>NC_134593.1:69128438-69476355 GCF_037038515.1 Microtus pennsylvanicus
ACATCTTTGTTTCTGTAGCAAAGGCTGAGGATCTTAAAAATGAAGGATAACTTCTGTCTGTTCATTGCTCATTAATCTCGCTGAGCCAAATGAGGATCTCTCTGTCTGTCTATCTATCTATCTATCTATCTATCTATCTATCTATCTATCTATCTATCTATCTATCTATCTATCTCTATCTATATATATACCTATATCCATCTATATTGATATCTATATAAATATATGTGTCTATCTATTTATATTATCTATATATATTTATATCTATTTATATTTATAGCATAGATAAATATATAAATAGACATATTTGTATAGCTATCAATATAGATGATATAGGTATATATAGATAGATGATAGATATAGAGATAGAGATAGAGATAGACAGATAAATGATAGATATTTGATGAATAAATCAGGTTGACAAAAACATCGATGAAAAAAATAAACCCAGTAATTTTTTTGCTAAGTTAAAGAAATCCTATAGAATATATAGACATATATAGTCTATATGTAGAATATATAGAATATATATAGAATATATATTTTCAAAATATATATGTTTGATTAATCCAGCAGCATTTATAATCAAATGTCTTTTAGCAGCTGTTGCTCCTTTCTCAGGCATCAGGCAATTCAAAGATAACACAACAACATACAGTATCCAGAGGCTCTGGGCATTTTTCCATCTTTACCTGGCTTTGCTTTAAACTCCATTTCTTTTATTTTTATTTTTAATTTTTGTTTTTTTGAGACAGGGTTTCTCTTCTCTGTGTATCTTTGACTATCCTGGAACTCACTCTGTAGATATGGCTATCACCCTGCCTCTGCCTCCTGAGTGATGGGAATAAAAGTGTGTGCCACAACACCCAATCTCTCTTCTCTTCTCTTCTCTTCTCTTCTCTTCTCTTCTCTTCTCTTCTCTTCTCTTCTCTTCTCTCTCTCTCTCTCTCTCTCTCTCTCTCTCTCTCTCTCTCTCTCCTCTCTCTCCTCCCCTCTCTCTCTTAAGGACTTGATCTTTTTTCTTATCTCTCCCAAGCCTACACATATTTTTAAACACACTGTAAACCATTTAGAGGTTTTCTTCACCTGAGTCTATCTTTGCTGTATATCTCTTTTTCTGACCACATGAGTCTTTAATTTGCTAAACGATATGGCTAGGATGAATCCAGCCCATTCCTTGGCTTTCTGAGTGTCTAGCCTCATGGTGGAAGTACAGGTGGAAGCCATGTTTATTGCCACAACTCTATGGAGTTTCAAGGTCCCTACCACCACTGAGAAACCCACTGTCAGCCGTTCATAAACACCATGTAAGTGTTTGGTGATGGGGCTTCTTAAAAGGGTTGCAGAGTTTTTTCAGCTAAAGTCGAGTCAGGAAGCCTCTCTTAAATGAGACGTGCTTGCCTCTAACAAACAGAGCCCACCTGAGAAAATGCTGCTACCAAGAATCCATGCTTAACTGTGTTCTTTTGTGTCTAGAATTCCTTCCTAAGCTTTCTCAGGTTTTATGTGGATGTAGTTGTCCATGTTGATGCCAAAGGGTTCCATTGGATATTCAGGTACCATCATAACAATTATGGTGGTTTTAATAGGAATGGCCCCTCCAGGCTCATATACTGAATGCTAAGTCATCAGAGAGTGGCACATTTAAGAAGATTAGAAGGATTAGGAGGTGTGGTTTTGTTGGAGGAACTGTACCACTTGGAGTGGGCTTTTAGGTTTCAAAGGCCACTGCTAATGCCAGATTGTTTCAGCTACTGCCCAAGCATGTGCATAGGCTGCCATGCTCCCTACCGTGATGATAATGGACTAAACCTCTGCAATTGAGAGCAAGCATCAAACTAAATGCTTCTCTTGTAATAGCTGCCTTGGTCATGGTGTTTCCTCACAGCCATAGAACAGTGAGTAAGACAGAAATGAAGCCTCAGAAGATAGTGACTATAAAAACAATTCCAGCTCTTGCAAATGAAAAGCCTTTGTGTGATTGTCTTATAACATAAACATGTTACATCAGGCCCACTGGGGAAACTGTGTCCTGCTCTCAACTAAATTTTGAAGAGAACCTAACTATGTACTGCCAACCTCAAAATAAGTCAGTCCCCCCAAGTGATACGGGTTTATTTAATGTAATCTTAACATTTCCATATCTAATTCTTCAGAACAGGAAAGACTAACCTAATATTTGGTTAACCAGAATATCTGCATTTCTCCCACTGCTGTCTGTGCTTTCTATTTTCTCCTGAATTAAATAGGAGCTTATCATGAAGCCAAACATTTCAGTTGGAGTTTGCCTCTTTTTAGTTTGTTTTCCTCCTTCAGGACTCACTATCTTGTTAGCATGTGGTTCCTTGACTGTCTCTGGATTTCTTTGATGAAAGTCTCAAGGTAAATTGGTTTGCTTTACCTCCTGAGATGGTAATTTAGATAGACAAGGAGAATCAGACTCCCAAGCACTCTCATTGGCCTTTCATGATCAAATCTTCCTGTAAACAATCAGAAATGGGTAAACAGGGTTGATTAACTCCTTGCTCTCAAAAAGGAATCTATCTTAGGCAGAGGCACTGCCAAGCTCTCGCCTAGTTCCGTCACTGTCTCCCAGAAGACCTAGTTCCAAGGCCACCCACCTTTTAGTACCGAGAACCATAATTGCAGTAGAAGTTCTGGTAGTTGTCCAATATTGTCCTCTTTCTACCCTTTAATATAGAGAGTCACCTCAAGTCTGTGAATACTTCAGGCCCAAAATCTCAGGCTTGACTGACGCCACTTCTACACACATCCCATGGATGGGTATCCTAGAGACCAGAGAGATCTTAGCAAGAAGTATGTGCTGATCCTAGAAGACATTGAGGATTTAGGAAGTCGCTCACATCATGTATAGCTGTGCCATGTTGAAGGAACTGCGTCGGGCTGCGTCCCGGCACCCAGCCACCCGCATGGCTAGCTTATGCCCCAAAATAATTACACGGAAACTGTATTCTTTTAAACACTGCTTGGCCCATTAGTTCCAGCTTCTTATTGGCTAGCTCTTACTTATTGATCTAACCCATTTCTAATAATCTGTATAGCCCACAAGGTGGCTTACCAGGGAAGATCTTAACCTGCAGCTGTGTTGGGTGGGAGAATCATGGCAACTCCCTGACTCTGCTTCTTTCTCCCAGCATTCTGTTCTGATTACTCCACCCACCTAAGGGTTGGCCTATCAAATGGGAAAATAAGATTGTCTACCACCCTAGAGGCATTTAATATTCTCTTTTATCTTAGCAAATAAGCTCACCTACTCACAAAAGTCACAAAAGGCAGGCCTTACAAATGGAGGTCTGCCTGTGTCCTCACTAGTGAAACGTTTACTCTGCTGGTTAGTTTCATCAACCTGACACAAGAAAGAGTCTTCAGAGAGGAGGGAGCCTCAATTAAGAAAATGTCTCAATAAGGTAGAGCTGCAGGAAAGTCAATGGGGAACTTTCTTAATTAGTGGTTAATGTGGGAGGGCCCTGCCCATTGTTTGTGGTGCCATCCCTGGGCTGATGGTCCTGGGTTCTATAAGAAAGCAGGTTGAGAAAGCCATGAGAAGCAAGCCAGCAAGCAGCTCCCCTCCATGGCCTCTGCATCAGCTCCTGCCTCCAGGATCCTGTCCTGTTTGAGTTCCTGCCCTTTCTTCCTTCAAGGACGAACAGTGATACGGAAGTGTAGGCCAAATAAACCCTTTCCTCCCCAAGCTGTTTTGTTCATGGTGTTTCATCACAGCAATGACACTAAAACATTTATAACCAGTGGGAAAAGTACAAATGAGAGGCAAAACTCACATTTTCTCTTCTTGCTCGGTTTTTCGTTTTCCAGGATCTAACCATGTGCTGTGGATGGGTCAAGCTTCAACATCTCTTGTTAAATAATCTGTTGCAAACTATGGTGGGCATCCCTCCTTTTCCTCTGCTCCTCACATGGGACAAACATCTACTCCATTCACTTTTCAGGCTGATTAGACCTCTACCACACCCCAGCACACCAGATTGAGGTCATTATTCGCCAGTGTGGCAGTGCCCCTCCGCCAGGAGTTAAAGGTGTACTTCATTGAACAATGACATGTGAATTAAGTTGGTGTGTTACTTCTAGGCTGATGCATTGGGAGTTGAGAGATGGGTAACCACCTAAGAACGTTTGTTACTCTCAAAGAGGACCTGGGATTGGTTCCCAAGCACCTACACTTGGTGGTTCTCAACTGCCCATAGCTCCAGTTCCTGGGAACCAGAATCTTCTTTTTACTCCATGAATATCTACACCCACGGAATGCATGTAAATACACTCTGGTGCATGCATATTCATAAAATAAAATAAACACATAAATCATTTTCTTTAAAAAAAAAGAATGAACACAATTGTGTTTTCTTTGTCTCAGCAGCAAATGAAACCCCAAGGATTGTCTGATGCACCAGCTAGCTCTCCAGGTGTGAGCGATTATAGGGGAACCTCAACTGACTGGTGGCAAATAGAAAACAGCTTGCCTTTGGTTTTCTTTTTTGTTTGTTTTTAAGGCACTGAAATGTTTGTACCTTACCGTGAATCATACCAATATTAGTGACTGACAAGAGAATGGAAACTATTTCAGTTATATGTTCTAGTTTTGTTCCTGCTACTGTGTTAAAGCACAGCAGCAAAAACAACTTACGGAAGAAAGGGTATGTCCTGGTCATAGCCCATTTGATGGGAGCTCAGAGAACAGGCTGGCCACATCCGCAGTCAAAAGAAGAAAGAGGTGAACAGAGCCAGGCTGTCTGCTTTCATCTGGCTATCTCCCCTCTTATACAATTCAGGAACCTCTGAGTAGGGAATGGCGCTACCCATGAATGCCTACTCTTTCTGTATCACTAAAATTAAAACGGTGTCTTGCAGACATTCCCACAGCCAAGGTGTTTCTCTCACTTCACACTTTCTTCTCAAGTGATTCTAGCTTGTGTCAAGCTGACAGCTAAAGACAACCAGAAGACCTAGATTTAAGTATTGCCAATTTCTTAAAGTGAGCCATTTACCAATTTATTTAAATGCTGGAGTCCCTGCTTATGTCTCCAGCCTGTCTCATGAAGCCATTCGCAAGAACAAAAGCACAATAACAAGTACGGTTATCTTAAAAGGGCAGGTCTTAGCCACGCTGACCCTCCTTTATGGTGGGCCACTGAGGCAGGAATGATAATGCACCCAGATGTATCAGCAGAGGACTCATTGGGGATATTGATAGGAAGATAACATAAAAGATAAGAATGAATGATCCCTGTTCCCCAAGAGGCTGTACCTTAAGAGCTATAATAGAAAGTTTTTTTTAAAGTATAGGATTGGGAGCAGCCATTTTCAGTGTGTCAGTGGGTAGGGACAAAACGTGGACCACTCTCCACTATGGGGACAGATGGGATAAGGGTTGAGAGAGCAGCAGGGGTAGCAAACAGGAGAGCGACAAGGGAGTGAAAGTGTGCTTGTTCCAGCCGTGTGTAATCATATACACAGTACATTTACAATATATACTGTAATATATAATACAATATATATATATTGCAACACATATTGATATGATTACACACACACACACACATATATATATATACATATACATATATATTACTCTCTAAGGACCCTTGATGAAGTTCATTGTCATCTTCCTTCTGTCTTCGATGAGAGAGCAAAGGCTCTGAAATGCCCAATAGACTTGAAAGCCGGCATCCTCCTGGCTGGTCATATTTCGACCTCTTTGAAGACAGCTTTAAGAGGCATTTCCCAATATGCATGACCCTGGAAGTGCTAGCGGCATATCCCATTATAGACCATGCCCTCTCTGCTTCACTCCCAAATTAGGTGGTTAAATTTCCTCTTCACCCAGGCCTTCGGCAGCTCCCAGCGCCTGTGGGGCCGAATTGAGTTGGAGTCTCCTGGGGACTCGGCTCTGCCGTTTCCTGATGAGTAAGGGGAGAAGGGAGCAAGATGCTGAGTGTCCTCATTAGCAAGGGACCCCCACTTGTCATCGCTCTTAAAAGCATCGTCGCTATTTTAATTAACCGTCTTTGCCATAGGGGCTACAAACAACTGTCTCAGCACTCTTCCTAACACAGCTATGTCTGCTTTTAAAGGTCCAGGCTTTCCCCTTCCTCAGCCCTTGCTAATTAAGGCCAGAGCTGTTTAAACTCACTAAGCACAAGGGCTGAGAGCCAGGTAGGATGTGACCCTCATTAACACAGGAGTCGATTACAAGCCCTGCTGCTATTATCCTAGCCCCAGGACCCCTTCTGAAAGCCACCACAGACTAAGAGGGACTGTTGGGCCAATGAAGACTTCTACCCTGTAGAGGAAACTTAAAACAGGTTTTGTTTTTTTTTTTTTTTTTACCTTTCTGTTTGGAGGGCTTTTTTTTTTTTTTAAATTTAAGCAGCAGGTAAAGCAAAGGAAGAAAGGCCTCTCAGTGTCTGACTGTGAAAAATTATTCCTATGAAAAGGGTCTCATGCAGACTGGAAGGAACCAACTCTCCCGAGAGTGACTCTAGACGAATCGCCTCGGCGGTCTGAGATCACGGAAATGCTGACTCTGTGGACAGAAAACCAAACAAAGCACATGGAAATCCACAGAGCGCATCTTAGAGGAAACCCTGTACAAAACTACTTCCAGGTTCAGGTAATGCGGTGGCCAGAACACAGAGCTACGTACGATGGAACTACAAGCAGTTGGAAGGACTGCAGCGGTCCCATTTCTGAATCAGAGTGTGACCCAGCCATTTTCCATGGTGTTCCCGAATGTCCTGAGAAAGTGGAACTTTCTCCCAATTCTTCCCCTCCTGCAATGGCTACCAAAAGAGGTAACCCCGCCAAGGCTCATGGGTTAAAGGTTTATTTCCCAATGCAGCCCTGTTCAGGGGTGAGGCTTTGGGGGAATAAAGATCGAGAGGTCTGATTTTCAATGGGCTAGTCCACTGCCAGACTTATAACTTGATTGGATTTCTAATTAGCAGGTAGAAAGGAGGGCATTGGCAGCCTGCCTAGAAATATATAACGTGGCTCCATGCACCCTCCTGTATCTCCGTCTCATTCCTGGCTACCACGGAGCGAGCAATGTTGCTCCCCATGCCACTGTCTTCTGCTACGACGCTGTGCCTCAATACAGCCCCCAAACAATAGAGCCAGCCATCCAAGGATAGAATAAACCATGAGCCAAAAGTAAATCCTTTCTCTTTTGATGTTATGCTACTCGTCACAGCAATTAAAACCAACTCACACCTGTCAAGTGCGTGTGTGAGTCCTCCTTACTGTAGCTCCACATTGCCCAGTGTCAAACCTATCCTTCTTTCTGAGAGACAAACTGCCCAATAGACAATGGCGAGACCATGGATGAACACAGAACTCTGGGCCTCAGTCTGCTTCAGCCTGCCGGTTCACTGAGCCTATCAGGCAAGCAGACTAGCTTGCCATCTGTCATAGAAACCACCGTCCCCCTCAGCAGTCTAGGAAGTCCCGTAAGAACTCCTATAACAATTAGCCACAAGTGTCCAGGACTTCAGTGATAACTGAGAATTCTACTTCCATTTAGGATCAACAAAAGGAGGAAAACTATATACCTTCGCCAATCACATGGCAGCCCTCCTCTGGATAACTGACTCAGCTTTCCTAGATCAACATCCTACACGTCAAGTCCCTCTCTCTCTCTCTATCTCTCTCTCTCTCTCTCTCTCTCTCTCTCTCTCTCTCTCTCTCTCTCTCTTTCCCTCAGAGATCCCAGTCTCACAGGCATCCAGTTTACCAAAGTGGGTGTCACAGTGAGGAAGTGTCAGCCAAATGGAAGTCACAGTCCTCCAATCTAAGCTCAGAGGCAACACATATCACCTTGACTGTATCTCCTCAACAGCAGCAACTTGTCAGAGCCAGCTAACAACCAAGAAGTCAGGCTTGACAGGGACGTGGAGACCAGTAGGACGGATCACTCCCAGGTATTTTGGAAGACAGTCTGTTAGGGTTTGTCAGAGAATATTTAGCCTTCCACTGTTTCTGTGACTCTCCACACAAGCTTCCACCAAGCTTGAGCCCATTCCTGCTTCTCTTTTCTTCTCAAAAAAAAAAAAAAGAAAAGAAAAAAATTATCCACAAAATCTCTTCTCTCTTCCCAGTAAATAGCAAAAAAACCCATTCTTGTTCAAATTATTTCAGACCAATTTCACCTTCCCCTTACCACATCCTGTAAAAGAGATGGAGTGGATGGTCCTGGTCATGGACCCCAGAGAGATGATCTTTGCCTGAGGCCAGTAGTGATGGTGCCAGGGCTGAAGCTGAGGTGCCCATCTGCCCTTTGGTGTCTTCAGATCACGAGACACATGACAGGACTGTCTGCATTCCGCCTCGGGCTCTTGGTAGGACCATCTGGGTCAGTGGATCCGAAACCTCCCTGCAGGAGCTGAGAGTGACTGATTGATGATTTCCTAAATTAAGGAATTCTCACTTTCCCAGTTGGGTGGTTCTGATGATTTTAATTGCCTGAGATGGAAATATTACAGTCTTTGGCAGACCGTGTTCAGCTTGTGAACACAGGTACCATTGGTGGCTATTCTGAACTGTCCCTGCTGAATGACAAGGACGTATACAAAGAGATTTTATCTCCAGCCACAATCAAGCTGCTCAGAATAATAAAAGGAAATTCCTTCTACAGGCTGATGTGATGTCCTGATCCTTCTAAATAACCTTTCCTGGGGCAAAGATTGGTGCCCACAATGAAATCTATTAATAATCCCCCCATACTTTATCTTATAAGGCTCAAGGCCAATTTCCATTAGATGCTTCTTCCAGTTTATCTGGGAAACAAGGGATGAGTCTCCATATGCAAAGTTAGGTGGCAACCTTCTTATGCTAAGGAACTTCAAAGAAGGAATTTGTGTATATTATCCATCTGTCTCCAGTGAAAGCCCAGAGACACAGAAAGAAGAGCATTGACTTCAAACGTACCTCACCGATGAAAACGATTATAATACTAATATCCCTATTCCTCTCAGCATAACTAGGGGGCGAATAGCACATACCTCTTAAAACACTGTTAAAGGCCCTTTGCTTTAAAAATACAAAGGCAGTTTATGAATGTATGTATCAACTGACTGAGGCAAAGACGAAGCGCCCCTTGAATCCAGTCTGCTTCTAGGATTCAGCCATTGTAAGAAGGATGACGGACCCTCTCACATCCCAAACAACCCGTCACCGCCCATTACCCATATTTACAGTCATTCCTTCTGGTCTGTTTTAGCACCAAACGTTTTCCTTGCTCTCTTCCTAATTAGTTAGGATATCCAAGGACTGGATAGTATAGAGATCACCCTTCATGAGATCCAGAAGACTAGTTATAAAAGGCATGCAGTCACTGAAAGTCACTATTATCACAGCTCCCTGACTCCACTGCCTGTGGATTAGAGTGAGCCTGTGATCCTTAATGACTGCGTGTCCAGGGAGCAGAGCTGTCGCTCGACAGAGAAGCCAAACTGAACTCATCCTCTCCCCTCCCGTGAACCTGACTCTCCCACCACACTGTGATCACGCCAGATGAGTCTCCCTGGTCTCCGATTCCCATAGTTTATTCTTAGCCTTGGTCTACCCTCCTCTCTTTCCTAACTGCCGCACACTCCGGAATTCCAGGGATTTTACAGCATGATAGATCAGGTAATACCTTTCAGAATGGGACTGAAGATCCTTGGTTTGTCTTTCTCTTGTGCCCATGCAGAACTCACCTAATGCACCAAGAACTCTGCGGCTCTGTGCTGTATCCTCTGCGGCTCAAGTCCAATTAGAAAGCTGTTGTTTTCTACCAATGTGTGTGTGTGTGTGTGTGTGTTTATCTGTGTGTGTTTGTGTCTGTGTGTGTGTGTGTTTATCTGTGTGTGTTTGTGTCTGTGTGTGTGTGTGTGTTTATCTGTGTGTGTTTGTGTCTGTGTGTGTGTTTATCTGTGTGTGTTTGTGTCTGTGTGTGTGTGTGTGTTTATCTGTGTGTGTTTGTGTCTGTGTGTGTGTTTATCTGTGTGTGTTTGTGTCTGTGTGTGTGTGTGTGTGTGTTTATCTGTGTGTGTTTGTGTCTGTGTGTGTGTGTGTTTATCTGTGTGTGTGTGTTTGTGTCTGTGTGTGTGTGTGTGTTTATCTGTGTGTGTGTGTGTTTATCTGTGTGTGTGTGTGTTTATCTGTGTGTGTGTGTGTTTATCTGTGTGTGTTTGTGTCTGTGTGTGTGTGTGTTTGTGTCTGTGTGTGTGTGTTTATCTGTGTGTGTGTGTGTTTATCTGTGTGTGTGTGTGTGTTTATCTGTGTGTGTGTGTTTATCTGTGTGTGTGTGTGTTTATCTGTGTGTGTGTGTTTATCTGTGTGTGTTTGTGTCTGTGTGTGTGTGTTATCTGTGTGTGTTATCTGTGTGTGTGTGTGTGTGTTTATCTGTGTGTGTGTTTATCTGTGTGTGTTTGTGTCTGTGTGTGTGTGTCACTATTGCACCCTTAGGGATATCATGGCATATCGGTAGTTGTTGTGGTTCATAGGCACCATAGCCAGGCAGGATTATTGGTTGCTTCTCTCCCTTGGAAACTCGCATAGTATGGAAAAGTGTCATTAGAAATTATTTTGTACGGGGCAGAAGAGGTAGCCTAATGGCTAGGAGCATTTAATGTGCTTGCAGAGAGGGTCTGGGTTTGGGCCTCCTCACCCACACAGAAGCTTACAAACACCTGTAACTCTAGTTCTAGGTGATCCAACTTCTTTTTCTGGTCTCCTTGGACACCAGGCACACATGTGGTACATACGCCTACATCTAAGCAAAACACTCAGTGTTTTGTACTGTATGAATTATTTGAGGCTGATGAATCTCTGAACCTAACATGCTCCCAATGAGGACTTAATACCTTGAATAAATGCATGCGTTATAAATGGGCGTGCAACCCCCCTTAGCAGATGAGACCTCACCTGTCCTCGCCTCGGCAATGCTTTCACGCTGCTGTTTTGCTCTCCTTTTTTTCCACAGCACCATAACTGAAGCACAAATGTACATACACCACTATGCATATACCCCCTTGCTTATGATAGTTTGCCTGCTGGTGTGCCCCTGTAGAAAGCCCCATTTGTCTTCTACCTGTCCACCATTCCTTTCAGCTAGATTTACTTTCTCCCTCACCTCCCTCCCCACAATGCTCATCATATTTTCCTGAGCTTATTCTATTCATCATTCAACTCTCTGTCTGCACTGACTTCTCAGTCCTCGTGACTTGCTGGAGTGTTCGAAGTAGAACAGATGTGCAATTTTTAAAAAGTTTCATTTTCCATTGCACAGGGGAAGGAAGGAACTTTGAAGACTGTTTTGCACATTCTTAGTATATCTTATAAGCAAACATGATTCCAGGCAAATCTAGAATACATTCCAGAATTACTTGGATGGTGACTAATCTAGAATCTCCCAAATCTACCTAGGTACAAAATGTTGCCTGAAAATTTACTTTTTAAAATATCATTTTACAAGATGCTTTCCCAATCTACCAAATCAAAATCCTGCCAGGAAAGGATCCAGAAAATTTGGTTTATACTAAAAAGATACCACAGGGGAATTTTATCACTGTGCAGATTTAGGGAAATTGGGTGAACCCGCTACAAACAATACTTGAAACCCAGAGAAATTCACTTTTATTCTTTTTCCTAACTTACTTAAGATATCTTCATGGCTCCGTGGGAGCACAAATTTTTCAGCCCCAACCAATCCTTTATTTCAAAATTCTGGAACAGCACTCTGAGCTGATGGTGTCTCAGGCCCCAAGGATCAAAGAACCATGGGGTTTCCTTAATGTTTTCTGCGAGATGTGCAAGCTGACTTTCAGAGATGTGTCTTTTGTTGGCCTCAGTTCACCCATCTGTAAAATGAATAAGATACCAACGCCTCACGAGGGATCAGGAAGTTTAATTATAATTTGAAATTCTTTGCATCTGTCAAGGAGTAAAGCCATTCAAAATCTAATTAAGAACAAGCTATGAGTTAGCATTTCTGGGTTATCCTACCCTTAATGTCATATCTGCGTTTGGATTCACAGATTAAAGAGCCTCCCAGTTTTTATAGTAGGTAGGCCCCACACTCTATAGTGCTCTTGGCCCGAGTCTGTCATGAGCTGCTTGCTGTGAAGGGTAGAGCATTAGAGGTGGAACTGCATAGAAGACTATCAGTAAATTCCAGATATCTGACACTGGGCTTTATTCCGTTGGGTTTTGGTTTTATTTGATTTTTACTGTACCCTGGTTCTTCCCTCTTGGAATAAGAAGTTTTTTAGCATGCTTTTTATTTTACAGGAACCCATGGTTGACAGACTTTGGCTGTTTTAAAAAAGCTTTAAACTTTGAAAGAGACTGAACATTTAAAGTATTAAAATTTTAAAGACTGTGAGGTTTCTAAAGTTATGTGTATGTTATGGCATTACTATGAAATCTTAGCAACGAACAGGAAAGTTTATTGTTTAATTGTAGCACGAATTCTGTTTGTCAGGAACAAACAAAATATTATCACAGTTTAGTAGTATTGTTTAAGTGTTTCAAGTCCACAAAGAGACAATTGTGATGATTGTATTTTTGTCTGCTTGACACACATGAGGGTTGCCTGGGAAGATGGAATCACAACTGAGAAAATGCCTCCATACTATCCAGGCCATTGGAAAGGTGGTCCTGAGTTATATAAGAAGGCCCGGGGGAGAAAGCTAGCAAGTAACACCCCTCCATTGCTCCTGCTTTGATTCCTGCCTCTGGATTCCTGCTTGACTTCCTTCAGTGATGGAGTGTGATCTGAGAATTATGAAGAAGAGTAAACCTTTCCTCCTGAAGTTTCTTTTGGTCATGTGTTTATCACAGCCTAGGAACCCAAGTGAGACCCTCACCTTGTAGACTACGCCACTTACCACATCCTAAGAATGTCTGAATAAAGCTCCCTTTTCAGGGCTCAGTACCATGTTTGTGCCCTCACAGTCCAGAGCTCTGGCAAAGCACCAGAAGAATTTGTCAGCCTAATGGCCTCATGGGTAAGGAATGCTCCATGGTCTTGAAAACACAAAGTAATGTCTTTTTCAGTAATCTCTGAATTTGCGGGGAAACTGATGAGCTCCACAGGAAAATGTGCCTTTGGAGTATCCAAGCACTCCTAAGAAGCAGCATGGTGCTACAGACTATAGGAATAAGATCCTTCTGTCAGCCAGGAGAAAAGAGGGAACATGAACTCAAGCATTAGAGGACTGGGAAGGCAGAGATAAAACTAGCTCAGGAAACCACTGAGTCAAGTCAAATCTGAGGAATGAGAAAGAAAGAAAGTCTTTTGGTTTCGGTCTTGTAGACAATAGAAGCTTCAGTCTCTCCTTCTAAGACTTCCAACTTACTAAATGAATGAGACCTATTCACATGTGGAGAGTGACATGTTTTCCTCAAAAGCTACTTATTCAATTATATATCAAATAATTTTAAAAATGTTAAAATATGTAGTGCTATATTATTTTAAAAATGCATACTGTACATAACCTTGACACAGAAAATTTCCCATTTCAATGTTCAGTTCTGTTATGAAGCTACTGCCACTGAGCAGGAGAAAGACTAGTCTCTTCTGCCAGTCAGAGGTCCGCCCTTGGGTTTTCTACTGACGATGTAAGACACAAATAGATACGATGTCATATTCCTACATAAGTCATGGATAGCTATGATGTCATATTCCTATAATCTGGGCACTTTTAGGGTAGAGATAAAAGAACAAGGAGTCAAGAACTATCCTTGGCTACACAGTGAGTTCAAGTTCAAGGGAAGTTTGGGGCCAACCTGAACCACAAAAAACGTTTTCTAAATAAGTAGTAGGATAGGAAAGTGAGCAAGCAAACACACGGACAGGCACCAGAAGGCAGGAGGCAGGGGTAAGGCATGTACACTAATCTACATGCAAAGCTACTTATTTATTTTCAAAGAAACAATATCTTTTCCAAACATAAGCATCTCTGTAAAACCTCAAATGTGGTTAAATCTGTCTGTTTCCACCCTTGTGGTTTGAAAGAAAATGGTCCCCAAAGGGAGTGTCGTTAATGGAAGTTGTGGCCTTGTTGAAGTAGGTGTGGCCTTGTTGGAAGAAGTGTGTCTATGTGGGGATAGGCTTTGAGGTCTCCTATGCTCAAGCTCCACGCAGTGAGACAGACCACACTCTGTTGCCTGTGAGTCAAGATGTAAGAATCCCAGCTCCTTCTCCTGCACCATCCATCTCTCTCTCCATGCTGCCGTGTTGCACTGTGATGATAATGCACTAAATCTCTGAAAATAAGTTACCCCAATTAAATGATTTCCTTTCTAGGAGTTGCCATAGTCATGGTGTGTCTGCACAGCAACAGAAACCCTAAGACAGAGCTGGTACCAGGGACTGCAGTCTTGCTGTGAAAGGGCTGATCATGGTTTTTGTTTGTTTGGTTTTTGCTTTTTGTTTTTTGAAGGAATTTGGACTTTGGGGTTTGAGTTAGGAAAGCAGTGGGATTCTTCAAGTGCTGTTTATCAGGCCAAACCAGTAGGGGCATGGAAGAGAGTGGTACTAAGATTTTAATAGCTGGGAGGAGGCTGAATCAAGAGGTTTCAGGAAAGTAGAAGTTTTCCTACTTCGCAAAAGTATGTTGCAAATAGATCATTCTTGTGATATTTCAGTGAAGAATGTGGTTGCTATTTTAAAGCCCTTGTCCAAAAAGTTTACCTGAGGTTAAGAGGAAGAGTTTTGGATTAATTTTCTTGGCAGATGAAATCTCAAAAGAGCCTAGTATAGACTCTGTGGTGAGGTTACTAGTGTTAACTCTGATGAAGACATATGATGAAAGGAGTAAGATGAGCAAGGAAAAATATTTGAGGAGAAAAAGGGCACCAGAAAGTTGAATGGAACTAAGTCCTTTGTTCAAATGGATAAACAAACAGATTAAGGAACAGAATAAAGGAAGTGGTAACCTCAAGGCGAGAGCCCACCCAGCTAGGTTTCCAACTTGAAAAAGGGAATTAGAGAGAAGCTTAGAGCCAGGTGTTTGGTGGTACCCAAACCCAGCATGGAGAAGGCAGAAGCTGAGTTGGAGGCCAACTTTCACGAGCCACACGTTGGGATGACATCTGTCAGGTCCATCCTCAACGAAATGTGCATGTTCCAGGGGAGGCGCATGAGGATTAGAATTATTAAGCAAAAGGAACAGAGATATCAGAAAAATAAAAGAAAGAAACACAGAATAGCACTGGGAGGGAAACTCAGAGAATACTGAACTCACGACATTTGTTTTCCACTGGCCTATAGGCTTCTCTCCCAAAGGGAGTAGGGGGAGCGACAGAGTTCATTAACATGATATGAGGAATAGACCAAGTATCATATCAACCAGTGGAGTTGTTGTGAGGCCTATCTTCTTCCTGAAAACTTCAAAGATTAATGCAGGAAATTTCATTGTTCATTGTGGAAAATATTGTTTATATAGATATATACAGACATATATATTCAATGAAAGGTACAATATATGAAGAAAAGTAAAAATTTTTTTCTAAATTCTTTTTTCTTTCTGTCCCATATCACCAGAGCCATGACATACCTGCCAAGGAGAGCTGCTAACAGGAATAGAACCATCCCAAAAGAGAGAATTGCATTGTAATCAACAAAGCTGAATGGAGTTGGAGATGTGAAGAGCATTTTGACATCAGACACGGAGATGCAGAGTTTGGAGTCTGCCCAGCTGGTGTTTGGTCTTACTTTGGTCCAGTGTTTCTTCACTATGCTCCATTCCCTATGTTTTAGAATGGTAATGTATATCCTGTGCCATTATATGTTGGAAGTACGTGATCTTCTTTTTTATTTTTACTTCACAGGTGATTACAGTTAAGAGAGTGCGTGAATCTCAGAAGAGACTTAGACCTTTTAGCCTTTTAAATACATTTGAGACTGTTAGAAACTGTGGGGACCTTTGAAGCTGAACTGAATGCTACACCCAGTGTGATGGTTCACTTCGGATTGCCCTTGGGATCAAGATGTAGGAATCTCAATTGCTTCTCCAGCACCAGGTCTGCCTGCACACCACCATGTCACACCGTGATGATAATGGACCAAACCTCTGAAACTGCAAGCCACCCCAATTAAATGGTTTTCATTTAGAAGAGTTACCGTGGTCATGGTGTCTCATCACAGCATTAAAACCTTAGCTAATATAACTATGTTTAATACTTTGTATTTAATACAAATTGCCTGAAGTAACTAGAGAAATTATTATTACTTCCTCCAGGTAAAAAATAAAAGTAATTTCTAAAGTGTACCAATGGATAAAAACAGGAGTACAGATGAAACGCGCAGACTCTGGCACCCAGTGAAAATACTGCCTACAAAGCTTCTCACCCCGGTCCTTGTTAAAAACACAACCTAGCCTGGAATAGAACAATCCTCTTATCTTCTTGGGCCAGCTGGCAGATGGTGGTCTCCAGGCAATCGATCAGACAGAATGGTTTCCATCTCTGAGCCTCTAACCAGCAGCCCAAGGACCTCCCCACCCCCTGCAGTCCAATTATGCTTGCTTCCCCAGCCAGGTTCCCAGACAAGTGGGGATCAGAAGCAATTGCTGGTGTCAGGGCCTGAAGATGGTTTGCCCCATTTTGCAGATGGAAATATGAAGTCTTGTGATGAATTGCTTTACAGAGATATACAGGGTCAGAAATGGCAATCAGAAAAGCTCTTTCCCCGGATAATGATTAATGAGGGGGTGCTGGGAAACTAACTCAGAACTAAGTGAAAGCCAAGCCCCTCTGATCTAGTAGCCAGCGACTGCTTGTTCAGGACAGCTGGCAACCTGGCTTTCGAGAAGCTTATGATGATGATTGTCATCTTAATGACAATGGCTTTATTGACCTTTCACTGTGTGTTAAAAAAACATTAACTCGTGTGTCAAGCTAAGAAATTTAAGCATTTTATTTTGCGAGACCTACCATCACCTACTAAGCCAGAGCAACAGAACACAGGTTCATCTAGTCTGTTCTAACTGACCCTGACCCCTAAGATGCTGATCTAATTGCTTTTGCATTTGTGATTTCCCATATTATGCACATTTATCTATTAGAAACATTAAGATGAATTCAATTTTGCATTGACCAGATTAAAATTGATTTAATCAAATATTAGAATTCAAGCCTGAAGAAATATTTATCATTTTTGTGTATGTATGTTTGTGTGTTTGTGTTTAAGAATGTGGGAACATGCATGACATAGCACATGTGTGTAGGTCAAAAGACAATCTTAGATGTTGGTGTTTGCCTTCCATATTATTTGAGGCAAGATTTCTTGCTAACTGTTAGATTTTTCAGGTTAACTAGCTGGTGGGCTTCTGGGAATTCTCTTGTCCCGTGTCATCTGGCAAAGCTGTGATGACAGACATGAGCTACCATTTCTCACTGTATGTGGTTTCTGGACATCTAAACTCAGGTGCATATGTCTTTATGACATGTACCGTATCCACCAAGCCATCTCCCAGCCTACCTTGAGGAATTTTTAACACAGAGTTTGACATTATCGTGCAAGAGAGACACAATATCATATTGGGGCTTCATTACACACAGAACACATTTAGCTTAAGACAGTAGGAAAGCTGCCATAGAAATCCAGAGAGAAATATGATCTTGATTGGAAATAGATGAGGTCATGGTTAGGAAGCACATGTATGTAAATTATATTTGAATTTACAATGTCCAGAAAGTTCACTCTGGCTGAAGTTAGTGATATCGAGGCTGTCAAGAAGCTCGTCACCATCTCTTCCTCCATTATTTGTTATTAATATTTTTCATTTACTGTAAGACTTGTCCCTGTAAGAAACCCTATTCAACCTTTTTTTTTTGAGAGGTCTCGTGAGAAAATAGATTTCTTGTTTTCCAAAGAAATTGTCTGAAAATTGTGTTTGTTAGGATCTGAGCATCCTGTTAAGTGATAGTGACTGAGATAGCTTGGTGGGCTCAGAAATTAATTTCCTTCCCGTTGCATGGCCTCACTTGCCGGTTCCCACTGTGGCTTGTTGCTCATATATCACTCTCTCCAATTACAAACCCTGCTTGAGAAAAACTGGCTGGCGGACACATGAAAGTAGATCAATCATAATATCTACCTCCCCTGGGAAGGAGCCCATTCCATTTTCCTGCTCCTCAAACACAGTATTATATTAACTTTCCTTTAATTCATCAAAGGAAAGCCATTTATTTATTCACACATCTAGAAAATATTTATTGAGTGACTACTATATATCAGCCACTGTGGAAGTGTCCAGAGAGAGGCAGGGGAGAAAGCAAGGGACAGGCAGCACCCCCTTCCCTGTAAGTGGCACCCATATACACACCCAGAGTATAGAAATGTAGATTGTCGCCCATGCTAGCACTCGAAGGGTTAAGCTGTTACATAGTACATTTTAAAAAACTTCCTTGTCCTTAGTCATTGTAACAACAAATCCTTAGTGAAGTGTGACGTGCTTAGAATTCTCAATAAAAGAAGAGGAAGAAGAGAAAGAGGAAAACAAAGAAAATGACATCATGGGGCAAGAGAGACGACTCAGGAGTTAAGAGCACTGACTGCTCTACAGAGGACCTAGGTTTAGTTTCTAGAACCCACAGGTTGTAAGGAAGCTTACAACCCTCTGTAACTCTAGTTCCAGAGGACCCAATGCCTTTCTGACTTCCATGGGTACCAGGCACGTGAGTAGTGCGCAGACATTCACGCAGGCAAAAGATCCATATGCATAAAATAATAAATAAAATAGACTATGTATAATGTCTAGAAAAAAACAGTTGCCTGCTATAAAATTGCTATTTGTCTCCTCTGTTAACTAACCCTTTTCTCCACATATTACCAACACGCAAAGTTCTGTAAAGGTCTGAAGTGCTTCTATTTTAATGGTGTGTGTGTGAGAGAGAGAGACAGACAGACAGACAGAGAGACAGAGAGAGAGAGAGACACAGAGAGACAGAGAGAGAGAGACAGAGAGAGAGAGACAGAGAGAGAGAGAGAGAGAGAGAGAGAGAGAGAGAGAGAGAGAGAGAGAGACTTGTATTCTTATTCATTTTTGTTCCTGCAGAGTATTTCATTAATGGATGATGTCATGAGCTATCAAAACATGTTCCTTGATTCTATGTTGGGATTGTGGTTGTTTCAATTACAATTTGTAGCTGTTAATATAGATAATTTTAAAGATTTTTTGTTTTTATCTACATGAACACGTGTGTGTCTGTGTGTGTGTCTCTGTGTGTGCCTTTGCCTGTGTATGTATGTAGCTTCCTCCACAGAGATGAGAGCAAACATTGGATCTCCTGGAGCTGGAATTATGGGTGGTTTTATGAGCTGTGTGACATAAGTTCTGTGAATCAAATTCTCGTTTTTGGAAACGCATCAAGCTGTCTTAACAGCTGACCGTCCCTCCAGCCCCAGTATGGACATTTCTGCACACACATTTTGAATCCCATGGCCTTTGAAATAAGTATCTAGAAAGGAAACCACAGGTGCCTGGGCTCACGCTTGGTGTGCCGCTCAGTGGCTCTCCGTCAAGGATGTGCTCTTTGATTCTCATACCTTCTCCACATCTTCACGATTCTATTCTCATTGATTCTCCTTGCTACTCTGTAACTTTTCATCTTTAGCCATCATTGCATTTTGGTGGGGCAAATGAGCCATTTTTTCCCCTCAGGTGATTACTGACATTGGGGACTTTTGGGACTCAGCATTGGTTGTCAACTGTGCTGATACACCTCTTTAAATCTTTTGCCCAGTTCTTGTGTGGTCTCACATTTTCTTTGAGCTTCAGTAATTCTTTTCAGGGCTATTACCCATATGTTTCCTACATGGTAGGTAATGTTTCCCTGCTCATATTTCTCTGTGTGTCTAAAGCTTCTTAGTTCATAAGCAGTCTAGCTTCTCAGTGTTTTCTGTGGCCAATTCTGTGGAAACCTCCTTTTGTAGTTTGACGTTTTACCATAATCCCACAAGCATTTTTATTTCATTTTTCTCTAGCAGATTTATTATGTAGACTTTAGAATTTACAACTATAATTTAACTGATAACCAATTTTTATGTTGACATTATTTATGGCTGAAAATTTATTCTTTGTATGGATATTTTAGGGGGATGACTTTTGACAGCAATTGAATCAATAACTAAACATATGGCTAAAACATGATTAATATTTAATAAGAATATAGCCAAATTTTTATGTCTACCTTAAGTTCAAATACTGACTTGAGCATCTTTTATATGAAATTAACTTTGTGTGTGTGTATCACTTATATACTATTGATTCCCATCTTAACGTTGAGGAAATGAAGGCTCACAGGTGACAAGCAGTTTTTTACATCCAGATGTTGGGATAGCCAACATTCGATGTCATGTATTCCAGTCATAGAACTACCCCTCCTAGCCACAAGACAACGCTGCCTCTCAATGAATCTCCTACAAGGCAGCTCCATATGCAGCTCAGGTTATGAAATCTGTGTTTGGACAGGCTGTTTGCTCAGGACAGATTCCATGACTTAAGAAGCACTGGGGTTGGGGGGCGATGTAACTGAGGCCTATATGGTGTTTTCGTTTCTACTCTTTTATTTGAGCACCTCTGCCTACATTATTTTAGGCAGGCAGAACTTCTCTGGGAGCAATTTTTCTGTAATTTCCAGGAGCGTGTCGTTATCGAAGCCTCCAGCACACTGGGCGTGCTAAAAGCGAACCACAGAGGTCCGCTCCCCGTTATGTGCATCTCCCTCAGCAGCTGCTCTGATTTTACCGAGACCATGAGCACAGCTTCCTTCCTGGCTTCCCCGGGTCTGTGGCTTGAAGCCAGCCCTTTAAAATCAATTTCGCTTGCCCTTGACTCCAGTGGTTGAATTTCTATTTGATTTCTATTTCTTATTCTTTTATTTGAATCCTGGATTTCATCCAAAAATGGAGCAAGAAGGGAGTCCAGCAGACTGTCAGGCGATAGCCCATTGTTCTGACTGGAACCTGCGTAAACCAGGCCCTAGGTCCCCAGTGACAGCGGGCTTGTGTGTGGCACCTGCCACTTGCAGCACATACGCTGCCATTAAGCAAAGAGAAGTGGCCAAGATATAAAATGTAATTGAGGGCTTTTGAAGAAAATGTATCATGAGATAAAATAAAAAAGAAAATGTGGGGGTTGGGGAAATGCAGCTAAGTCTTTGTCAAGCGGTTAGCTCAGCCCTCCTCCTGTGAGCTCAGTGCAAAGGTTTGGAGCAACCATATTGTGATGGGCGGCTCTAATTTAGACTCTAATCCAGCAGCCCATGTGACTAAATGGTTTATAAATAGAAAACAAAACACAAACCATAAGTCATGACTGAAGGAGTTCAGTTTAATGAAAACTTATTTGAGATGGCGTTGAGGGGATTACCACAGTTTGGGCACCTGGAGAGACCAAGGTGAGATTAGCTTTGAAGTACAGACCTCAAAATGCAGTTTTGCAGTTCTAAAGTCTCTGGGCTAAGTGCTGGAGGAGAGAAGATGCTAATTCAAAACTCTAAGGAACAGCCAGGAGCCCAGGGGGAACAAACAAAACCCAGAGTAAGACTCCACAAGAAGCATCATCCAGAAAAAAGAAAATTGTTTTATTGTGGAAGACTTGAAAGCACTCAAGGATGTGTTCTTTTCTGGGTCTCATGAGCTCTGCCTTAAACCCCGCGGGAACAAACATCATTTACAGATATCATGCATTCAGCTCAGACTTAGTGTTGGCATGACCTTCAGGAGGTCAGTAGCCTAAGTGTCTCAAAGGCAAGGACAGGTTTAGCAAGCATAACCTGTACCAGTCACAACCCAGATTTGTTTTGCAAAGAAAGGAATTACAAAAAATGGAAAAGATACTGCTAAATGATATCTCACTTCTCCTTTGACCTAAATATTCTGTGTCTACATTTAATAATGTTTCATAATGAGCAGTTTGGGTATTTGCCAAGTATGTTTACATGCCCAAATAAGCGGTTTACCCACAGGGGTGAGAAAGTGGGGGAAGAAAACGCTCCACCTGGTCAGGGAGGGACGTCTGAATATTGATATGGTTTGAAATTGTTACAGGGTGACCCTGACTAACTCCAGGCTGATTTTATCATCGTGTCAGACTGCATATTGGTCATGCAGCCACTCGCTGGCAACTCGCCTGACCCAGTGATTGTCACCTGAATGATTAATTCCAGCTTCCTGTAATTTTACCACAACATCACACCCTGTTCGCATTTATTCCATAATACCTTTCTTAATAACAGCCAACCAGGTGAGGTGAAGAGGGAAGGAAACCTTTTCAGTAAATGGCTTCTTGTAGTTCGGTCAGGGTAGTCCCAACCCAAGTAAATCATCACTGAAAACAATTGTAGCTCACACTCACACATGTGCACACACACACACACACACACACACACACACCACACACTGGCTCCTCCTATTAGGAAAGATAACTGACAAAATCATTACTGGAAGGTTCTTAGGAACAAAGAGTTCTATAAGCAGTGGCAGTAGCAATGCCAAAGGAAACAGGGATATTTCAAATTTTAATCTTAGCTGGAGGAAGCTGGCTCTTTCTGAGCTCCCTGGACCACTACAAGTACCAGCCTGTAATGTATTGGAATGTACAGGTTATCATCTAGCTGAGCCTCAGTCCCCGTAACCTGTACCTGTAAGGTCTCTACAGCCAACAGCTTCTCTCCTCAGCAAATTCTCAACTCACCGTCCAGAAATTTCTAGTCGTTTACAGAATTCCTTCAACAAATAAATTTGAAGAAGTGAACTTCTGGGTGGGATGGGAATGGAATCACTGCTTCATTGATTGGCTTGACACTCTTGCTTTTTCCTCTAATGCCATCGTCTCTCAAAGAGTGATGCTACCAAGAACTGATGGCTTTCCGGGTCTTAGTTGACCTGTCTGAGGTAAAAGAATAGCAATCATGTATCAACAGTCAAGTGACCCTCCTCAGTTCTCCAACAAGCAGCAACTGGCTGCTTGCCCGACATTTTTTACGTGCCACCACTGCCTAAAACTCAGGGAGCTGCCCTCAAATAAAGTAGCTTTCAGAGTGTTCTGCTGACAGAATTAACTTGAATTAATTGGTTTCTGAAGAAATTTTTTTTATTCAAAAGCAAAAGGACTTGGTGTCAGTAAGTGTGATGTCCCCACAGGCAATGACAAGCAGTCGGCTGTCATATATGAATAGGAAGTGTCTTCCGCAAGCAGCTATATTCTGTGAACACACACACACACACACACACACACACACACATACTCACATTCACACAGGACAAGCTGTGACCTGGCAAGGGTGTTTTTATCCAAGCACATTACACTGATGCTCCTTATGTACCAGGCATTGTACTGGGCACTGAGCCTTGACAATGGCCTGGGAGAATGTGGATGATGGCATGAACGTGCTGAGTTAGCACTGGGAACACAAGATTCTGCCAAGGATGCCGGGGAGACTCCTCAGAGGGGCTAACAGCTGAGCTGAGCCCTGAAGAACAGGTCTGATGAATGCATTGAAGAACTGACTCACTACAGCAGTGCTGAAGTCACTTCATGATTTGATGGTCTGGCCACTGGTCTCAGTCTCCACAGAAAACACACAATGCAGCTAAGTTCTGCAGGGATCAAAGCAAACAGTGGGGTGGAATCCCGGGGGCTTTGCTGGGAATGTAAATGTGTAGAGAAAGCCTGGGGGTGTGCGACTTCTCTATAGGGTGGGATGTGTGTAGAAGCATCTCACGTGTTTCTTCAGGCTGACTCCCAAAATGATGGGTTGTTTTGTGGAATTCAGAACCATACCATACAATGTGGATTTTACATTTTTATGTGAAATCTATGTAATATAAAAACAAGTTATGTGAAGGAGACACTCCATCAGATGCCATCGTCTTTATCTAGTCCTAAAAGGTTTACATCACCCAAAGACATCTCACACTATTGAATAATGATTTTTCAAACCCCTCTCTCCTAAGTTCTAGGCAATGACAAACTACTTTCTGCTTTTACATACAGATCGATCTACTTTGAATAGTGTTTGACTTTGAGGTTTCAAAAGCCTACATCATCTCCAGATACCTCTCTCTGCCTAGTAGTTATGTCTCAAGATGCGAACGCACAGCTACAAGAACCCAGGGCCTTGCCAACTTGCCTTCTTCCACTGTCCCCACCATGGTAGTCATGGATTCTAACCCTCTGGAATGAGAAACCGCAGTTAAGGTCTTTCTTTTATAAGTTGCCTGGGTCGTGATGTCTTATCACAACCAATGAAAAGTAATGGAGACAGATCAAAGTCAGTTTCTCTACTAAAGTAGCAGATGCTTTTATACATTGAAATAACCCTTTCATGGCATCCACCCTAATATTGCCTTCTCTTGACCAACTTGGACCCCCAAAACCTGCTTTCACCTACTAACACTTTCACCTCCACACACAAGCCTCCCGTGAGCCTCAACACTCTAGCCTCTTCAGCTTTTCTCTCACGTTGATGACTCTCTCAGCCCTTCACCAGGTTCTCAAAGGTCTATGTCACCCAGTATGTCCAGCTTCCTCATCTCTGCTCCCCATCCTTCATGCTATTTCTTGTGTCAACCCCGCTAGGCCTATACTCAGATGTCTGTCAACTCTGTGTTTCTCCAGTGCCTCCTGTGGACACTTTCCATGAGGTTCCCTTGAAAATGACCCCACTCCTGTACCTACAGAAAGCCTTTTTGAGAAATAAATGACCTGGTTCTCTGCACCACACCTTAATTAACAGCCATCAGCTGCATAACCATGTTTTCACACTTATTGTAACAGGTTCACTGCTCACATCAATTTACACAGTTGTCTGGGACTTTTATTATTGTTCCATTTAAGGCCATTTTTGTCTAATAGTCTTAAGATCCACATCTTGGAGGCTCAACAAGTGTAGGGACTTCCATCCACTTTATTCAATATATGCTTGTTCTTTTTCCTCCAGCACAGCAGCTGAACCTGATTCTAATGCTGTTTCAGTCTGTTATTATGACTCCAGAGTTACTCACCTACTTCTCAGACAGCAGCACCATGGGACTTTTACACCCTACCCGTTCATTCCTGCTGACACCAGCTGTAGCTTTTAACCAAATCTCTATTATTCTATTTATCAACAAGACTTGAGTCAGAGGCTGGGGTGAAAATCTGCTAACTCAGAGAGGTTGAGTAGCAATTAGCTCACCTTTCCTCTTTGATGGTGTCTCAGAAAGAGAACCCTTATGCTCTGCCAAACCAAAAAAGACCACCACAATCCAAGTCCCTCTCTGCTACTTCCTGTAGGTCTTTCTATCTTCCAGACTCCCTATGACTTTCTATGATTACTTTCTGTCAATTAGTTGCTGGCTCTACCTCCTGACCTAAGGTAGATTTATTATTATTATTTATAGTTCTCAGACCTGTTCCCATTCTTCATTTTTCAGATTTGTTTTTAATGACAAATATAGAAGAATTCCAAGGACTGGTCAATTCTTTGATGTGTTGAGCATTTGGTTGCTCTTGTACAAGCTGTTCTACTGCCTGTAATTTTTCTTATGTCAAATGCTATTGTCCCATCCATGAAGAGTTGTCAACCATTTTAAAAGTAGTGCTGTTGGTACCTTTGAAAGACCAACAGTTTTTGTGCCCTGCTTTTGTACAGCCTGAACAGTCTGAGGCTGTTCTTGATAATATCTTTTAATAATCTAGGAAGTATTATTTATTTTATCATTTGTTTCTGAGATTAGAGGAATGTTAATCTGTGTTTTGCCTTGGTGCAACAAATCATGTCCCCCCCAAATTCATTGCTATGATAGTCACATATGGCTTTAATTTTCTTATCTGTCTTTCTGGACCTATTCACTTGATCTATCTTGCACTGTTTCTTACCTGAGACAAAGTTCCAATCCCTAGAGCTGAGCATTTACCTCCAGAAGAGATCAATCTGGATACCAAGATTTTGGTGAAATTATTGTCACATCTGCTCCTTTATCTACTAAACCTTCAATTTCAATGTCATTTATTTGTATTTTTAGCTTTGATCTCTGATCATTTAATAGAAGTTTGCCAAAATATCTGTTTTCTTGTCTCTCCTGAACTTTTAGTTTTATCTACTAAAGCTGTTTTGTCTTTGTTCATGTCCAGAGTGGTGTTGCTTTTAACAACAGGCATTAAGTATTTTAGTTGCTCTGTGGATGAGTTTCTCTGAAGATGACAGGAAATAATTTTAGTAAATTTAATATTGGGGCCTGTGGGAGGCCCCTGAGGAATTTCCCAATGGAAAATGGTTGCATTGCCAGTCTCTTGATGATCTGCATTCATTAGTCCAATGGTAGCCTTTGCCACATCTGCATATTCCAGAAGGTTGGGGCCTTTTGTTTGAATAATCTCTAGATAAAACATTGTTTCTAGGAGCATCTTCCTGAATATACCTTTTCAAATGACTTTTTAGGACAAATAAAACATCTGACATTTTGATTTTTCTAAAAATTTCTAGAAATTACTTCTAACAAAGTGTACCATAAGTTAAGATCCAATATCAACCATATTTCTAATCCATTCATCTTGCTTTTAAAGGCCTAATCATGTTTTGAATTCTGAATTAGCAAAATTTCAATTAATATTCATCTAACTGTGATACTATTCTACTTATAGCTGAAGTCAGTCTTTGTGAAAAATTAGTGAAGGCTTCTTTTGGGCCTTGTATAATTTTAGTAAGTGACTCAGTCTCTTTCTTGATTCTTCAGCCTTATCCCAAGCATTTAAGACTGCTAAATGCCATAGGCCCAAGGTGTGATCATCAGATTTAAACTGTCTTTGCAACTCAGTATATTGACCTCATTTAGAAGTTGATCTTGAGAAATATCAGTGCCTGTATACCTGCTTTATTACTCCATGACACTAACTTTCTCTGTCCACCATGTTTGCCATTATAATCGAACAGTTTCTAATTGTTGTAACTAAATCTTTCCAGTCTTAGGGGATAATTCTATTTTTATTTGTCCATGAATTTCACATCTGCTTCACATAGGGTGAATTCATACCACATGAAATGACTGCTTCCTTAAGTCTCCTCAAGTCTAATATTTCTATACAATTCTGTTTAACTTCTTCACAAATTTGGGAGTGCCTATCATCTGCCAGTCATTCTTGTATAGTATACGAGATAAAATAAAGTTGGCTTTCTCATAATTCTGGGCCACCCCTCTTCAGTTTTACCCTTTAGTGGTGCGGTAGGATCTTGTCTAAATTCCTCTGCCTGTGTATGAGCATTTTTTTCTTATATTCTTTAGTAGTTCTTTCTAAGGCTCACATCTTATCAGCAGTAAGTCTTTATAGAACTTGTATCTTACAAGAGTAAGTCCTTCTAAGTCTTTCATCTTATCAGTCAAATTTTTCTTATTTTTATTAATAAGTCCAAGGCTTGTATGTTATCAGTCAAATTTTCATATTTGGCACTGTTATCAAACCACTTTTTTAAAGATAAATATGAATTACCAAACCGATAGTAATTACAATAGACATTATGCCACTTACAGATAGTAAGTTTATCCCCTCATTTATTTTTCCCATTTTCAAGTCATCCATAGTAGCACCATACAGAGTCCTATTTTCCTGCATTGTTATATTTCTCACTCTTAATGTGGGAAAGATTTTTCTTTTTAATATTATTTAACTCTCTCCTTAAGGACTTTCCAGGGTTTTCATCAAATCTGCTGACTTTCCATTTTGTCTGCTGCAGCAGTGGTATCTACAAGCTTGGGCCCCTTCCACCAAGCATGAGGCAGCTTCTTAGAATCCCTGCAGACAGTAGCAGTAGCAGCAGTGTTGGCTGTGTGCTGTGTCCCTTGTTGTAGCACGGAAATGTTGTTTCTCCTCTGGCACAGTGGCTGCACTTGAATCTATTGCCACTTTAGCCAGTAATTGTGACTCCAAATAGTTACCTTCCCACTTCGCTGCCAGATCTGCCTCCTGACACTACCACCAAATGTAGTTTGTAACTAAATGTCGGTTGTTATACTTGTTAATAAGACTTGAGAGTCAGAGGCTGGGGTGAAAACTGCTAGCTCAGAGAGGTTGAGAAGCAACCTTTTCCTTGTTCTTTGTTCTTAGATGGCTACTGTACAGAAACAGGGGAACTGCTGGGTATGTGGAATGAGCCTCTCTTCTCACTCAGTCCTGTGTCCACCCATGGACCCTTCACCGTGGTGCTCATAAAGAGCATCCTTCTGCTTCTCTAAACCCAAAAAGACTCGAAGTCCCAACTATTTACTGTACATCTAGGCTCCCTCTGACTCTCTATGGTTACTTTCTGTCAATTACATTCTGGCTCTGCCTCCTGCCTGAGTTTATTTAACTAATGCAAACATAAGCTCGGATTTCACAGATACTGGAGTGATTTTGTAGATGTATCCATAAGACAGGGCTCCACAACTCTGCATTTTGATTCATTGTGGCTTTCTATCATGGTCTCCATGTGCTGAAAGGGCGCATCCTACACCTATGTGTGGGTATGAGGGCAAATACCAAACATCTGTATTTAAAAATTAACCTCCTTTCTTCTTCTCTCACAAAAATCCAACGTTCCCACATAACCAGCTCCACAGACACACCTCCAGAAACAGTGACAGGGAGTGCAGGGCTCTCCCCTCACTCCAAGGTATTTCAAATGTAAAGACAAGCAAGGAAAGGAAAATGGGGACAATAGAGTCCAAGACCACAAGGAAAGAAAGGCCTAAAGAATGTAGGACTTAGGAGAGTCTTACAGAGACTCCCTGGAAGGAGAACAGGTATACCTATTGGTGCAGGAACCATAGTGAAAGGTCCATGGTTGGACACGGGACTGAGTGAGAAGAGAGGCTCATTCCACAAACCCAGCAGTTCCCCTGTTTCTGTATAGTAGCCATTTGTCACTAAGAACAAAGAACAAGGAACTTTACCTGCTATGGTGTGTGTGTGTGTGTGTGTGTGTGTGTGTGTGTGTGTGTGTGTCCATCTATGTACTGTGCAAAGGATGCAGAGCACATCAGCTCCCCAATCCCCCCATGCCACATACAAGGCAGTACTAAATGTAAACAACGAGAAATAAGCAGAACGAAGGGGTTTTCCCAAAGCACCTGACCCAAGAAGCCAGTTTCACTTTGGAAACCACTGCCTCCAGCCCCACAAGATATAAATCCTGATGATTCAGTTATACATGAGTTTCCTTCTCCCGTTTCAAATGTTGCCTCTCTAGACACAGGCAACTGTCTGTCCTCTGGCTGCTATTGCCTGTGCTAGGTCTCAGTGCTACTCAGCTACATCATGAGTTCTTGGTGAGTTAAGCTTCTGACTGTGCCTCAACCCTAGAGCCTCACTTGGGAGTCCTTGTGCCTTGTGGCCACTCAGTAAATATTATTGATTTGGCTTTGACAGATGCTGTAACTGTGGCCCAAAGCAGCTGCATGAGTTTTCCAGGGCAGCTATTGGCAGCTGAGCCAGGATTGAATGTCAGCTTTTTCTCTCGCGAGTTCATTTCTGCAGCCTGAAAGTTTTAATCGTTTGTATATATTTGCGAAGAAGGTGGTATTCCATCACAAAGTGTGATGCTTGTTTTCTGCTCAACTATGATCTACTCTAAGAGTTTTCAAACAAGTAATCAGTCGTGCAGAGAGCGCACGGGCGGTCCTGGAAAACTAGTGGAACAGTGTGCCACCGAGCAAAGGAGACAGAAAAGTGGGAGGCAGGGAAAGGTTGGGAGGAAGCTCCAGTGGGGTAAGACAGAGAGTGAGAGGGGCTGATAGGGCAGAAGATGATCCAAGCATTAAGCATATTTTTTTATATAGATTAAGCTGTGGAAAAACAAGTAAGTAAAGAAACAAACACACAAATACAAACCAGACAGACCTTCAGCTTTGGGGATCATGGGCAAGTCCTGCTCTTCTGAGCTTGTTCATCTCTCAGACCACAAGAAGGCACTTGTATGTACTGCAGCTCAGCCTGTGATCACCTGGAACAGGACCGACAGAAGCCCACAGGTAGCTGAGTAGATTTGTTGTGTGGGTTTTCTTTCATGAAATTTGCCAAAACAAGAAAGTTTAATTATAAAATACATCAGTATCGTGAAATCTAAGGGAAAAATTCTGAGTACTGACTTACCTCAATAATACTTGAAGCCACATAGTTTTAAGTTTTTATTGAAGTGAAAACTTAAAGAAATTTTCCGTTTTGGCAATCATTAGGCAAACAACTCAGTGACCTTAAGGAGTCCACATAATTTGATCACAGCCATTTCCCATCTCATCTCAGAGCCTCAGGAAGCTGCTCCCTTACCATAGTGTGAATGGCACCCTGGGCTCTCATCTCTGCAGCACCACGCCCTGAACATGTTGCCTTCTCTCTGGTTTGCCAGAATTTACTGCTGCAATGATCCTATTTCAAACTCTGCAGCCTTCTATCCTTCCTGAATTCCAAGTTAGGACTTGGTCTAAACATAGCTAGACATGCACACCCTTATGGAACCCCCAAAATGATAAGTACTTTCCCTCCATGCTTCCTATCCCATGTCTCCCCATCATGCCTTCAACTGACCCTGTTTTTCTAGACCGTGGCACCTCCAGGACAGGAAGGAAACTCTGCTTAATTTTCCAATGACTCTCTACACCGATGACTGGCATTCAGTGGGCAACACAGAAATATCTCATGAATTAGAGAAAGGATCAACCAATCACCTACCAATTCTTATCTAAGGGCTACTTAGAATTTCCCTTTACCCAGATTACTTTTCTTGACTCTGTACACTCTCTTATTGTTATCCCTTCAACAAATATTTTAAGTGTCTTCTCTGAGACACACGTCAAGAGCATTGATATATTGGAGATAAGTTGTACTTAAGAATTGGAAGATAATGAGGGAGGATTGGGAAATAAATAAATAAATTTATAATATGTTTTCCAAAAACATTGGTTGTAAGGAAATGTCCTTTAATGCCTGAAATACAGCAGAAGACCCACAGTTAGTTGTACGATATGCAGAGTGAGAGGCCTTGAAACACTAAGTCCTAAATGGAGCATTAGGGTTCTTCTCCCCCGACCCCTCCCAGATCCTCCCTATACCCTCACCCACCCTAATCCACACCACTTATTGCTATCATTAGAAAATAGATATCTAAATAATAATTCTCCTCCTCACATCATCCTGTTGTCTGCTCTCCAGTGAAGGGAGGGCCATGCGGGCTACACTCAGCAGTGAGGTGGCAGAAAGCCTTTTTTTTTTACTATTTTTTTTATTGATAAAAGGACAATAAAGAAAGAAAAAAACGAATTTCCACCTCCTCCCAGCCTCCCATTTCCCTCCCCCTCCTCCCACCCCTCTCCCCTTCCCCCCACTCCTCTCCCCCTCCCTCTCCAGTCCAAAGAGCAGTCAGGGTTCCCTGTCCTGTGGTAAGTCCTAGGTCCTCCCCCCTCCGTCCATATCTAGGAAGGTGAACATCCAAACTGGCTAGGCTCCCACCAAGCCAGCAGATTGCGTAGGATCAAAACCACGTGCCATTGTCTTTGGCGTCTCATCAGCCCTCATTGTTCGCCATGTTCAGAGAGTCCAGTTTTATCCCATGCTTTTTTGGTAGCAGTCCAGCTGGCCTTGGTGAGCTCCCAGTAGATCAGCTCCACTGTCTCAGTGGGTGGGTGCACCCCTAGTGGTCCCAACTTCTTTGCTCATGTTCTCCCTCCTTCTGCTCCTCATTGGGACCTTGGGAGTGCAGTCCAGTGCTCCAGTGTAGGTCTCTGTCTCTATCTCCATCCGTCGCCAGATGAAAGTTCTAGAATGATATGCAAGATATTCATCAGTATTGCTCTAGGATAGGGTCATTTCAGGTTCCCTATCCTCAGCTGCCCAAGGAACTAACTGGGGACCTCAGTTTGGGCACCTGGGAGCCCCTCTAATGTCAATTCTCCTGCCCACCCTAAAGTGGGTTCCTTAACTAAGAATTGTGGTTCCGTGCTCCCCTATCCAACCTTCCTTTATCCCGATCCTCCTGTTTCCCCAAGTCCCCCCTCCTTCCCTTCTACCTTTTCTCTCCCCATCTCCCCTTACCCCCATCCCACCCCACCCCCAAGATCCCACTTTTCTCCCCAGCAATTTTGTCTACTTCCCTTATCCAAGAGGATAACTATATGTTTTTCCTTGGGTTCACCTTCTTACTCAGCTTCTTTAGGTTCGCCTATTGTAGACTCCGTGACCCCTATTTATGGCTAGAAACCAATTATGAGTGAGTACATCCCATGTTCATCTTTTTGTGTCTGGGATAACTCACCCAGCAATACCACTCTTGGGAATTTACCCAAGAGATGCTCTATCACATGTCAAAAGCATTTGTTCAACTATGTTCATAGCAGTATTATTTGTGATAGCCGGAACCTGGAAACAACCTAGATGCCCTTCAATGGAAGAATGGATGAAGAAAGTATGGAATATATACACACTAGAGTACTACGCTGCGGTAAAAAACAATGACTTCTCTAATTTTGCGTGCAAATGGATGGAAACAGAAAGCCTTTTGATATGAACTCTAAGGTTCCAGAGGAACAATATGGAGGCAGAAGAGCCTGCCTCTGAAGATTCCTTAACAAAAATGTAAAGTGAGTTTAAAAAATGAATCTACTGCTTTCTAGTTTTTCAAATGGTTTCCCATTTGAAAATGTGCCGAGGTGTGTGTTTCACATATGTATACGTGCGCCACAGCTGACGGCAGAGGCACAATTTTCAGGTTTCCATTCCTGGCAGAACAGGAAATCTTAACAAATGATATATTCTCATCCATTCCTGCCCTTCCCCTTTCTCCTGCCTCCTCTGGAGCAAATCATCCTAAGGAGACAAAGCTCTATCTCACCTCTCCCAACTAAAAAGCCAGAGCTAATTGTTCACTTTAAACTTACTATTGTGTGTAACTCAACATCTATGGCTGCTGAAGAAGTCAGCCACCTCTCAGCTCACTAGTGAGACAGGGATGCGGGGGCAGGGATGGGGGAGGAACTGCCCCTCGGGGAGAAGGGCTCAGGGCCTCTGGGATCACTGAAAGGACAGTGGTGTCACTTTATGCCACCTCTGCAGGCCAGGAGCAAATACTTCAGAGTCATAGCATCTGGCTTCTTATATGATTGGCAGAAAGATTGATCCCACGTGGGAAGCACTATGTAAATACAGATCTTGTGCTTTCTGGCCTGCTTGGTCCACCTGATAGTCCCCAGGGAAGCCTCATCCCATCTGTGGACTTCATCTTAATAGATAGTGAGGACCAGCAATGTCTGCCTCGTTATGCTGAATAACATAGTAAGTACAGCGTGGGGATTCCCTTAGAACACGCATGTTACAGGAAGGCCATCCAATGATGCCAACCACAGCGAGAGAAACCTCAAAGCCACTTCTCTATGGGAATCTACAAGACGCTAGGCTCCCTTGCATTAGAAAATAGATATCTAAATAATAATGACAATAAAGAGGAAGAAGAAGAGGAAGAAATAAAAACAAATGAACCTGAATGGGACAAAACAGCAAAAGAAAAAGCATGAGAAACACATATAGATGCAGAGATACATACATTGGTACATACAGAAGTCCCCTAAAAATGAAAAATTGGAAACCATAATACATAATAATATGTTATAATATAATAACCATAATATTACCTGTAGGGTAAGGAAAATGAAAAAATAATAAAAGTTTTTTAAAATGCTCCATGTGTTTTGAGACAATAAAAACTCTCCAAAAATACCACAGAGTCTAGTTAGTTAGTTAGTTGTTTGTTAGCTAGTTAGTTAATTGTTAGTTAGATAGATAGATAGATAGATAGATAGATAGATAGATAGATAGATAGATAGATAGTTTTATGTTGGCCATTTACTTGGGCATGGAGCTGTCTTTAAGAGTGTCTTGTATAACCAATGAGATATAATTGGAGAAAACTAAGTTTTTATTTACAAGTGATTGTCAATTGGAGAAAACTTTTGGGTTAAGGATGAGGGCCGTCAAGTCAACTTCTCTCCGGTCTGGAGCCCATCTGGTACAGGCCCTGTGCATGCCTGAGCTCTCTAGAATTCACAGGTGCATAAGTTCTGTTGTGCTTAGAAGGCTCTGTTGCCTTGGTTTCCTCCATCCACCCTGGCTCTTACGATCTTTCTGCTTCGACTTCTGCATGGTTCTGAGGGATCAGGATGGTTCTCTCATGGAATGCTTGGTGCATAGGTGGTCAAGGTTGGAGATCGATGCATCATCCAAAGCTGGTTATTTCCTTGAGGATGCAGGAAAGGGTAAAGTGAAAAGGATAGAGAAAGGGGGGCAAAATGCATCAGTCAGTCAGACTCTAAATTCTAATGTATTAGAATTTCTGGCACACAGAAAATGGGGATGGAACTGTGGGAGAGTGAGTTCCTCAGGGAAGCAGCCAAAGGGAGTTGTCTGACAGATGCTATCCCAGCACACCTCTGCCATTGTCCCAGCTGCAGAACAAAAGGAATGTGGGAAATGACTTTACAGCTGTGTTCAGAGGTGGATGCACAGACCTCCATGAGCTGTGACATGATAACTATAGGAGTCTTCCATTAAATAAAGTATTGGGACTGATGAGAAGGCTGAGTGAATAAAAAGCTGGCCATGTAAGCATCCAAAGACAGTGTTTGGGTTCCCATCTTCATTAAAGCAGGGTATGGTTGCCTACACCTGTAACCTCTTATAATCCTACCTGGGGTTGGGTTGGGGGTAATGAAGACCAGCAAACACTGAGGGGTCTCTGGCCAGCTAGCTCCATGTTTACTGAGAGATCCTATATCAAAAATATTAAGTGGACAGTTTGATACTATGTCCAGTTAGGAAAATAGTTGTAGGCTCACTGTTGGGTCCTGTGATCTTCCCAACTATAGATTCTTGATCATATTTCCAGGACCAGTATCTGTTTCCTCCTGTGCAGCAGGCCTTAAATCTACTTCAAAAGTGATTGTCTACCCCTACATTTGTGTGCTGCTCCCACGCTGGGTGTATCTGACCACACTAGACACTATGCGCTATGCTGGGTTCACAGCTGACCCAAATTGCTGATGATATTTCCTCTAGATGTACCTTCTAGTACTATGAAGGCAGGCAGAAGGGAAGAAGCTTCATTCATGATCGGCACTAATCCGATTTCTCCATATCCTGTAGCCCCTAAGTAGGTGTGGTGTCGTCAGCAACATGGTCTTACCATCAAACTCTTGTGAGAAACCAAGAGTAATGGAAATAACTTTTGGGGTCTCTGGGACATCTCTGACCCACACTCCAAGGGGAGGTCTATGAGTTACCCTTCTAGGGTAGCTCCAAGTAAACTCTTACATACGTGAACATTTATAAAGTAGTGAGTTTCTATATGAATTTTTCAAATAGCTTTAATGTTAGATATCCCTCCAGCTCACCCTGTGCCCTGTCCTCCCATCCCACTTCCCACTTACACCTTCAGGTATTTTTGTGCAAAGGATGATAATTAACTCAGAAACTCACTACTGGTAAAAGTGAAAAGATTAGGTCTCTGTGGAATACTCAAAAAATGTGAAAGCCTATATCACTCCTCTCCCATGGCTCATGGACCTTCTCAAAAGAGGGGGTGGAAAATTAAAGAACTAGAGGTGGGAGATGATAGAGGCCAAACAGTGTCTTCTGGACATGACGCTCCAACTATAATCATGAAATTCACAACAGCTGTGGATGCCTGCCCAAGACATGCACACAGTCAAGCCAGTCAGCATTCTACCGTGGAATGGGAAGTGTTTTATCAGCCATCACCCTAACTAAGGCTCTATGGACAGTTGATGGTTTCTGAGGGAGATTCAATTTTCTTTAAGAGTATCTCTACTGGTGGTTGATCATACTCAGTAGGTGGTCCCACAACCATGAGTAAATGCATATCACAATCAGAGTAATGGGTTATTAAATTGAAAAGAAGTAAGCATGAAGACACCAGTTGGGTAGAGAGGGGTGTTAGGAGTGGATCTAAAAAGAGCGAAGTGGAGGAGTTGAGGTCAAGACGATCCAAATACACTGTATGAAATTCTCAAAGTATTAATGAAAATATGTTTAAATACTGGGTGGAGATGAAGTAATGAAGATAACATATATTCATTCACTCCAACCTCTACATAGGTACACATAAATAAGTATATGTGAATCCAACACATACACAAAATAATAATAAAACAAAACAAATTTAATATAAAGCTGCATATCAGAATAACTACTTTTTGAAAACCTTCAGGAACAGACTTCAATCTTTTTTCTCTTTTTTTCTTTTCCTTTTCATTTTTACTATCTTACAAATAATTAGGTTTCTTCATGGAATTTTTAAAGCAAACTTTGTTTTTGATGTTTCTCCCTCTTCCTCTTTACCCTCCTTTAGCCCTGATACCCCGTGTAGCATCCTTTCCACTTTAATGTTGCATGTGACTTTTGTCCCCTGCAATACCTCTCGTTCCTCTCTCATATTCTTGCTTACATACATACAAAAATTAAAACTTAGGATCCACACAAGACAGCATGGAGTGTTCACCTTCCTGAGTCACCTCACTTAGTGTAATCTTTCTGGTTGTATTTTCCTGAATATTTAATTACTTTATTTTTCTTAAAAGTTCAGTAAAAATCCTACATGTGTGTACGTGCATGTGTGTGTGAGTTTGCAGGTGTGTCCATGCAGGCATTTGTGTGTACGCATGTTCATGAGTGTGCATGTGTATATGTGTGCATGTGTGTGACTGTGCACATGCATGTGTGTGCATATGTACTACCTGTGTATGCATGCATGTGAGTGTGTATGTGCCTGTGTGTGTGCATGCATGCATATGTGACTGTATGTGCATGCATTTGTATGTTATTGTGTGTGCAACATTTGTATGTGACTGTGTACATGCGGTGCACATGCCCTATGTGTGAATGCATGTGCCTGTGTATGCATGCATGTGTGTGTGAGTGTGTATGTGCCTGTGTGCATGTGCCTGTGTATGCATGCATTGTGTGCACAAGAGAGAGCATTCTCATTTGCCATACTTTCACTATGTCCTCTTCTATTAACAGACATCCTGGCAGGTTCCGTTTTCTTGTGCTGGGAACAGCTATGATGAGCTATTTGAAAGCAGGGTGGTGTTTTCTATCTTTCGTCTCCAGACTCTAGCCCAAGGCCTGCGATAGAGCAGAACAACAGGAACAACGTAAACACAGAATGAGAAGAGACTTAAAGACTTTGCTTAGAAATACCTTGTCTCTGCATCTCTCTTTTTCACTCAAGGGCTTTTTTTCCCATTTATTTTAACATTTTTCTCTGTATAAAGTAACATTTTCTTTACAAGCAGAATGTTTGGGAATAGGGAAAATACTTAATCTATATTTGTTTGGCTCAGGTAATTTGAAATCCTTTTAAAAACAACGTATTTAATTGGTGTTTTTTCTCTTTCATCCTAATGCCTGTCCTCAAATCTCTAAATAGCTGCTGCTCCCCATCCCATTAATGTATAGACTGTTTCAGAAGTCTGTGTTAGTTAGGGTCATTCAGAGACAGAACCACAAAGCAGAGACTCGCAGGAAAGTCTGTTAGTTAGGATCATTCAGAGACAGAACCACAAAGCAGAGACTTGCAGGGAAGTCCACAGTCTGTCTTTGACAAGACACAGGTCATGTGGGTATCATCTTAGTCAACCTGAAGATCAGGGGTAAAGGATGTAAATCTGAGGTCAAGGCAGGAGGAGACCATTGGCCCAGTTCCAGAAGATGGGCGAGAACGAAGGGGGCGTTCGTCCCTGCTCTGCCTTCTGGTTTTTACTGGAAGAGCTCCGTGAGACTGTTCCTGGGAAGGCGGGAGTAGACACCTGATGACAGACAGAAGACCAGTGTTGGGAGCAGTGAGACCCCAGATCCTGAATTTCTTGTAAACAACTTGTTTTCCCCTGATCTGAGTGCCTACAGCTGCTCTGAGCACGAGACCTTCAGGAGTTCCTGATGGCAGGAGAGTGGTTTCTGGTGGGTTTGGCTGGGGCGTGGCTATCTCCATATAATCTGCCCCTGAACACAATAAAGGGGCATTCTTGGGGCTTTGGTATCAAAAGGTCTGCGAGTTGGTCTGTCTCTGTGTCTGTATTCTCAACCTCCAGCCCCTTGCCCGAAGCTCGCGTGCTGGGGTCTAGCGCATAGAGCACAGACCCGGACCGCAGTATGCGCGGCAGACCAGGGTCCACCAAGCCCAGCTTGATGATAAAGCTGCTTATGAGGGCCACTTATGTGATCTCAGTGGCTGCTATGTCCTTCAGACCCCACTCAAGCGTGCACGAAGTTGCTCCTCTGAAGCTCCCATGAGGGATTGCTTTCTGCTAATGCAACCCTGGGGAGACTTGTATATCTCTGCCTTCCCAGATTCCTGAGAGTTTTGTTAGCTTTCTGAGCCTTACATCGTCCCCACACCCTGGAAGAAAATATTTCAATTAGGAAAAAAAAAAACCTACTAGGTAGATAATGCCCCCCAACAATGAGGAGGTCAAACTACCAAGTCCCTGAAATCAGTGTTAATCTCATTCAGAAATACCCTCAGGACATACTGGGATCAGAGCACTCTAGGCCCAGTCATATTGATACAAAACTAACCCTCAGAGAATCCAGAAGGTCAGGACCGTCATTTGGCCCACTATCTGTGGCATCCGGCCCATTTCCCTTTCATAACCTCAGTTAAATCAGCTGCCTCCAAACTCACTGGTGTGACCCTGGCTCTTTTTACATAACTGCTCCAAACCCCTCTTTCCTGGGAAAATGGAGCTGTATGGGTTTCTGGCAGTCAAAGTACTCTTAAAGCACCCAGGGCCCTTAGCGGTTTTATCCAGATGGAGTCAATAGTACATGATCCAGTCACGAGGCAAGAGGATGTGGAGGAGTTCTTGTCTAGTCACTCAACTTCCTAGGTCTCCTAAGCTGAGCTTCACGGCCTCAGGGTGGGTCTTCGGAGTACACTCGCTCCTGCTTCAATGCCTGAGTCCTGGGTTTCTTGCTCGGTTCCCTTGGTTTGAACGCCTTTTACCGGTCATGTGAATTCGCTTTCACAAGCTAAGATGTAATCACAAGTGTGATGGAACCAGAGAGTGGGGAGTGATGGCATCGTGGCACCCAGGTCTTCCTGATTGGAATTAATGCCCTTTGTCTAAGGTCCCAGGAGCTGCATAGCTCCCTCTTCCTTGTGAGCATGTGGTAAGAAAATACGATCTACAAAGCTGAAAAAGGGTTCTTCTTCCAGACAAAGTCTGCTACCGAATAGATAGCAGGGTGTGAAACCCCGACAGAAGCACCGCTGTTGCTCCTAAGTCACGCGCATGCGTGGCATTTTGCTGCAGCAATATGAACGGTCTGTCTCCACCAGCGTCCTCCACCCGAACACACCTACGATTTTTAAATGAGCATTTGACAGATCGTTAGAGGTTTTTTGTTGTTAACATTTTAATTTTTTTCATTGCTCTTTATGTCTGTTGCATATTTATTACCAAGCTGCACTGTGCTGATATATGAGTTTAATATATGGCTTTAATTTTCCAATCTCAGGTACAGCAACATGGAATGTATATGCCTTCCGCTATAGGCTGTTTCATCAATGACTGTCGACAGAAGTGGGTCTTGTTTTTAGGATAGGGAGGTGGCTTATTGGCAGAAATACACACTATGCTGTATCCAATGGATGCCATTTTAATACATACATTGAATTAAGTTGTTTTGTGTACGTATTCTTTATTATACATGAATTCTGAGAATCTTGTTTTCTTTTCACCTTTTGGGGGAGCTCTGTTTCTTTAGATATATTGATGTATGAGTCCTCTATTTCTTTGTTAATTCATAGTCATGGCCAGCCTCCTTATCCCGTCCAGTCGCTCGGGTTCCCCTCCACCAGCGTCACTGTCACCATCTCACGGACATCTCATGTGTGCTGCCACAGGTCCTGTGTGTGAATGGGACATGGTTCAGAGTGGGGTTCCTTAGCTGTAGGGCCTGAGCGTCTCCTAATCTTATCACACTGCCCACAGCGCTACCCGAGTCTCTGTCTTTCCATGTTCTTTTAGACTGATCCTGAGGGCTTGTATCATTCGCTCTCATAATGACTGCAAACCAGTGTGTTGTTTTATTGTTCTTCATAGTTTTATGATTGCTGTGGAATCTGAACACATTTTTAGAGAAATGAACTTATCTGAGGCTTTCCCTCTTTGAAGTTTATAGTCATAGTTTGATCAGATTTGTTCAATAAAGTTTAGGTGATTTTTGGACTACAGGAAACATCTTACATATTTTTTCATTCTCCTCAGCACCATTATTTATAATGGATATATAATGTCTCATAATATGCCATATGTTGTTTAACCAGCTTTTTTTTATTTCATTAAACCTTGAGTGCTTTGCAAATTTTTTTCCAGCTCTGATAAATGTTCCTGCATATGAATTCTCCTCTACATGGGTGATTATTTCCTTTGGATCATGTAATGGGAAAATTGATTCATGTCATGATTGATTTGAAGGAAATGAAACATTCTGAAATCACTTAGCACATACCGCCAAATGGCTTCTCGAGAAGGGTACACCATTTAGAGTTCCATTAGCGATTATACAATAAGAGTATTTATCTTTCCAAACACTCACAGATAGTTTCCAAACTGTCACCAACCTCAGACTTAAGAAGCTCTAGCTTAGGCAAAACCGGTCCCTAAACCAATCAATTTTATATAAATTAGAGATTTGCATTTGACGTAAATGTAAAGATGAACAAAGATGATTTCCTCTGCTTCTTCGCCTTCTCTGGGCTACACTGTTGATTCACGGGATTTCTTTATCCACCCAGTGTTCATATATCGCTGCCCCCCATTGTTGTGGTGGCCTGTAATGCTACAATACTGGCAGAGATAGTCAGTGTTTGGAGCTTGCCTTCCATGGGTACCGGAAAACAGGAGATTGTTTTACAGATATCAAAAACTACCTATGTGTACAAAGAGACTCCAGAGCAAAGTGACTTTGGGTTGGCTGAAAGCCTGCAAGTCACCTAGGAGACTGCCTGTGGCCTCTCAGCAGGGAGGTCCAGAGACTCTCTCTGTTACACTTCTCACTCCTTCTCTTTATTGTCACCCCACCTGATCATCCTGTTTTCTTTAGTTTCAAAGTCAGATCTATTGCCCTCCAAGCTTGCTTGTGATTCTCAGCAGTAGATAACCCAGCCTGTGTTTTATGCTGTGTTAGGTTCTGCTGAAAATAAATGCATCAACCTCCAGAGAGCCGTGAGCACATGAGAACGATGCTCCTGTTCACATTTGTCCTGGACACATGTGATGCTAATCATGTAATGCTACAAGGATGTGCGGCCACCTTGCTGCAAGGGACACTAAAATCCCACCTGTCCCTCTCTTCTCCTTTCCCCTTTCTCTTGGGAAAGAATGGTACAAAGTCATTTAGCTTATAGCTGTTTCCTAAATGACTACGGAGCATAGATCTCACACTACATGAAACTTCTTGTCTGATTTTTTTCCCTCTGTTCCTCAACTAGATAAGCTTCTGCCCAGTCCCAAGCGTTCTTTGTTGACTGTGAAGTACAGGTTTTCTACAGATGTTCCTCAATTTATAATAGAATTACATCTCTAAAACCTGTAGGTTGAAACTAATAATGACTCAAAATGTATTGAATGGCCTTGGAATATTGAACATCGTAGTTTATTCTAGTCTACCTTAAATATGTTCAAAATGTTTAAACTACCCAACACTTGGGAAAGTCTCTAACACAAAAACCCATTCTGTGGAGAAATGTTGAAAAATCTTCTGCTGTTTATTGTTTATCTGTGTAAAACATGTCAACAGTATGGTACCCAGCGAGATGTGTGTTGTTCTCCTTCTTAACTGCACTGCTGGTAGGAGCTGTGGCTTGCTGCCACTCCCCAACGCCATGAAAGTCTCCCATTGCTTATTGCTAACCCAGGAAAAAGGGAGCCAACTCAAAGCACAGCTTCTACCTAGTGCAGGTCACTTCTTGACCATCAGAAAGCTGACCAGTCCTCGTGGGAGACTGTCTTCACACAAACTGCATAACTTAGGAACCACTGAGAAGGTAAATCCCTTCCCCTTGGAAAATCTTGGCTAACCTACACTAGCTGGGCACACCCTTACATGTACTCAAAGAAAGATGTACTCGCGGTCCCAACATTTGGATCAGTGCACTCTTACTGTCCTCATTGTTATGACAAGAGCCCTAAAGAAGCAATGTCATGGTGGAAGGATAGTTTCCTCTGACTCACAGTTTGAGGGAAGACAGTCTGTAAGGATGGAGAAAGGATGGTGACACACAACTTCCTGACCAGGGAAACTCACGTGCAGCTGGGACTCCCCGCTTCTCCATGTCTCTCTGAGGGAATCTCTTGCATTAGAACACTGTAACAAGTTGCTTGCATGTTTCATTTTTATGATCTTCCTTTAAAAAGGGTAACGTTATTTATTTTTCATTGAAAACTTCATGTGTTTATGCAATATATTTTGATTACATCCAACTAACAGCACCTCCCTTCAACTTTGTCCAGAATTCCCCAACTCATTTCCTTCCTCCTAACTTCATGTCCTCCTTTCGTTGCTGTTGGGTCTGGGCAATCTACAAGCAGCCATGACCCCAAAGAACGACTCTCCCTCCTTCAACCGACATTAACTAACTGCCCACAGCTCTCCTGTCTCCCTCTAGGCTGTGATTTCAAATTCTTTATCCTAGTACACACATCTTCCTGGTGAGAAAGTAGAGAGGTCTTTACAAAACACATTTTAAGATTCTGGAGTGCTATTCCTTGCTTACAGTAAAATGTTCACATTTTTTTAGAAATAGTTTAGGGTTTAGACTGCAAGTCTTCATCGCTTTAGAAAGTTTCCTCGCACCCATCTGGTCAATGCCTCTGGGTCTCTCTGCCCTACCTTTCATAATGTGGATTAGATTTCATTCTTCAGTGTCTTCTCATGAGACACATGTGATATGAACTGTTTTGTATGGGATTTCTTTCATTTACTACAATGCTTTCATGAATTTCACCAAGATCTTGTGTGTGCCGGCCTCAAATTGCCATTGTCTAATGATGTTTGGGTGAGCATGAAAATATTTGTCTTTTTAGGGAAATTCTGGTCCGCCTTTGAGTTTTTATAGGAACATGTTTTCATTGGTGCCTACTATTAGGAATATGTAGGGAACATTTTTCTTTCTTTCTTTTTTATTTTCATGTTGAGAATTGAACCCAAACCCCTGTACAGGCTAGTTAAAAGCCCTAACATTGTAGTCTAAGGCTGTTTGAAAAATTAAGAACTTCCTCCAGGGGTTGTTGAGATAGCTCAGTGGATACAAGTTGTTGCTGCTGACAACCTGAGTTCAATCTCCAGGACCCACAAGGTAAAAAGAAAAAGCAAGAAGAGTAGGTTCTTAAAGTTGTCCTTTGTCCTCTGCGTGAGCTCTGTGTCACACATACAAACCCACACACACAAACACACACATGCATACACACACGCATACATGCTGCGCACCACGCCCCCATGTCTGCACTCTGTGCACTGGCACCCAGTTCGCCAGCTTCGGAGGTTAAAATACACAGACACACACAGACAGACAGCGACACGGGTCATCCTTGAATTCCCCAAGAATGCCCCCTTTATTGTGTTCAGGGGCAGATTATATGGAAATAGCCACGCCCCAGCCAAACCCACCAGAAACCACTCTCCTGCCATCAGGAACTTCTGAAGGTCCCGTGCTTAGAGCAGCTGTAGGCACTCAAATCAGGGGAAAACAAGAAATTCAGGATCTGAGGTCTCACTGTTCCCAACACATACATACATACACACACACACACACACACACACATATACACACACAAATAAATAAATAGAATCTGATTAAAACTTTAAGTGATTTAAGACTGTTATGTGTAGTGCGGAAGAGTGTGTTGTAAAACAGAATTCCTAGTGATTGAAAAGCAAGCTCAAAGCAGGAAAAGAAAGCTGCAGAGTGAGAGAAGACACTGCGATACCGCAAAGGATCATGGGCATGACATACAAATGATTCCTCCAACTCATTTACATCTTCTGAGTAAATATCTATGGGTGAAATTCCTTCCCTTTGGGTTAATAATTGTTCAGCTTCATTTAAAAATAAAATAAGTAAATCTGTCTTGTCTTACCAAGTATGCGTGTGTGTGTGTGTGTGTGTGTGTGTGTGTGTGTGTGTGTGCTTATACGTGTTATTCTGCAAGACTGAAGACACAGGTCCTTCACACCAGAGCCAGCACTCCTAAGAGCCATCTGCATTCTAACCATTTGGGTGATTGTGAAGAGAAGTATTTGGGTTTTAATTTGTATTTCCATTGACTAAAGTGCTGAGAGCCTCTTCTGTTGCTCCTTGACCATTTCTGTCTTGTCTTTTGACTTGCCTGCTCAAAGCTGTGCATAGCTTTAGAAATGGGGTAATGGTCCCACTGAGCTGTCAAAGTCCTTTGTTGAATATCTATAGAGTGAATGTTTTCTACCTATGTATATTGTACTCATCTGGTTTTTTTATGTTTGGTGAATAGAATCTTTATTGTGATGAATTGTAGTCTTCGGTTTTGCTTTTCTTCACAGTGAAGTGTTTTCTGCACCCTGTCTCAGAAATCTTTACCTAATTGTCGACTGGAAACATACACTCATTTTCTTTATTCTTCAGTATTTGTCTCTTGGCGCTTTCTATATTTGATCTTATTGTCACTATTTCAATCATTCTTGTGAATGCTGATAGACAGTGACTGTGGGTCTTTTCTTTTGTTGTATATATAATACAACTTTTCAAGTAAATCTATTCAAATGATTTTTTTTTTTTTTTTGCTCACTGAATTGCTTGGTACTTTGTTGGGAAACAATTGATTATGTATGGATCTGATTCTTTATTCTCTATTCTTTTCCACTGGATCTAATTCTATCCTTATGCCAATATGATGCTGCCTTGACTAATGGTCCTTTACAGTAAGACTTGAAGGGATGTCAACCCCAAATTTGTCTGGGTTTCTGTCACGGTGACTTGACTGTTGTATTGTTTCGAACACATACATGTGCATGCGTATATGTTTTTGTGTGTATGCATATGTATGAACCCTTGCTAGCTTCTACAGAAATGTTTACGAGGACTCATATTGGAAATACATGAGGACATAATGAATAGGTACATGACATACAGACATGCTCTACACCTTTAGTTATTCTTTTTATTCATAATTGTCAGTATAAAATTTTAAAGTGTAAGGATTTTAAATGTTTTGTTTAACTAGCCCAAGAAGCTTCTGATTTTTTAAAAATAAATTTTATTTGAGTGTCAATTTCCATTTACTTACTGTTGGAAGGGACTGAGACGGGATGCGGCACATGTAGGTATCGTCTCCCGTGCCTGGCCTGTCTATTCTTGCTATATAGGAATATAGTATCTGAAAATTACACCTTATACACATTTAAGATATCTCAAATACACATGCAGAAGCAGCTTCTGTAGCCTGCAAACTTCCCGAATTTGTGGCTAGCTTTAGTAGCTGTGTTCTATGTTCACATTCCTGTACACACAATCATGGCTCTACGGGAAGACACCTCTGAACGATCCTTTCCAGTATTCGTGTGTCTCTGCGTGGATCATGGCTCTACGGGAAGACACCTCTGAACGATCCTTTCCAGTATTCGTGTGTCTCTGCGTGGATATGCTGCAATGATTAGGAGCCCTGATACAGTGCTGGATGGAAGCACTGAAGGCAGAGGCCCTCCCTTGGACCCGGGAAGCTATCTTATCCAAAAAAAAAAAAAGTTTCTATTTATAGATTGCTGAAGGTGCTTTTGAAGTTAGAATAGGGATGGGGATGGGTTTTGTGGTGGCCTTCTTGTGCCTACGGAGGTTCCCCCAGGTAGGTTCATGACAATGACTGGAAGCTTGAGGCTGTGAGAAAAGTCTCATGAGCCAGCCTCTCATGCAGGCTGGGAGGTCACATCAGTTTATCACTCCCAGGGAGTCGTCTGCATGAAGAAGGACGCTAAAAAAGAAATCCCACACGAGCTCAGAATTGAGTATAATAAAGGGTTACTTATTTAGGGGTAGACCCACAGATCACAATCCTCTACTCGAACGTGGAACAGCAACCTAATCCCACAGCCAGAAAAGAGGCTGGACACGCGCTTTACATCGGCATAAATAGTATAAGAGGCCACGCCCAAGTGGGAGTGTAACTTAAAGTCTACTGGCGGTGGGAATTCCTACAGCATCTGCAGGTCTCTAGGGCCCATGTTCTGGTCGCATTCTACCTCACAGCATTCTCAAACTGCCATCTACTAAGCTCAAAATTATCACTGAGTCCCTCTGTACACCACAGCCTGTAGATGTTCTCAGGAGACCGCACTGGGACAACCTGGACACAGAGTTTCAACCAGCCATTCTGTCAGGAAAAATTGTCCTGTGTTGTACTTTTTCCAATGTTTGATGGGAATTATTTCATGTTTTGTCAATTTTTTAAGTAGAAAGCCCAGTCTGGTCTCTCTTCCCCTATGATGGCTAAAGTAGAAACTGGGATTTCAAAGTTCTAGTTACGTTCATGGGATAACAACCGTGTGCCAGGTGCTGGATGCACCCACATCATTGAACAGAAGGAGATTGTCTCACAGTGCCTAAAACTTGGGGAATCAGGCAACAAAGAAGAAAGTACAGTAAATAAGGGCTGTCAGATGAAATTATGAGCAAGAAAGGCATAGGGAGAGGGCAAGTGGACGGGAGGATGCCACAGGAAGGAAGAAGTCACATCCAAGGCACATGGGGACATTGAGGGAAGTGCTCCAGAGCGGGAAAATGAGAAGGGTGGCGTCTCTGAGGCACCGAAGCTTCAGCCATGACACCGGTGTTAGGAGGGCAGACTACATAGAATGGCAAAGTGGTGGTGACTAGGGATAGAGGGGGCTGATAGTGCAAGCGTACAAGCACTTTGAATTGCAGATAAGCACTTTGGTTAGCTATGCAGAGCCGTGAGTTCATCTAGTGAAGACCCAGCAGGATCCCTTTAGCCGCTCTGTGGTGAACAGAAAGGGAGGACACACGGGCAGGTGTCTTCAGGCAGAGAGTGGTAGCAAGGGTCTCTGTAGAGCAGAGAAGCTAGGGGGGGACAGCGTGGCTTCAGACACATCTGAGGGTGGGGTGGGCAGATCTTCTCATTGCTAGGCTAGCCTTAAATGCTCTTCCTGCTCCTCCTCAATCAGGTCTCCATCCAACCTCAAAGTTTACAGCAGAAGCTCAGGCTCATATTCTGCTAAGTAAGGCTGGGACCTTCTAGAGCCCTCCTTCAGAGTGACAGAAACAGCTTTGTAATAGGTATTTGTCAGTCTATTCATTGCCGTTTGATATAGATTAGTTCTGTGATAATTTTATACAGTGTCTTTTGATCGTATTCAGTCCCCTCCCACACAGCCCTTCCTGATCCATTCCTCTTTCCTATCTGCCATGCTTTGTGATTGTTTTATTGGTTGATTGGTTGGTTGGTTGGTTTTTGCCCTTCCAGTTCAATTCGTGCTGCCCAAATATCTTTGGGTGTGTAGCCTTTCACTGAAGCATGCCCATCCTATGGTAGCTTAATTAAGAGAAAACTGACTCCCCCTCTCTCAGTAGCTGTCAATAGCCGACAGTGTCTCTGCTATAGGTGGGAGTTTGTGTTCAATCCTCTGTCCACGCTGGGAGGTGGCCTACCTTGATCTCGCGCGGATCTCATGCATGCTATCACAAACATTATTAAAAAGTGAATATGTGCATAAGATGCTGTTCTCTCGTACCCACCCACTAACTCTGGATCGCACACTCTTTCTGTACCCTCTTCTGCCAGGATCCCTGAGGCTTTGGGGGAGGAGGTAGAGGATAGTGTAGATGTTGTTTCTAGAGATGAAAATATAGCAGTTTCTCCTTCTCTAGACCTTGGCCAGTTGTGGGCCTCTGTGCTAACGACTTTATGCTGCGCATAGAAGATTCTCTGATGATGTTTAAGAAACGCACTAATCTCTGCACATAATGACAAGTCATTAGGAGTCAATTTAATACAATGTCCTTTTAGAAGAATAATAGTAGGCTCTTGGCTCCATCATGGGGCCAAGTATGGTTTTTATCTTGTGAAACAGAGTTCAAATGCAATCAACTTTTAATGTGCTTCCCAGAGACACATAAATCTACTGTTAGCTTAATTTACACAGAGACCCCAATACAGTGTCTTGTAGTGATTTTGATTACCTAAAACAGATTACCTAAACCACTTTTCAAATCACTAAGCAATTGAAGAGGCATTTGTATTTTCTTCCACATATGACCTGGAAGATTGGTTAAAAACACCTAGGTGGCATTTTCAGACTGTCAACAAAATGTATTTCTGAAAATTATCCATCTACTAAAGTATTTGGTGGGTTTTTTTCCTCAGTCTTTTAAAAATTTTATCTGCTTCTAAGAATATGTAAGGTTTCAAAATTATTCGTGTACTATCTCTAGTTTTGCAATCTTAGGTAATATGGCTTGTCTGAACAGCACCTCTGAGGGTTTCTCTCACTCATTTTATTTATTCATTCAGTAAACAGAAATGTGTTGAAGTATATCCCTGGCTTTGTGCTGTGTGGTCAGAAACAGATCAATCCTTACATAGACTGCAACCCCTACATCCGGGAATATGTAAACACATATGAAATACATGGTCTATCATCTGCATGAGAGTGGGAGAGTCAGCGGGTTTACTGCTACAGAAATCGTTAGGAGGAACTTTTGTTCCAGCTCTTGACGTGTGAATTTCCAGCTGCAGGCAGGTGTTGGTGTATCAAGGAAAACCGGGCTGTCTGCAACGGCATCAGCATACACAAAAGTCCTGAGCGTTCAAAGAATCAGGATGCTGCGTTAGGAACCAGTGAGTACTTGGAAAGGTTGGTCAACGTCATATGATTAGCGAGCAGCACAGCTACAGAGATAGGCACTGAACCAATGGAAATGCCACACTGTGCAGTTTGCATTAAATTATTGCAGAGCAATTGGAGGCACACGGGCAGTGTCTTCTAACAGGAGGATGGTGTTATACCAAGAAATGCCATGTGATGTAGAGAATGGCTCAGATTACAGCAAGACCTCAGACAAGGAGACCTGTCAAGATCACCACCATAGTCTGGGACAATGACATTAATAGCCTGAAATAAGCTACTGCCAGAGGTAGAATTGGAGAATTAAAAAGAAAAATAACAAGAGAGAATTTAAAGAATAGGACTGATTGGATGTGACTTACGGAAGGGGAAAAGGTAACGAAGAAATCAAGCCTGGCTGAGACACAGGGTGGAATACTAGTTCCATTGATTGAGATATCCTGCATCGATTGAGAAATAGACGAGGGGCGGGGACATGTGACAAATTCAGGTGGAACAAATTGTGTTTAAGCTGTCTGAAGATACATATCTGACAGTGTCCACTGGTAATAATTCATGTCAGTCTGGAACTCAGGAGAGCCATGCTCACTTGAAGTATCCTTGAGGGTCAGAGCAGACAGATGGCTGTTGGAGCCCTGATGGTAGGAAAGCTCACAGAGAAGCAAGTCTGGAATGTTCGGAAGGGGCTGCTGAGAAACGCTGACATGTGAAAGGGCTCGCGGAGAATGGAGCAGAAAGGACTCTGATGAGCAGGCAGTGGGGCAGAAACAAAACCTTATGTCAGGGGCTTCTGGGAAGGCAGAACCTGAAACACCTAAGACCTTCCAAAAGCAGGCAAGTTCAACATCTAAGGAGAGCTGTTGCATCTAGCAAACACAGGTGGCCCGCAGTCCTTAACAGCAGGAGCACCAGGGAGGTGATGGGGACCGGAGCCAGATGGCAGTGCACAGGGCTAGGGGGCAAGCACAGAGGACAAGAGAAGGTAGGCAGAACAAAAAGGAGACTCAAAGTTCACGGAGAGCTTTTTTGTTGTTGAGAAGTGAAGGGAAGGAGCTCATGGAGAAGCGTGCAGAGTCAGCATAGAGTAGTTAGCAGTGTTTCGGTGAATGGGTTCTAAGGTAGCAGATTTAGCAGGCTCCATGCATTTGTGGAAGGAATAGACATAAAGAAGAAAAAAACTACACTGAAAAGATCAGGCATCAGGTGAAGGCAGAGGCCTGTTCTGAGCTGAATAGCACCCTCCAAAATTCACAAGATGAAATCCTCATCCCTGGTCTCAGAATGAAACCATTTTACCATTTTTAGAAGCATGGCCATTCTAGTTGTTATAATTAAGATGCTCTCTCTCTCTCTCTCTCTCTGCCACTTTTTTCTCTCTCCCCTCTTTATCCCCTCTCCTCTTTGCTCTTCTCTCTACCCTCTCTCCTCTCTCTCCCATGACTTGTATTTACATTGTCCTTTCCTTAAGTGCCTCTCTCTTAACACCCATGCTTGAATATATTTTGAAGTTGCCTCTTAGGAAAAACCAACTTTGTTTTCAAAAACAAATGAACAAAAACATGACATCTTGCCAGAGGAGGGTGAGCACATAACTTAATAGTTTTAGTATCTGCATAAAATGGGGAAATAAACAGAAGCACAGAGAGAGAGAGAGAGAGAGAGAGAGAGAGAGAGAGAGAGAGAGCCCCAAGCAATGAAGACAGACCAAGATGGTACCACAGAATCCAGGGAATACCAAAGATTGTGAGAAAAGACAAGGAACCATATGACAACATTTCTACAAATAAACATGATAGTCCAGTGTGCAAAAGTCCAGCACACATTCCAAAACCCAAATGAATGCTCAAAAGTGTGGATAGTGCAGACAGAACTAAATACCATGTTTTAGCCCAGGACAGTCAATCTGCAGCCAAAAAGTCTTCTATGTGTGTTGACGCACAAAAGAGCTCAACAATAGCCAGGAATGGAGTATAACAAAGGTTTATTTATCTGGGGATAAACTCACTGAAAGAACAGCAATCTGCAGTCCTCTGCATGCACTAGGAACTAGAACCAAATCCAGCAGCCAGGAGACCTGTACATGCTTTTCATTTGCATGTATACTACATGAGACCACTCCCAAAGTGGCTATTGGCTGGAGGAGTTCCCACTCCATATGTGACTCAAAGGTGGGTACTATGTACAGTGTTGATAACACTGTACAAAAGGATGATGTCATCCTTCCTGAAAAAAGGGAAATTTCATATCCTGAGCAAAATGAAAGACAACTGGAGTCTTCATCACACTTCTCATAACAATAACACTCTGCAACTGTTTTTCTAAAGACAAAACTATAATTAAGTTTGGGGTTTTATTTTTGCTGTTTGAAGAATCCTTACTATCCCACACCCAATGTGATTATTTGGGGATATATTCTCTACCATGGAAACCGAAGCCGGGTGTATTTTTCTGCACTGCCTGCCTTTTGCAAGATTCTAGTCCTTAGTAAAGGTACAAAGCAGTGACTATTTTATTCATAGGAAAACTCATTGAAATGATTCTGCAGGTGCTATGCCAGTGTTCCTCATGCCTTTTTCCATCACTGGGAACAAATCCCCAGGGTTTAGCTTATAAAATCCATGACTGAAAAAAATTTCTTTGTTTTTCCTCATCATCTTTCTCACAGATTTGGTGGTTCTGAGCTGTACTTTGGCATTGAAAGGCCTCTTGCAGGCATCTTCTTCACCTTCAAATTCAAGGATATCTTAAGAGGCTTGTTTTCTCTTAGTATGAATATGAACCACATCTCTGCAGAGTCTGTGACTTACCAGTTCTCCAAAGGTACAGTAACACAGCCACTGCAGGAAAACACACCATCACAAGCCTCGCACAAGTACATGGAGCATGAGACGTTTAGACTAAAATATGGCAATTCATGCAAACTGTATGAGAATATTTGAACACAGAGTGATAGTAACGTTTATGAAATCTGTATTATTCTCAATGCCAAGTAAATCCTACCCCCAAGCATACAATAAAGTACATAATGAACTTGGATTTCTCAGAAATTTAACAGGGGGATTGCAATGTTAATTAGGAAATTTCAAGAGGAGACTGTGGTGCCTTGAAACCATCAGGAGGGAAACAGACAAGAAGAATAGCTCCAGAGTGGGGTAGAGATGGCCCGTGCTGACCTGAGCTGCTCATCTGGGATGCTGTTGACAAACCTTCCCATGAGTCCCTGTCCCTCCCTGAAGAGGTGAACTACTCAGACTCTGACAGCAGAGTCTGGCTACCCAAGGGCTCGGTGGAGAGGAAGCCAACTCATTAGAGGATTCTTGGTGACACATAAAAGCTTTAACCCCAACCCCAGTAGAAAGAGCTGCAAACCTGCAGTAGGAGGTTGACTTGGGCAGGTGAAACTCCTAATTCACACTCGCTAGGACTTACTCTGCACGCCTAAATAGTGCTCAGGCTCCAAGCATCTGCCTTACTGCTAGCACATTCTCAACCTCTGGCTTGATAATAATGATGATGCTTCAAAAGCACTCAAGCAGTCATAGACTAACGAAGACACACTGGGGATAATGGAGGCCTCCCCGCAAGACCATTGCTACCATTCCCTATCATCATTACAAAGACCAGAAAATCAAAACTGAAATCCAAAGACTTAGACAGCTTGACCACATGGCTTCTTCCTGGAAAAACTAACATTGAAACTAAACTTTTTTATTTCAATAATCATTTTACTGCACAGTGCCAAATACACTAAAGCCTAGAAGCCAGAAATCAGCAAGATGGGACCTAGAAGGAATCCTCAGTATACTCTTAACATTGTGTGGCCATTCTGACCTGTGTGCCTCTTGGTGTCTCTTGCGTAATATGAGCATGTTTTCTAATCTATTTGGTTCTCATTAGCATATATTTATGAAGATGTAGTTCATTTTATCCATACTTATGGTTTATTCCAAACCCTCTCTACTAGGCTGAATTTAACTTAATCATTATATATATATGATATATATAATATCATATATATATATGGAGAGAGAGAGAGAGAGAGAGAGACTGCTACAATTTAACATTGCAATCTACCTTTCTGAATTAAAAAAAATGGAGGTCAGGAGTAAATTATAGGTTCGAATTTGTAAGTCTTATAGTTATTGGCCCTGAGACTGGACCCCAACCCTCCCTGGATTCCAGGCTCATATTTCCCAACTAGTCAATGGAAGATGATCAAACTCTCCGCACACATCAGGATCTCTGCAGGGGAGTGGGACAGTGGAGACCCTAACTAATGAAGATGCTCAGCTTCAGGGGTTCAGAATCCTAACAAGATATTTAATAAGTAAACAAGTGAATTACATTCAACAAAAAAAGAGAGAATTTTTTTAACTTGTATTCCCCAATGAAGCACTATTTATCTGCTTTGAGTCTCCATTTCCTCGTTTATATTAACTTTTTTGCAGGGTTGTATAGAAGGCATGAAAAAGTTATTTTAACGAGTGTGCTGTTATAAAGAGTCACGGCATGTGGGGGCAAGATGCTGGCATTGTGGGTGGTGGCTGAAAGTTCCAGGCAAAAGTACTCTGACAAAACAGAAATTTATTTCACTGAACTTAGAAGAACCAACTCCCTGCAGGTTCCAACAATGCCCTCTAAGACCCTGTAATTTTGAGGGAAGGGACTAAAGCCTCCAAGGCAGCACCACGCAGTATAATAGTTCTTGACGGATCTATTCTGACTGGAAATTTGTTCACATGCTGAATGAATGAGAATTCATTGCTTACTTTCTCTGATTTGGAGCCCCTGAGGGCTAGAGAAGCATAATTATCCCAATAGATAACATGGCATTATAAGTCAATAATGGGATGGCACCTTCCTGGCCGCGAGACTGTAATCGCATGAATTCAGACCTTGAGTTTGCCAAGGTGCTTGTTACCGCAGGGTTGCCGGGGCTTATTACATTCTTTTGGTCTCGAACACGGTTGTCTCTGCAGCTGAGTTCATTAGGTAAACAGCTGGCGTAATTGATAGTGTGAATACCACTTCATTTCCTACTGCTCCAAGAGAATTTGCTTTGAGGTGGGAGAAAATAACCTGTTCCACCCCTGTGAGTTCTGGCCCATTTTCCTGAAGGAACACACTTCCGCACAAGCTGCAGAGTGTCTCCTTTCCTTCAGAGAGAAGAGAGCAGAGGGAACCTATCAGTCACTCTTTCTCCTGCCAGGGTAGAAGTCCCAAGTCAGCTTTCGCTTGGCTGGGAAGAATTTTTACAGAGCTCTCTAGAAAGCTGCAGCCATGTCAGAAAGACTAGGGTGTCCACATGGAAGAAGAAAGACGGTCCTTTTCAAGTGGGAAAATATTCTGGGATCAACATACTAATGCAAATACAATTTCAAAGCCTCCAAAGGTCTTACTTGGGTTGACAGAATTATCCTACAGTACTTCCAAAAGTTGCAATAAAATAACCATCAGATTTGGAGTGATGAAAATAGGAAGGCATGGCTTGCACTCTGCCAAAAATAAAATATGCTTCCAAGCAACAGTTACTGTGCAGTGTGTTTCTGAGACCGGCATAGGCACACATATTAACAGAAAGGAACACACCAAATGAAAAAGACACAAGTCCATATGGGAAGCGCATTGCAAATGACATCATTTTGAATCGGAAGTTGCTGTCACCTGGTCCCTTGGGTTCTGAACTGGAGGACAGCAGCCGATTGCTGTGAGCTATGCCAGCTGCTAAGCAGAGCCAATGGCAAGCCTCTCGGCCATGTGGGATGCCTGGAACAGAGTTTGAAATCTCTGCTTTTTCTTCCATTTTTGCTTTTAATGGAGTGAAGGAGACATTTTTAAGAAAACCAATGAAAGTCAAATGACATAAATGGAAAGACTGGTCACAAAATAAATGAAGAATTTCAACTTAGAAACAGGGTAAACGCATTTATCAAACTAATTAAGATTTGCAAGCATTATAGAATATTTTAATACTATCCCTAGTATGAAGTCATTGGTGAAGCTAAGAAAAATAACCAACTTAAAAAAGAAAAATGGCTGAGGATTTAGTTCACAAAACAATGATCTAAAGGCATAAGCATTCTCACTGATGAGTGCTTTAACTTTTTAAAACAACATGCAAGCAAACAACGATAGCACTGGTTTTATTCATCAAATCAGCAAGCACAAGATAATAGTGTCTAACGATTATAGCTAAGAGGTGAAGTGCGCCTAACAGAAGCACAAAACAATGCATTGGGGATGACAGCATGCTGGAAATTTGGGAAACCTTCATGCCTTAATGTTCACGCCTGCTTAGGCTGTCTCATCTTCACCTCTTAGCATTTAGCCTGTCCAAACTGTCATAGATGATCACAAAGATCAGCATGCAAGTCATCTAGGAACGGCATTGATAATTTAGAAACAGATGAAGATCTATAGACAGACGATGGGCTAAGCAATTCAGTGCAAGACAATGGGAAGCCATGTAGCCATTGAAAAGGGCATTTTAGAAGTGTACTTAATGATATGGAAAATGCTCTTTAGAAAATTACTTTTTAAAAAGTTTACACATCTACATAATTATAATTGTATTCTCTTGGTAGTGAGAGTGTTGTGATTTTTTTCTCCTCTTTCGCATGCTTTCCTGCACTAACATCTTAACAACGAAACTTTAATGTAGTCAAAATTGAGATGCCATGATGTCCTGTCACATTTGGCCTTTAAACTTGGTGCAGAAAAAGTCAAAGAGTCTAATAGTCAACAGAGCAGCAATATCTTTCTTCATGGTGGTTGTGTGTGCTGCCCATACCCTGACTCCACGACTATAGGATCTTTCATTACAATTGCAACCACAGGAATGGATGCAGGCTATGACCTCATTCTAGACCACTGGAGCATCCCTCTCTCAGCCAAGGCATAGGTCATGGCACAATCCAGCCCTTCAGGTCCCATTGAGTTCATCCAAAAATGTTTTCATGGGTGACTGCAAAGAAGGTAGTTTTGTTTTGTTCTGTTGGGCTTAAGAGTCAAGAACTGAACTGAATTCTTGCCAAAGCGGGGGACATGATTGCGAAGGGAGGGAGAAGGTGCATAGCAAGGAAAATAGGTAAAAAACCAGTCAGTCTCCACGCTGTAACTTAAGTCAGTCTCCATGAGGTGACTTAAGTCCTTATCAATTCATTTCAAAGGTTGGCCTTACTGTCCATCCACGGTAACAACCCCAGTAACAAACATAAGGAAAAATATACAGTACTTTAAACCAATAAGCTTAGGGTGGCCTTAGGTAGAGTCTCTCACTTGTAAATGAGGGAGACTTAGCAGAGATCCCGAAAAGTTTGCAGGAAATCGCTGGGAAAGGACCAGGCAAATGGTGACGGGGCCAGATGAAGTTTCCACAACGGGATCTGTTCACCTTCCCCGGTTCTACCTCAGAGTTAAAACAGTCAACCAATCTGAAGAGACTCTGCTGAGCTTCCCTCACTGCGCATGTTCCTCTCAGGCAGTCCTGACAGAGTCAGAGCACACACACCTGAAAGCATCAGGATGTCCCAAGCACCCTGTGACATCATTTGGAAAGTACATTCGTCATTCAGATAAACACCAAAACTAAGGGGCGAGTGGACGTGGTAAAAATCAGAAACTTAAACCATTTGTCACTCATCATGAATATATCCTAGATCTGGGTTTCTAAACTTCAGAATCGGGGATTCACAACCACCCGGCGGGCTGAGGGCGGAGTCGGGACTTGTAGGGACGGAATCTTCTTCCTCATATAACTTGGCTGAAAAAGGCACGGAACGCCCTTCCAATCTTTCAGTCTGCATTGTCCATGAGCGTGGCTCTGTCAGAGGTTTCAGGGAAATCTCGGAAACCAGCGGGATTGAGAAAGAAATCTATGGCACGGCCTTGCACCTCTGTGAGGAGGGCAGGGTCTTACACTGGGAATCCCTGACAGTAAGGAAAGAAGAGCCAGGCATGGCGCGGGACAGATGAGGAGACAGTGGACCTCCAAGGCATGAGTCTCTATGTCTCTGCAGCCAGAATGACTGCAGAGGGTGTGGGAAAAGGCTTTCCTACCACATTGCACAAATCTCCCTTTGAGTCAGTTTCTACTTGGGGTTCTCTGGGGCAGAGACGCTAGGAAATGACTTCCTCCCGGGCTTGCAGAACTGTGAATGCTAGCCCACCTGGCGACCTATTCAAACACAGATCAGACCCTGCAGTTCCCAGGATGACCAGCATAAGCCTTTCCAGGAATGGAGCAAGAGCTGTGAGCACCAGACTGTCCCTGGAGTAGCGAGATTTGGTTTTTTGTTACACTAAGAATCTGGTATTACTGGGTATCAAGTGGGGGTATGCGGGGGGGGGGGGGGGGGCTCTCCTGGGCCTGAGGTTTATTTTGTTCGCTTTTTACAATAATAAACAGAAGCTAAACGGTGCTCAGGAGAAAAAAAGAAAATGGGCTCATTCATACTGAGCAAAGGGCAGGTTTTTAAGAAGTCTTATCTTTGATCTAAAAGTGCAGTAAAGGACGCTATGGCAAGTACTCGTCTCTACTGGAGATGGGAGTTTGGACTCAACTTTAATCCAGATAACTCCTTAGCATCTGGCATTGTCGGGTCTTTACGGGGTGCAAACTTCCATCCTTTCTTCCTCCACAAGAAGCAGCAAGGCCAGCGCAGAAGCCGTGGTTGGCAGTGAGAAGAGATATTTTGTGTGTGTATTTCATCAGCTCGCTTTCCTTCTGTGCAGTTGTCCTAGAGTTTGATTTGTGGGGGCCCATGACCAAGTGACAAATTAGGGCACCAAGATCGTATTATATAAGAGATGAGTTATCGAAGTAATAAGCACATGTAAATAGCATTTACATATTTAATGATCATTTTATTCTATGGCAATTTTGCATTAAATATTCAGAACTAATGGTCTCTTTACTCATACAAAAGCCTTCTCTCAAGTGCATTATTATTACTCTGGGAAAAGAAACTCTATTATGCCATTATGTGGTTCATGATGGCATTTACGGCCTCATTTCCATGCCAGTCACCTCTAAGTCCTGGTCTCTGCAGCCTGGTGGGGTCACCTTTCGCCCTTCCTGCTGCGGCAGGAGCGCCTGCCTCTGTGTGTGAGGAAGGAATCCCAGGCCCTATTTCTGGGTCCCTCCACTGCCAAGAGAGCCAAGAACTTTCAAGGGATTTGGCGTCTCCTTGGCACTCCTGTTTGAGTCAGATGCCATCTCAGCTTCCCGCCTAGGCTGTGTCTGTGAACTTGGTCTCATCCTCTGTAGCTTCCCGCCTAGGCTGTGTCTGTGCACTTGGTCTCACCCTCTGTCTGCCCACACACATAGCACTGGCTTTTTGGGAGATTGTTTGATTTCGCCTTCAAAATGTCATTCGCAAGAGCCATTTGTGCTCCGAGAGGTTTAGTCAATTATTTTTATGAAATGGAGTTGAGATTTGACGGAGATATCTTAATGTAGGCTTAAACTCCAAGGTTAAAAGGAGGCACTTAGAGAAAGTGAGACACACCTGACCCCAAAGCGTGGCCATGAGTGTCCCAGAGAGAACCCAAGAAAGAAAAACTAAGTATACATAAGCACAGTCTCAGGCTCCTCGAGGATTAACCTGGAGGTCGGATGAACCACAGTGAGGATAGCCATGACTACATCATGAAATGCTGCAGATAACTTTAAATGCAGCCTTGATAGCCTCTCCTACAGGGACGTCAGCCAATAACTCACAACACAGCATAGGCACCCACAGGACAACGCACGTCTCCATGGAAGATTTCACTCCACAGTACCCGAAGGTTCCCACACAGGTTTCAACCTCCCTGTAGGTTTTCCATGCACTAACAGGTTGTCCCTATCAATGAACCTTCCTGAAACATTTGTATTTCCCACTTCACAAGGCAGAGCCATACAGCTCTCCTGGTCTGCTCTAACTGGATGCTCACTAATTTGGGCCGAATTATCCTTCAAGGTATCTTACTACAAATCCGCCTTGGGTGAGCAGGAAGGGACTCGCTGCCAGCCGATAGTGCGTGCATGTTTGCTATTGTTGCTTTCTGAGCCTGTTTCCCTGTCCACACCTCTCAGATTTTATACAGAGTCACATGTGAGGGTGGAGGAAAGATCAGAATAAACTGTTTGTTGGGGAATTCTAGATATTTATTCAAGCATATCCCTAAGATGAAATGATTGCCATACAGCAATGCATGTGTGTCACCTAGTCTTTGATTTTTATCACTGGGGTCATCATTTCAGCATAACTGGAGGGGACTGCTACCCTCCCCACAACAGCTCACTGCTATTTTCTTTTCTTAGGAAACCTCCATTACACTGTATTTGAGTTACTTCAGGTTTTCTGTAGGGAAGGATGGGTATTCAGCTTCCCTTCAGTGCCAGGGCTTGGCGCCAAGAGTTCTCCTCACATTGGGCCTGGCAAGTTCCTCGTGTGCCCAAAGCTGCCCTGCCAGAATCCCTATTCAGAGGACAACAATGCTCCTACTTGGGTGTTCTGCCAAGCCCGCCTCCCTCATTTAGAACAGACCCCCCTCTTCTTCCCGTGCTTGAGCACTATCCGGGCAGCTCTGGGACAGGGCTCAGTCCCCAAGCCCTGGATAACCTGGCTCCTACTCTCCTGTGTCTCTTCTGTGCTAAACAGACTATTCAGAGTTTCTATGTACAAGACCCTGAGAGTCACTGCTCAGGTCTTGGCCATGGCCCCCTGCTTTACAAAGACCGCCCCCTGGCTGCAGATTGGCAGGACCTCTCCATGTGGAAGATACAGTCTCTAGCCTTGAATATCACCCCCAGTGCCTGCCATGTCCTCTATCTGCTTAGGGCTTTCCGCACTGCTCTGCTGTTTCAGATCCTCTGTAAGAGCAGCCAGTTCTGCCCTCCAGGTTCTCGTTCTAATTTTACTACCCTGGAAGAACATACAAGGAATTTCTCTAAATCTCTCATACCAACCCACTTCGTTTTATTCCAGACAGCTTCATAATTTCCTAGTCTCAGAAATCCTTTTGTCTGCCTCTGTCTGGCCTCCCTTTTATGCTGGTCCTTTCCAATTCCTTTCCAATTATGTCTGCAATCTGTATTCCCCTCCTACTTTTGACTTTGCAGTCAAAATCTGTGCCTACAAACCCTGACTCTCTCGCACCATTGTGAGTATTTATGTCAAACGTCTCAGAGTGTTGAGAAGTTCTGGGCTCAGGACTTGGTCGACAGAGAAGCGCCTTGCTTTTCTGTCTCAGAGACCGGACACTCCTGTCACATACTTTCTCACTGTCTCAACATTTGCTTCTTCAGTTTCTGCCACTCTTAAAGGCAGTCCTAAGATTGGGGTTGCATCGGTCTGGATCAAGCAATCTGATGCACCGGGGATTTTATGCTAATCTGTCTCAAACTTTCCATTTTCAGAAAGGAATCTTTTTTCTGCTATAACCAATTTCATCAGCACAGATGTTGGTTTAGAAGATTATGCTGGAGGCGTTTTCTGATCAGCTTCCTTCCTTAGAATTAATGGGGTTGTACGTATTCTCAGACAGTTCCCTTGGCCAAGTCAGAGACCCATTTCAGGGAAGAATCCAAATGTCCATCTTCTGGTAGGATGGAGGTGGAAGGGATGAGGGCATTGTCACTGGAGTAAACCTGGACAGAGTGCAGAACATTGCAGGGACTAAGGTAAATAAAAGGTTGATAAATGCTATGTAATACAACGTATTAAATGATAATATAAATACAAGAATCCATAAGGAATGTAATATCAAAGTTTTAATATAGTCAGGATCAGTACTACTGATTCCACTTTGCCTCAGTCATCAGTGTCGCTAGACAGACCACCATGACCAGTGCGGCCTGTGTTTGAAATGTTAATGTTTATTAATAATGCCTTTTTGCCTTACTTTTTATTCCTAAACTCTTAGATAGTGTTGGTCTTGACTTCTGAGTCTTAGATATGAAGTGTATAGTGTTTGCCCTAGTCTGGGCTCTATTCTTCCTTCATTTGGGGTCATCATTCAAGGGTCACCTACAGCTCGATTTCTGGCAGATTGAGCTGCAGGGTACTATGGAAGCATTTTGCGTCCATGGTTTAAGAACCACCGGAATGTATTGTTGAAGCAAAGCAGCCAGCATCCATCACACAGGGAGAACTTCTGCCTTTATAAATGTTTTGGAAACTTTTTTATAACCAAAATAAAAACTTAGCTAGCCAGAATGTATCCTTTTAAGAGGAAATGGACAATCAGCTTCGTAGCAAATATCTTTTGTTTTTCACAATGGTGCATTAATTTAGCAATTCTTTGTGAACATCCAGTTTTCAAAACTGGATCTGGCCTCGAAGAGGCTCTGGGATCCAGACTGTGGTAAAATTCCATCCCAGGCTGAATGAAATTGGATCTCCACGACAGTGACAGTGTCCGTGTTGTATTCAGGCTGATTCTGAAGCACGGTGAGGACTGATTGACAGACATTTCTAACTGTCAAGGAAGACAATGCGTCTCAAGGAAGATGATGTGTCATGACACAAGAAAGGTGGGAAGAGAACAATCTGGAGAGAGGACAGGATCCGCCTGGGGTCAGAAATATTGTCGGAGAAGGCGCAGGGCTTCAGTGAGACATCAAAAGGTGGAAAGAAATTGCTAGGCCTCCAGATTGCACTCGGGGCCCTGGAGAAGTATTGATTTACAGCTGGCAGAGCACGGTGTGTGAGTCAGGATCAGAAATTATCTTCCTCGCCCCCATAGGCCATGGTGCCATCGAATGGCCATGAGTGGAGGGAGGGGGGATGAAAACAGGTGATTCTGTGGCCTGAGGCTTTCTTCATGGGTGTGTTTCTCTCATGGGAGATGTATGTCCCCTACTGATGCCTGTCATAACCCCACACCTACTGTGCCATGAAAGACACAAAACCACTGTCCAAAACCAGGCATTCCCAGCTGCATGTCTGCACATCGGCTGCCCTAGAATTAGACTCGCATAGAATTAGTCCTCGCATAGGGCAAACAGGAAGGGAAGGAAATAGATAAGTGAGTATCTACGAGCAATTGCTGAAAAATTAAGTGGTGGTTTGTTCATTTTCTGTTGTTACTTTGTGGATTTTTTTTTTAAATCTATTTTCATACTGACTCATGTAGACATCTCTTTTCTTACTATTCCATTGTTGAAACAAATTTGTTGATTATTTTAATGATCCATTTAGAACATAGTTTATACACTATTTCCATTTTTATGGTGATAAAGTTCATCTCAATGGTCCTGCAATTATAAATAAATTTTTTGAAAAGAATAAGTAAAAACATACTTTCTTTTCTAAAATTTTGTACTTGGAAGACATTCCCAAAAGTGTAATAACCAAGCTATGAGATCTCAAGATTATTATACTGGTGAAAATATTTGGTCTTGATGGAATTAATAAGTTTGTCTCTCTGGAGTGGAGTTAGGAACAGATGAGATTCTCAGGGGTTGTCAAATCATCTCCTTCATGATTTAGTTGCTGAAATCAGATTTCCCAGTGGACACACTCAAAATACAGGATGAGTTCTTATGCCGGAGAGAATAGGCCTTCCCACGCTCCTCCTTTGACTGCTGAGACAGAAAGGGGCATATTTGGATTTTTGTGACTCTCGGTCAGCCTGCTGACATCTCTCCTTGCTCTTCTCCTGGTCTCCTTGATAGTGAAAGGCACTGGCTTCTGGCACTCGTATGCCATTGTCCACTGCCCCACTGTGGCGCTGAAGATAAAAGCCAGTTTAAGAATGTCTTTAAAATGATAGCTCCCGCTGCTTCTCTCTCTCTGTCTCTGTCTCTGTCTCTCTCTCTCTCTCTCTCTCTCTCTCTCTCTCTCTCTCTCTCTCCTTCACCCCCTCTCTCTTTCTCCTCCCCCCTTTGACTTACCAATTTGCAAAAGAGAAATAAATAAACCTCTTCCAGAAGTTTCTACTTTCAGGTATTTTGTTCTAGTGAGACCTCACTGAGTAGCACACAATCTGCGAATGGCATGGGGACATCCATTGTGCTAAAGGAAAGAAGTCAAATGCAGGAAGACAAATACTATTTGATAGAACTCGTGTGGTATCTAAATAAGTCAAATTTGTCATGGTTAAAGTAGAATGTTGGTTAGCAGGGATGGTGGTAGAGAAGATAGAAGATGAACGGACATCAAAATCTACGGTTCAATGAGTCAGTGGAATGAAGACATCTTAGAGATGTATTGCACAGTATAACTAGTAATAAAGTATGGTAAGTTACAAATTTTGTAAAAGTAGATTTTAAGTGGTCTTATTACAAAAAATATAAGCATCTGGGATGATGAATATTTAATTAGTTTTATTTAATCAGTCTTCAATGTGTACAAACATCAGATATCAAAACATCATTTTGTATCCCATAAATATATGTTGTATTATTAACTAAAATAAGTTTACATGCCTACCAAGGTATGGAAAGAAGAAACTATACTCCCCTCCAGTAATAGTGTGCCATAGATGAGGTGATGATATTGGGATAGAAATGGCTTCCTTATGACTTGCCAAAGAATGAAAAAGGTCTATTTGCTCCTGTGAACTGAGGACCGTGGAAATGAGAACTGTGGGGCATCCACCAGAGAGGACTGGTTGGACACAGGTTTAAGCCAATGGTAAGTCTGGGATAGCCAGCTGCGACTACACTGGGTTTTAAGACCCCAACATAGCCCTGAACCTTTTCCAGGGTGAGCTGTTGAGTTCAAAAATCGTGTCCTCGGTTGACATACTTCAGTTAGCAAGAACAGTCAGCCAGAAGTGGAACTCCAGAAGCCACAAAGCAGGGTTAGTACTTTCCCAGAACTATGGACTTTGATGGATTAGGTCTCTGTTTTAGTTTTGGCAGGTGGTGCTGTCTACATGCTGAGTTTTATAGCCCGAATGGTACTTCCACCATGGAGTCAGCTGTGCTAAGGTCTTGTGACCTACTAAGGTCTGGGGCCATGCTACATTCATCCACTTTCTTTTAGCGCTGAGAGTAATGCAGCCAAAGAGGAAAACTCAGCCGCAGGAGACTTGGTAAGATCAAGCCAAATTTTGCTTCTCTGACTCCCTCAATGTCCTCTTTACTTTCCACGCCATGACCACTTCAGTCCCAAAGCTGCTGTTTCCCACATCTTATGAACGTTCTTTGGCCATGTGTCCCTGGAAAATGACCACACAGGCTCTTATTTGTAGAATGATACCTACAGGATATAAAACACAGCTCTTCTTGAGTTGTAAAGAATAATTGCTACTGGACAATGACCGGGGCAAATAAAGAATAACTGTTGAACAAGTCACACTGTTCAATTATAAAGAGTTTTCTGTAAGTCTTCACCCCCTTGAAAGACATTTAATAAAAAAAAAAAAAAAACTCAAACCAGTAGGCAAAAGCAATGTGCACTGTGTTCTGGCATTCGGCAAACTCCTGGTTTAGAGTCCTTTAGAGCAGCGTCACCTCCCTTGTATGGAGGTTGTGCTGATCCCACTATAGCATTCTAGAGACGATATTCAGACCAGAAATCCTCCCAGCTGGTGCCAATTAGAAATCCTCCATGCCGTGCTGCTGCACATGGGCCACAGGCGTTGGCGGGTTTTTGTACTTTCCTCCTGTAAGATGTGAGGGATGAGGATGGTACCCCTAGAAACATGTCAGCTCGTGTGTGGATCTGGAGAGCCCTGAAGCTTTCCAATGTGATCACACTTCTAGCAGTCCATGTCCTAGGAATCAAGTTCTCATTTTTCATAAGAACAAACACATTTCTGACTCCCAGTCTGCTAGTTAGTAGAGCGAAGTGTGGTGGAGACTGGATTACTGTAAGTGAACTTCCTTGTTGGCTCTGAAATGTGCCCTACTCAAGGGTAACATCATCAACTGATGATGATTCCTGAGACAGAGTGCTCTGAATAAAGCAATCACTTGCCTATAAGGTAAAAGTTGTGCTTTGCCAGGCAGCCCCAAGTTTTCACTGTTTAAGATGTAGTATTTAAACTAAATATCAGACTTTAGGACAAGGTCGACCTCCAGTCCAGTCTCTCAGTTTTTCCTTTTTCTGATCTTGGTTGTTGAGCGCTGGCTACTCATTAGCCTTGGTCTGAAACTTCTTTCCCCAGATCAGAGCATACGCTCCCTCGGAGCATAATTCTAGAAAAGTCATCTCTAGGCTCCCACGGCGTCCATCTGGCTGATTTATCCCTAGGCACCGGCATAGGAGACAGAGGCGGTTAGATGTTAAATTAGTGGTCTTTCATTAAGCCGCTAATTAAGCTCTTTTCATCATAATCCATGCTGGGAACATTTGCTCAGATTGTGGGAGAATCATGTGAAGCCAACAGAACTAGAGCAGAATACAGTGGTCATGTGTGACATGTGATCTGAAAGGGATCATCTGTGTCATCAGGATCCAAGCACGTTCTGACCCGCTTTCCCACACTGAGCAAAGGGTGGTCCAGCGTCCTCAAACCTCGGTCTACCAGGAGGAGACAAATGAATTCTGCTCCACTTCTCTGTGAGTTCTGAGTCTTTGGATTCCATTAAACACAGACTGAAAATGAATTTAAGAGTTGTGTGGCCTTTCCCCCTATTATTCTAAGCAGAGTCTTTCAGTAACTATTTGCACACCTTTCCATTATATTGTGTTATAAATAATCAAGAGAAGATCTATAGGCTACAAGGATGATGTGTGTAGGTTATATGCAAATACTGTTCATTTTACAAAGGACACTCGAACATCCATGAATTTTGGAATCTGAGAGTCACCCAGGAACCAATGCTCTTTGGATGCTGAGTGACATCAACAATTTCACCATAGATTTACGAGAATCAAGCTATGCAATTAGAGGTTTCTTCCATCACATTCAACTTCTGTAATGCTTGAAATGCAAATAGGATTGCATTTGCCATTACACAATAGACCAATGGCGGAGATAGAGTCTGCAAAGGATAAGTGTTTGGATAAGGCCTCTGCCCTGCTCCTCTGAAATCCGGCTTCGTGTTTACCCTACCTCTCCTGTTTGCTTGTGTGATTCGCCCTGATAAGGAAACAGAACTAAATCCTCTTTCTCTGACACATCCAAATACCCTTGTGATAAGGGATCAAAAGGAGTATGGGTGGATTTGTACTCCACAGGTATAATATTTGCCTTGTCTCATTTGTCATTTTGCACAAACATTGGCTATTATTTTTATGGCCAGGAGAAGGGCAGAAGCCAAGGCTCTTGCAGTGAGTAAATAATGCCTTGAGCAGTGATGGAGGAAGACATTAAAGACTCTAAGGAAGGGGCTCACTGCTTGCAGAGTCCATCCTCCTGATTTACAGGTTCAACACTTGCTGCCCACAGACCCTCCCTGTAATTGCGTGCTGACCCTGCTTAAAATGGAAAGACTGTGGTCGTTTTATAGGCCTTATTTGGAATCGATTGTGTGTGAAAGTACTCATTTGAAAGAACGAAGCCTGCGGGGCTGAAAAAGAGATTCAACAGTTAAGAGCAGATGCTGCTTTCATAAAAGACCTGAGTTTGATTCCTGGCACCTGTATCAGGTGCTCATAACTGCCTGTAAATCCAGCTCTGGAGGAGCCAACACCTTTGGCCTCAACAGACACCTGCAGTAGAATGCACACACCCTTCACACAGATACACACAATTTAAAATAACAAAAATAAGTCAGGGAAATAGCACTTCCAGCTGTGCTCAGCAGTGTGTTTCCCTGTGTGCGGTCCCTGATGCTACCTTAGGAGCCTTGTTGTAGAGCCCAGGAAACAGGAAGGACACAGTCAGATGCCTTACTCAGATCCAAGCTCTACACACAGGAAGCAGCGAGAAGAAGGAGTGAGAAGAGGCTCAAAGCCTGCTTCCAGTGCTACCAACTGGGGATCACATGTTCAAATATAAAAGTCTATGGTGGACATTTTTCTTTCAAAGCATCACTGTTCCTTCTGCCCAAACACCCTTTGTGGAGTGACTAGGCCTTCTGACTGCAGGTAGAATCCAAGGCAGAGTTGAAAGTGTGACAGACATCTTTCTAGACATGCCCCCCATGTCCCTTCATCCCTTCTTGGCTGTGCTGTTCATCTTTGTGTATATAGTGACCATGGTTGAAACCCGCCTTTCTCTGAAGAAAGCCGGATTCTCGCCTTCACTACCACATGCTCAAGTGAAAAGTGTTGGCTGGCACAACCTCCAAGACCTGAGAATCTGAGTCAGAGTTCAACATGAGGCTCAAATACTGCTTATAGCTTTTCATAGCTAGACACTCTTTGGTTATAACTGTTGCATTCTGTTAAATAAAACACACTTTATTATCCTATTCAGTCACATTTCCTTTGTATGAACAAAATAGATGCAAAGCTATGATATAGTGGCATGATTATAAATAAGAATAAAATCACTGAATATTGTTAGGGATATTCCTAAGAGCCTCTCCACTAATGCAAAATAATTCCAACGAGACAAAATTATACCAAATTAAAAATGCCCACGTTTAATAAATACAACACTCCTGGGTGGACCGGTACAGCATGGCAGGGAAAGGAGCCCACGCAAACCCCAGAGACTATGTGTTTCTTCTCTGGGTGGTCGCCTAAATACCCTGTGGGAGTGGTCCTGACCTACCCTGGGGAGGGGTCAGAGCTTGGCAGGCTGGGAGTTGAACTCTGGACAGAGGCAACTCCCCAGCTAGGGGCTAGGGTGATGCTTCCAATCAACTATCATTACATCCGATTCTACAAGCTCGAATAGCATTGATGATCCAGCATGACCACTCCAGTTGGCAGCCTGAGCCTAGGAGAGTGGAGCCTAAAACTGAGGCCGGCTGAAGCCATGCAACTGCTAACTTTAATCGGAACAACAGACCCTTTGTATTCTGAGAGTCGAGCAAGGTCATTTGGGTGAGGTTCACAATAGTTAGGTTTATACAGGCACAAGGACAACCTGTGCTTGAACACACCATCTGAATAATTATAATATAATATGATAATAATGATAATAAGATAATATGCAATAACCCGCCCTGACTTTCTACACTTGGGAAGGGCATGAACACATATTCCAAAAACAATTTTGTGTTTAGAGGGCTTAGGTCACAGGGTCTCTTGTCCTGTTTCCTTGGGGGTTTTCTCACAAACACTCAGAATTCTCCTTACACAGCTTCTTACAGATTGGCAAAATGTATTAGTAATAAACTAAAGAGAAAATGAATTCATGATTTACTTCATAAAACCTGTTTTTCCTTATTTAGTTCAGCAAATTTATAAGCTGTATTATTGTAATTAATATTTGCTCATCATCTGAATCCTATTTTGACAATAATTTTCTGCATAAATAAAATTTCTATGTAATTGGGTTAAAATTTTAATATGTATATACATGGAAAACATAAGTTAAATATAAAAAAATAAAACTATTTTCTTATCTTCACAATTATATTAAATGTTCCTAGTAAAGTAAAAAGTTAAAATTGTAATTCTTATAAAATCTTTAAATCAAAAAATCACATAAATGCTAACTTACAAAATATTTTTAATATTGATATGGTTATGAATATATATGAAAGATAAAACTTCATATATTGTCAAAACTAGGAAAGTTGTAGTTGTTCATACAAGGAATTAGTATTACCCTTCGTGTAATGGGATTTAACCCTTCATGTATGTAAATTTAAAAGGAATGTGGATTATGAGTACCACCATAGAACATCTCTGGTCAACCATGTAGCACTTTAGAAACCCTTGGGAATTCACAAGTGTCTCAGAACTGGGAATTGGAATACCCAGCAACCCTGGAAGGTGAACACTTGGCCCAGAGAGAGAACAGAAGTGGTGGTTATTGGAGACCTTACCACACAGAGTTCTCTTAGAGAAAAGATTGACTGTCCCTTGGTCCTCTCCCTCCGCCCTCAGGGCTCCCGTCTAACATCTTCCCTACACAGCATGAGTCTCTCACTCTGCCAACACTCATGGCTCCCATCTCAGGCCCCAGCAGCTCCAGTCTCGAAAGTAGATGTTTAGTGTTTTTCAGTTTGCACTGGGTTCAAATGATCATTGAGCGTCCAGTGATAAGAACTGTAGTTCTGATTCAGATCATACGTCTGTGGTGAGTAAAACACAAAGTCTCGCTGCCCAGGTCTAAGGAAGATAAGCAACAGGTGGAGCCACGTTCCTAGTTGCAGCTGGGTTTTCATTTGTGTGGGCAGGATCACCTTTATAGCATCTTTTACAAAAATTAAGTCACACGAGCAGGTTACCCAAAGTTATCCAGTGGATGGCTCTGGAATATAGGTGACCATTCCCTATGACAGTCTCTTTCTTTCAACTAGGTATGCCATAAACAAACCTAGTGGAGAAAAATGCAAGCATGGTTAAGTTTCAGAAAGGGACGTTTTCTAAGGATGTGCACTCAGATTTATCAACTAAACCAATGTGTCAATAACAAAGCTGTTTGAATTAAAAATCGCCACTCAGTGCGACAACAAATACAATCACAGACAACTAGAGAATCTGGTGGGGGAGGGGATTTGCTACAGAAAGCTGAAGGGACCAAAGCCTCAAAACCAAATGACACTTTTGCAGAATAGTAGTCAACAGGCAGGCCCACCTATGACTCCTGGGAAAGGGAACGTATTGGTAAAGGAAAACAGCCTAGGTTCCTTGTGAGAAATTTTACCAGTCGGCTTACCTCCTCTAAGACAATATCCCAAAGGTGTCAGGCTGTATGTGGGGGCCTTAAGAAACATGTTATATATTCATGTATTTTATTTACTTTATTTTATTTTGGTCTCAGCATTCAATTGAATGCTCTGGATCATCCCTAACAGTACTGTGGTCTGTGAGAGCAAGAACAGGGCTTTGGTGTCAGGTGACAGAGCTATTCATCCACAGTACTCCTCTAGGCGTTCATCTACAGGTAATTCAGGTTCTCAAAATCGTTTTCGCATAAGTCAAATCATTAGGTTCCCTTGAGTTTCTTTGTGGGTAAAGTAAGGATAATGGCCACCTGGAAACAGGAAGAAGCTTTGTAAAGTACCAATGGAGTTGTCTAGATCCAGAGTTATGGGATGTAGTAATGGAAAGAAGCGGTAGAGAAAAGACAGAAACTGACTGGGGTTTGTTCTCCAGGAAGTATTCTCAGGACCCAGCAGCAAATCTGCACAATGAAGAGAGACACTTCTATGAGTGTGACCCTTGGGGAAAGAGATAAATCATTTGATACCTAGTAGAGAGAACCAAGCGGGGGGCTATCCACTGCCCTTAAAGGTAAAGACTTTAGGAATGTTCCACAGGTTGGTCCATTTGGTGGGAAGAGGAGATGGAATTTCCCCGTGATTACTTCCTATTTCTTTCAGAACATTAAGGCAAGTTTCTATGGCGAGAAAATAAAAAAGTTGTAAGCAGAGACTGCTTGTTCCTTTCCCAGCCGCCCAGACCCTTATAATCACACAGAAACTATGTTAATTACAATACTGTTTGGCTGATAGCTTAGTCATATTCCCAGGGAGCACTTGCATCTTAAATGAACACATTTCTGTTATTCTGTATATCGCCATGAAGCTATGGCTTACCCAGCAAGGTTTTGGTGTCTGTTTTCTCCTTCAGCAGCTATGTGGCGTCTCCTCGACTCAGCCTACTTTTTCTCTCTATCTCTGCTCAGATTTTCCACCTGGGTTTTCTCTGCTTACTATTGGCTGAAACAGCTTTATTTGTTAACCAATGGTAATAAAACATATTCACAGCATACAGAGGGGACTCCCACATCAAAAAGTGGGACGGAGAGGATCAAGTAAGTGCTAGCATGTCATTTTAGAGGCGCAGACAGGAAGTGTACTGAGACTTGATAACCAGATGCACAGATGGTGCTGCATGCCTGCTTGAGATGTATGCACATGCAATAAAGCAAGAAAAATACACAAACTGAGCAATGTGCTTTGCTGAGCTGGTGTTTCACTATCCAGCTGCTGGGATGGGGTTAGCAAATATGCCATTGTGCTGTGCTGATGTGATCGGCCTCATTCAGAAGAACAAGGACACTAAAAGTATAAAAAGGAAGTAAGACTATGAAGCAGTGATGACTGGTGCTAGATAAATAAACACAAAGTAAAGAAATGAGGGGCATAAATAAGTACCACATACGAAGGTGGCAGCACGCATCCCAACTCAGTAAATTTTCTCCATTTAAGTTGGTCTTTTCTACTTTTTCTATAGTTGCTAAAATTGGGCAATCTTCACTTTTTGCCAGGAGCTCAGAGTTCTCAGCAGCCCCCTCACAGCATGTATTTGTGAAAGATGCAGACCTCATCTGGGAGGAGGTAACCAAGGAGACCGGATGATTCCTGCGAAAAGCTTAAATGACATTTCAGACATGCAATCTTGGCTTCACCCTAAGATGCTTATGCACACTATATGTGAGTTTTCATAGTCTGGTTACCTAAGGTCTCAGCATAGAATGGAGTGGGTCGTGGGTAACAAGGATAGAAGACACCAGAATGGCCTGGTCCACCACTTTACTCCTTCCCACTGATAGAATCCCCAGGGTAATATCTGCTGCTCCTGTCATAGTCTCTTACCTCCTTTCTTGCCCCTAAGCCCGGGAGCAGTGGATAATGACTTTCCTTTCTGGAAATATCTTTGTGTGTGAAACCCCCAACACAGGCGGGGCTCTAGTTTGCTAATGGTTTTGCAAATGCTCGGTGGTCTTTTGTAATTACTGCATCCTAGCTATCATGTAGATGTCATGTTGTCCATCCCCTCAAAGACATTTTTAATGTCCTCTGCAAACAAGATACCTGCAAATGAAGACAGCAAACACCGTGACGTCTGCGTGCCTACTTAGAAGTATCACAGATGAAAGGGTAATATCTGATGCCATGGCCTGGAGTCCCTTTTTGTTCTACTTTACCTGCCCACTGAACTGGTGAATTCAGGCAGCAGCTGTCCCCGAGAGTCTCTGAGCACCGAGACTGTGTAAAGACGGCCCTGATTGGAGGCCCAAAGCTGCAGAATAAATGCATTTACTGTGCTGGCGTTAAGTGTATGGGAATTGGATTTTTCTTTAGGCCCAAGAAAGAGAAAGCTACAAGGGTGCTTTAATTTATAGTCGTTGAGTGTGTGAAAGTATATTTTCCCCCTCTAGGGAGAATGATAGCTTTTAGCAAGTACCATGAGCTACAGAGTAGTTAATGGACAATGGGAGGTCTTTCGGTGAGCAAGAAGTAGCCTCACCTGAGCGTGTTTCCTCCTGGCAACTCTCAACTGTGCTTGTGAATTTTGCCAGGTTGATGGGTCTGGATAAAATTAGCATGTCCTCAGTAAACTCAGCTCTTCTTGGGAGGATGCTACAGAACCATAGCCTCCCTCCAGGTTCACCTCAGTATTCCTTTCCAAGTGTAATTCATTTACTGGCCAGTAGCACAGGGTAGGGTGCTTGTGACACCCTCTTGGGATGCACGCCTACCTCTGTCCTTCCACAACGACCTCCTCCTCTGCTAGAAGGATAGGGTTGGAACCTGTTGAGCACCTGGTGTACCCTGTGCCCAGAGATGAGAACACCGAGACTCTGGGGCAGAAAACACATTGCTCAAGGCCCCTCCCAGCCTGGCTCACACACCAGGGGCATCTGCTGTCTGGCACATTGCTGGAGGCTTTATAATTCTTAGCCTCTCAGTTCCTGGAGACTGTCTGCCCAGCCTGTTTGTTCCAGCTTGATGGTAGCTTTCTTTAGGTGATAATAAAAGAACCTTGTTGCTTTACAGGGAGATAATCCAACCCCTGTGTGGATAACCATTCTTCTAGATGGAATGGCTTTGAAATCTCTTTGAAAAGCGAGACAGATTATTGTTCTAAAATCCCAAATCTTCCTTTGGTTCTTACATTATAGGAAGGTGCTTGCATATTTACTGCTGGGGGGGAGGGGCTCAAGGAGGACAAGCTGAGAGGAGCAAAGAGAGGCAGATGCACCAGCCAGAGGAGACCAGACCAGGGAGGGCTTTCTTCTTCGTTGGCTGAGGGGTCCTCTGTCATTATTGAGGTTTTTGCCCTTACTCTCTCACTTGAGCTTTTAATGCTATTTCAGAGTGAGCAGCTGCCCCGCTGTTTCTCATGAGAAACTAAAAATTCCGTGTCCGAAGAAACTCCTCAGTCCTGGACATACTGAGGCAGTTAATTAACCTATTAAAACCACAGCTGGAAGCCAAGATAAAAAGACAAAGGGGGCAGGCATATTAACAGGAAATAAAGAGCAAGTTTTCTTTTTCTTTTCAAAAGTAACTTACGTTCTGGGAAAGCGGTGTTGAAGTCACTTTCATATCTTTCTGGTGACAGAATGGGGACTTTGGAGGTCATGGAAAGCACCCTAAAAATCCATTAAATGAGGACTGGTTAAATAAGACTTGCACGTTGGTCACTGAGACATTATAAAGGCTTATACAAGGGCAGATGTATAAACAAGCATGTTGAATTATGCCTAGGGGTCTTGATTGAGTTAGTTTTCTCTGTTAGGTAAAGATTTAAAAGGCAAGAAATATCAGAAATGTAACAGGTGGCAACATAGAAATCCCAAACACCACAGACAGCAGCAACATCTGGAGAGAGGTGTTTCAGAGACCCTGAGTAAAGTATAGAGAACATAGGAGGCAGGAAAACCCACTGTCTTCTCAAGCAACAAGGGTTTTCCTCCCCACATTGAGGGCTGGTCGGTTTGAGGAAAGCTAAGATAGTTGACTGGCCTGCAGCTGTTATATAACATGTCCTGAGCAGGGCTTGAACACGCTGAGCTAGTCCTTCAGCAGGGGACCTGCCGGTGAGAGATAAAAGCCTGGAAAGCCTTCCTTCAAACCTGCCTGACTTCTGTTTCACTGCAGAAGGGTGACTAAGGTGGCCATCTTAGAAATTCTCCACCTTTATTGCCTAGCTATGGCCTCCCTCCCTGTCTGTTTACCACCAGGAAATCTAACTCCTAATCTCCTGAAGGAAGGAAGGGAGGGAGGTAAGGAAGGAGAGAGGAAGATCTCATAAACCACCCGCCCATGGGTGGACGGTGGACCAGCAACATCAGCACCACGGTGGAGCAGGCGTGCAGTGCAGCATCTATCCCAACCGAACACCTCGAGAGTCAGAATCTCCGTGCAAAAAAACATAGAGATGCCGTGGATGAGGACAGTTCATATCACAGTGCCACCTGCACCCAGAAAATCCACTTTCATGGGACTATCTACACAAGAATAATTATTACATTATTGTTTGTAGAAGAAGAGGAAAAAAACTCAGAAAAAATAAAACTAATTGATCATCTGTAAGAACATGAGAAAAAAACAGCTAGTGTGTTCACCAAAGGAAGACTCTCACAAAGTTAAAATTAACTGGGTACAGTCACATATATCATTGATATAGAGATAAATAGATGGATAAATTAATGCTCCCAAAAGATACCATTGAATTTACAGAGTAAAAAGGAATATGCAATATAATAATTCCATTAGTCATCTATATAAAGGTCAAAGTCTTCTATGCAGGCACACGTGTGCTACCACGGGGCTTCCTCTCTGTAGACACTATGGCCAAGAGAAGACACGCAGGGCAGCTGGAAGGCACACAGATGCTTGTCATGTTTCCTTGAATTTTATGCAGGCAAAGCATTTCATAATAGGGCCTAAAAAATGGCTCCAGCAATTAAGAGTGTGCACTGCTCTTACCTGAGCTCAGTTCCTAGCATCCATGTTGGGAAGCTCACAGCTGCCTATAACTCCAGCTCCAGGGGATCTGATAACCTCTTCTGGGCTGTGCGTCAACCTGCATTCACACAGGCACAGACACACACACACACAGAAAGAGACAGAGAGAGAGAGAGAGAGAGAGAGAGAGAATTGTTAATAAAAGTTGAAAAATATTAATAAGAGAGAAGAAAAATCTGCTTTTCTGGATGGTGCCAAATTGTCATTCAAAAAGCATATGCTAATTTTTAATTCCATAAAATACTATGCTAATTTGTAACCCCACAAGCTGAGAGGAGATCCCTTTGCTCAGGTCCTCACCAGCCTCTGCTGGTCAGACTTCTGAGGTGGAGCCCATCTGCTGGGCAGAGGGAAATGGCACCCCCCACACCCCCGCTGCTCCATTCACATTCCTCTCTGTCTATCAAGCCAGACTGAGCCGGTCTTGCTATCAGCCTCGTCTTTGGTGAGTGGATGTTCACAGGCCTTGCCCATTTCCCCCTTCGCTTGCTTTTCCCTATTGATTTGTTGCAAACACTAATTAAGAGCACCAAGAAGACAAGTTGACATCCGTCCTCTCTTACAGCTACAGGAAGCTATCGCTCCTAAAGCAGAGCCGCCGAAGGCTAATGGAAGATCTCCCCTGGTACCCTGGGCATGAGCTGGATCACTACCCAGATTAGCTTACAAACTGTACTTGCAAGATTTTCATCATTATTGTTAAATCTGTAGTTACAAAAAAATAATCAGGGTCAACACTAAACCTTAGAGAAACAAAGTAGTTCTTTATCTGGAGTTTCTTTCTTATCCTCAAGTTGATTCCACTATTCTTACTTTTAGCAATATAATAATTTAAAAAAGAACACATGGGTTTAGCAACTCTAAGTGTTTCATTGTGGTTCTCTGACTTTACTTTGTAAAGACTCACTAGTTTATTTATGTTTTACTGACATTTGAGGGGAAAGAAAGCATCAAAGTCAAAAAACCAGTGAAATGAGATTTTCATCTAAGATTTGTATTTATGAAGGAGCTGGAGAGACAACCCAATGATTAAGAGAACTTGGCGCTCTTGCAGAGGACCTGAGTTCAGTTCCCAGTATGCATAGCAGTCAGCTCACAAAATCCTGTCCTTCCAACTCCAGAGGATACAGCGCCTCTTCTGGCCTCTACAGGCATCCACACTCATGTGCACACAGACACACAAAGATATACAATTAAAATAGAATAAACCTTTAAAGAAAAAAGAAAATTTATGTTAGTCTTGGGTAGTGTGTGTGCATGTATGTGTGTGTGTGCATTTGTTTGTGGTAGTGATAGCCTTTGAGAAAATGCTGACCTCTAGAAATGACCTGTTGGTAGAACTTCCCTTTACACTGGCTAGAGTCAGTCTCCAGCCATCAATGTTTATGTTTCATTTTGTTTTGTTTTGTAAGACGCCTCTTCTTATTTAAACAGAGAGAAATAAGTTTCTTTAGTATGCTGGGAAGTCCTTGGGCTAAAACAATTAGGAGAAATCATTTTTGTGATGGATGTTCCTGAGACAATTTTTGCTGGCTATTTATAAAGGAAAAGGCAGTGTTGCCCTGGTGAACAAGACTAGCTGCTCACAGATATAGCAGATATAGCAGGCTTCTCTCACCCCACAGCATCAATGGGATGCCTAAACACTGCAGAACAGAACCCCTATAGATATGAGTCACACTGTTCCACTCAGAGGTCTAATCCTCCTTCCAGGGACTAGCTCTATAGTACTTCAAGACCTCAGATATGTCTGAAATCTCCAGTGACTCTTGGTCACTTGCTGAGTCATTCTTGGTCTTTCTACACTCTCCCAGGCTCTCGGCAGATCCCTGGGTTGTGTTTGAGGGTTTTTCCCTTTACTGCATTGGCGTAAAATTGAAGGTTTGTCCAGGAACCATGAACACCACCCAATGGCTCACCGAGCAAGGCAAGCGGGTATAGCACAAGAAGACCCTCCTAGATTTGCTGGATGGAGATAGATGTAAGAAAAGACCATCTGCCCAAGATAACCTCAACCACAGCAGTGAGTGCCATGAGACTACTGTAGACAGCCAAGGTCAAGAAAGGAATTTATCTGGGGTTAAGAGAAAAGGGGTTTTCGGGAGCAAATGGAAACTTACCTACTTCCCCTTGTCAGATTCTACATCCAGATTTGTTGGGAACGCAGTGATTGAGATGGAAACCACAGCCTCTGGGCACCTTTCCTTGTGTGCACCTGTCCTTGTGTGCTGTCGTCTGCTGGCTGAGTGTGCGCTGGGAGCAGAAGGAGTCAACCATTGCCATGACACAAACACAAACAAATGAGGTCTTCAGAGCAGGGAACCTGGAAGACTTGCTCAGAGTTCTCAGAACTGGGAGGAGAAGAGCTGGGTTAAATCCATAGGTGTGCATTTAGAGCTGTTATGGGTACCTAAAACTGACTCCCAATCCACCTCAAAGAGAGGGACATGACGGTGAGCTCTTAGCATGTTTTTGCCTGGCCATACTTCTTAGCATAATCTTTGTTTTTCCTTTGTGTGTGTGCATGCTTATGTGTGTGCATGTTCATGTGCACATGTTTAAATGGTTCCGGAAGTCAACCTAGGGGGTCGTTCCCCGGCTACCATCTGCTTTTTCTATCAGGGAATTCAGGAGGAGCAGAGTCGCTCAGAGGCCTGGAACTTGTCTTGTAGGCTAGGTGGGCTGGCCAGTGAGTTCTAGAGATGTGCATCTCTGCCTCTCCAGTGCGGAAAGGACAGGGGTAAGCTATCAAACCCACATACGGGAGCTATAGGAGGTTGAGGACCACACTCAGCTCCTCATGTTTGCAAGGCAAGCCCCTTACCTACTGAGCTATCTTAATCTTAACGGGAAACTCTCCCCCTCTCTCCCTCCCTCTCTCCTCCCCCTCTCCTCTCTTCTCCTCTGGACCCTCAGGCTATTTTACCCCTGGTTTGCCATCTCCTCAGCTTTCCCCAAACATGGAGCCTGCCCAGCTTTCCTTGCTTCTCCCTCACTCCTCCGGCACTGACTCTAACACACAGTCGGGCCACAGGGGTGACAGCTCCTTTTCCTGAAGGGTTTAAGGAAGCAGCCACACTTATGGCAATGTCTAGCACAAAGGGAATGCTTTGGGAGGTACGTTTATGAGTGTGTGTGTTATAGAGAGGCATTGTGAAGATAGTGACAGCTTATACATTGGTGTCTCTTCAGCTGCTCCCAGCCGTAAGCACGCTGGGCCGTGGTCCTTGAAAGCTGCACCTGCCTACCCTGATTCTCTTTTCTGTACAGACCCCCATCTTCATTTTTCCCTCTCTCTCCTCTGAGTTCGGGATTTCCCAAACCGGTTGCCTTCTTTCTTGAGCAGCTGAAATGGAAAATTCTTATTATCCCGTAGTAGAATGAGTTGCCTCCTTTTGTCTCTATCTTTCCATTTCATAAAACCCCTTGAGGCCCTACCTGCTACCACCAAAAGGGTCATTAGCACGTTTTTCTAGGGAAATAAAAATCTTTTACTTAATGACTCCACAATGTAAATCAAGCACAGAAGGAGGCATTTAAAATACAATACTTCCATGGCTTTCCATATATCAGACCAGAAGTCGCAGAATAATTATATTAACATTTTCTGTAACAATTTGATTACGGAAAAGAGTTTACGGAGCTTTTGGCTGACTTCCACCACCACCCCAGGGTGGATCTGAAGAGCATCAACAATCATTTGTTGTTGTTTTTAAGCCACTTGGAATAAATCTTTTCCGTATGTTTCTATCATCAAACGGATACATAGCTAAGGTCAATCATTAAACTTTATTTTCATTTCTAAGCCATTATTTTTTAATTTACTTAAGTGCTATTTCACTGAGTCACACACATATTCCAAAGTAGAAACTGCTGCGCATGATCATTGGCCGCGGCCTCGGGGCATGCGCGGCTCTAGTTCCCATCCTCACGCTTGTCACTGCCATCATAAGGTGACCTGGTCCTGGCATTTACAACAGCTTTCTTAAATATATATTTTTTAAATTTATTTGGGAATTTCATACATGAATACAATGTATTTCAACCACATTCGCTCTTTCCTGCTCCACCCAGATCCCCTTCACGTCCCTTTCCACCTTGACGTTCTTGTCTTAGTTCATCAGTGTAGGGTTATCCTCTGGAGCATGAAAAGTCTACCAGGAGCTCTACCCCCGAAGAAAAATGATTCTCCCTGTCAGAGTAGCCATCGACTGCTTCTCAACTAGGGTAAGGCCTTTGAGCCCTGCTCCACCTACGCTAGATTGTTGATTGGTCTGATCATGAGCATGTCTTGTGCGGACAACCACAGCCGTGAGTGAGCTCATGAAGCCACAGCGCCGGAATATGCTCAGAAGGCTTTATTTTGCTCCTGTCCTCCCCCGGATACTTAGGTCCTTTCATCCCCACACCATGCCTGCTTCACAGCCGTCACTCACTGCTCCAAGCACTTGACCAAGCAAGTCCAGGCTCTAACTCTCTGTCCAGTTCTCCTTCTCTCCTCTGTTCTCCAGTCTCAGTGTAGTTCATCACCATGAGAATACAAAATACACTTTCCTTTGGACCAGCTGCCCATCTGCCTCCCTTCTCTGAATACTCCCACACCTTCTGGTCCCTGGAGATTCTAACTGAGCGCTGTTCCCCTTGCTGTGAGCTGGCACCCTCCAGGAAGACCCTAACCAGAGGAACCCCCTTTTATCCCCTTTGGCACTGTGCTTAAGTAATATGCAGCACAGTGTTGCGTAAATGCCTGCTAACATGTCCTCCTCCTCCACTTTCTTAGCAAGGATGTCAGTCTCGCTAAGAAAGAAACTGTTTGGTTTGATCATCGTTTTATCCACACATACAAACACAAAAAAACCCACAAAACCAAAACAAACACATAAACAAAATCCCTTATGCGACTCCTTACTTCTTACCAGTGAAGAGCCAAGTGTGTTTTTGTGCAAGCAGTACACTGCCCTATCTGGCACACAGCATCTTCTCAATAAGCAAGACCCAGGGTCTATTAGAAAAGAGATGGCTGTAAGACCTAGAGTGGTGAGGGTTTGCTAGGAATGCTGACTTCTGGTTATGTCATGGCCATGATCATCTTGAACACATAGCAGCTGTGCCTGCCTGCACTTACACATGCATGCACACACACACTTGCAGACACCCAAGTACAAACACATGCACATACATATACACACACATACATATACACACAGGCAAGAACACATGCAGATACTTGAGCACAAACACATGCACACACATACATACACACATATGCACATGTGCATACATGCTTCAACACATGTAACACGAAAGCAGGAAGAGGCACTGGATAGGAAGAACAATGAGCCCAGCAGCAGTTAATTAAAAGAAGGTGGAGGGGAAATATGATCACGGTATTTTGTTGCTATGCATGAAATGTTCACAAAAGCATGCAGAATAAACTCAACTATAAAATTAACTCCTTAATCTTTCTCTTTTATTTTTTTTATTTTTTACTGTGTTAAAGCATTCCCTACATACTAATTTCTCTAAAAATGATTTCATTTCCCAAAAAGAAATAGAAGCTTCCTACATCACAAGCCCCCTTTCCCACTTCTCCCTGGATGCCCACCTGATCCACAAAAACAGATGGAATTTGATCTGAAACCTGACCCCTACTCCGATTCAGTAAAGGAATGAGGAGCAGAGTGGCAGACTCAACAGCTCCCTTGCTGTTGCTCAGCAGGCCTCCAGCAGGCACTTCCTCTCTTCCAAAGCTTGAGGGACTTTGGAAGCACAGTCCACGACCACAGCCCACGTTGTTCCCTTTATAACAGCTTCCTTGTGGGGCTCAGAACCACCCCCTTCTCTTGAATGCCCAGCGTTCGGCTGGGGCACCCTCCTCACGCAGAGCGTTTAGAATAACCAGTAAAGGAAGCCTTTCGACTCTCCAGTCTCCTTTCCTACACAACATTCCCTAAATTATCAGAAAAAACACCTTTGTCCATGATTGGTGTTCTTCAAAACGCCAAGCTACTCATTGTGCGAGCTTCTCCCATGGTCCAGCAGCCACCTGGCAGTTCAAGAGGCAGGCACCCTCCCATGGGCATTTCTAAAGCTTCCCTGTCAGCCCCCCTCCCCCACTGGGAACCGTGTTGGGCCCTCTATAAAATACTCTGCAGATCTGGGAGACTGCAGGCACGAAGTATTTTTAGAATTCAGCTTTTTGGTTTGTGTTCAAAGAACAGGAAAAACCAAATTAAGTGTTGGAGGAAGAAAATCTGGACACAAATCTACCTCCCTTCAAGCGTTTCTTCTGAGACTCCTCAGATTGCGTCCTGAAATATTTATATGAGCAAATACCTTCACTTATTATGAAGGAAGCCTGAGATAACACAGTCAAACAAACCCATCTCTAAAGGAAGATAAAAGCTCCCGGTGGGTAGTGAGGTTGCCAACTGCTGTTCAACATTTAGATCTGCTAACAACAGTGAGCAAATATTAGTGAATGCAGTTATTCCTTTGACTTCGGGGACTGGGCAAACACACGATCAGGGAGATAAGGCTACAGAGAGCCGGTTCGCAGCCTTGGGAAAACTAAAGGTGACTCCTTTTCATGATACCCAGGGCAGGGCAAAATTCTGAGAGACTCCAGGAATCTGTGTTTCATGTCCTCAGCTTAGCATTTTTAACTTACTTCACTTATTTATTACTTTCTTGAGATTTTACTTATTTATTGCATGCATGTGAGTGTCTGCATAAATGTGTGTCTACGTATTGTGAATCACTGTGCCTGCAGACAGGAAGAGGGCATCAGATCTGCCAGGACTTGAGTTATAAATGGTTGTGAGCTATCATGTGGGTGCTGGGAATTGAACCCCAGCTCTGTGGGAAAACAGCCAGAACAGCCAGTGCTCTTAACCACTGAGCCAACCCTCCAGGCCTTGATTTTCATCGTGAAACAGGACTTCTCCAGACTAGCCTTTAGCTCGCTATGCAAGCAATGAGCTTGCAGTCCACTTACCTCAACCTCTTAGTAGCTGGGTTCGACAGCCATGTTACAGTGTCTATGAAATGACATGAAGCAAGAGTGTTACTGTGAGCTGTGTGTTCTAAAACCAGCACTGCGCCCCCGTGTCTGCGCTTGGTGCGCTTGAACCCAGTTACCAATCTTCGGGCAAGAGGACTGGAGGTCAAAATACACAAACACACACAGACAGAGAGACAGCGACACAGGTCATCCTTGAATTCCCCAAGAATGCCTCCTTTATTGTGTTCAGGGGCAGATTATATAGAGATAGCCACGCCCCGGCCAAACCCACCAGAAACCACTCTCCTGCCATCAGGAACTCCTGAAGGGCTCGTGCTCAGAGCAGCTGTAGGCACTCAGATCAGGGGATTACAAGAAATTTAGGATCTGGGGTCTCACTACTCCCAACAAGCACGTGATTATCAGAGGTCGCGGTCACTAACCAACACAGCCAGGTTCTTCAGAGCGCACCAGTGACAGTCACTGCTATCCCACTCACACCCAGACTGACTGCGAGGCTTACGAGGACGTTGCTTCCACCCATCCCCAAGACAAAACTCTGAGACACTAAAAGACACAAGTAGCCAAGGAGAGAACTGGCTGGCGGAACTGTCCACCCAAGAAGTGAAAATCAATAGTGTTGAGTGTGAATTCAAATTGATTGGAGCAGAAGAGGCAGTGGCTGGCCAGAGAAATGCTGAAGCTATTGCACGGGGCCGGGGGAGGAAGAACCCAGTGTACAAGGAAGATGAGCTTAGCAGCTTTTCCAGAAAGGGACGGACTGTGAGGCAAAGCACGAGGTGTTCTGGAGCGAGCTGCTACACCGTTCTCACAAACATCACCTTTAGGCAGAAAGACGTTCGTGCACTTCCAGTTACACACACATACTGCATGAAATTAACAATTAATGATAACTCAAAGAAAAGATTATTTTTTTAAGATTTGTACATGTGTGTGTATCTATCATGTGTGTGGGGATGCCCATGAAAAATTATAGGCAGCTGTGAGCCACCTTACACAGGTTCTGGGAACTAAACTCAGGTCCCCTAGGTGAGCAGTCAGCAGAGCCTTTAGTCCCAGAAAGTTTTAAGTTTTATTTTAAATAAATAAATATATATATTATATATATACATTCATTAAGGGGGGCATTTCAATAATTACCAAATCAAAATTTATTTAACTCTTTTGTGAAATCAACTAACAATTTTTAAAACCAAACATTTTAATATAATACAGGCTATAGATGAACCTGTTGGTGTTGAGGAACAAAAATTGAAAAAATGAAATATTTGTTTCTGCGATTTTACCATCGTATCCCTGTAAGAGCAGACAGTCAGCATGTAGACTCAAAACGAGGAGTCATAAAATGCAACAGCCTTGAAGCTGAGCTGTCGCGTTCCAGGTGGTGTTTGCTGCATTGCACGGCACAAACGCGTGCACACCGCAGAGTGTGTCTTCAGAACCGACTACGTAGGGAAGCTCTGCAATGCAACATGGGCAGGTGGTGCCAGAAACAGCTCAGAATGACACCACGCTAGACTTTGAATGAAGTCTTGCTGGTTGCATAGCAAGAAACCTTTTACTTTTTGGAAAGTTCTACCACTCTCATTGGAACCTCGCACCGAGTCATGCAGGTTTAAGAAGCAGGGTCCTAACAGAAGTGAAGCCAGCAAATGAAGCTCACACTGAATGGATTCTCACACGTATGACATACTGTTGAAGGCACACAGAACACAACACTGGAGTTGACCCAAACAAGGAAAGGAGAAGGAACGCTGGACAAAACAGAGGAAATAGAGGGTCATACAAACGAGGTCAGTCTATACTTAGACATTGAACTCAAACAGGTAACCAACATGGGCACACAGGGCTGCTGCTGTACATCGGGGAGGTTGATGAACCAGCACAAAATGGCTGATAAGCTTTTCTGGTAGAATGCCAGTTGGTGTCCTTCTGTATAAACATGGCCCTGAGGTCACAGACCTTCAGTCCTCACGTCCAGCCTCACCAGCTTGTATGTGTAAATGTGTGTAGGCCTGTATGATTGCCTTTCTCCATGTGTTCCTGAACCTGTCTGCATGCAGCCTGTGTGTGCTAGCATGAGTCTGGGTGCCTGCCTACAGGTCTGTGTGGCAACCTTTGCCCAGTGAACACAATATGTCTTATCTGCCCACAACCCTTGGCAATGGCCAGGAGGTGAACAGTTTCCCACAGAGGCCACCATTGACACCCCGTGTCACTGTGGGAAAACAAAGCTTCAAGTTCACCCCTGGGAAATTCAGTCCTGGAGCAAGTTCAGTCTGGAACTACAGCTGACTGCCTCAGTTTCCCGAGTCTGTTCCTGCTGGATTGTTTAAGCCTTAAGTTTGACGTTATCTTGGTAGTATTACGTGTTCTTTTACTGGAAGCCTCCCTGGCGAAATGGGTGTCGGGGAGGTACTGTGCTCTGTTGGGAACTCCAGGGGACCTCTAAGGGGATCCCCAGTCAGTTTTCTGCAGGATGTTTTGAGTATCCTATTTGGCTGTGTGTACTTACTATTTCCTATTTGTTCTTTTACTTTTTCCTGCTATATTCTTCATAAGTTCACTCATTTAAAATAAAAAATAAGGTTATCATAGTTCACTTTTCAAGACTGGACAGAACTGACTTGTGTCTAGTCTTGAGAACTACCTTTGACCAAATCTATATAACAAAGACGGTAAAACCTGCTTGGCTGAACCCAGGTCTGTGAGCAAACACACACACACACACACACACACACACACACACACACACACACGAGTGAGCATGCAGGGCGTTGTGCAAGTTCCCGTCGGGTACTAAGGCCCGAACAAACTGGCACATCCACTTTTACAGCTGCGGAAGAAAAGGAAAGAATCAAAGAGGAACTCGTAAATGTGGAAATCCGGTGTATTCAGAGAACCCATTGCCTGCCCAATCAAGGGATGGATGCTAGAGCTCGCTGGGGGCCTAGGAGACGTCGGGTCTTTGACAGGTACAATCTCACTCATCAGTGCAGCGGTGTGGCAGGCAGGCCGGGGCAGAAAGCACTTTCTAAGACCACTGATTGCAGCAGGTCTGCTCTGTCTCCTTCAGACTCTATCAACGCTGGGCGATGAAGCTAAGACCTGTGGCATCTTCTGTCTCTGGGCAGCTTGGATTTTTTTTATTTTACAAAGAATTTAGGTATTTTGAAAAGGATTTTTAAACACAACAGTTTCTTTTTATATCTTATTATTTCTTTGACTCTGAATTCAAAAGAAAGCACTCTAGCTTCTCTGCTCCCCTTTTGTTTGAGTACAGTACAAAGAGAATCAAATTTTAATAACTACTATTATTATGTGTTTACATCTAATGAGGCTATTTCCATGTTCGCACAGATGGTCTGAGATAACTAAACGTTATTACAACCCATTCTCGTAAATGTGGAGCTTCTCAACTAGATTCTCTGATCTCTATCAATAAAATATTGTTATTTCGATATTCGTTTTTGTAATAAACTTTACGCTACACTGAGAGTGAGCTGGATCTGTGAATTGCTCATGTTCCTTACAGAGAGAAGTGAGGAGGGTTTCATAGTGAGAGCATTCACTCCTGCAGTCAGAATGAAGGAATCCCTGCAGCCTGAGGAAGCTGTGTGAGTGATAGCAAGACCTTTGACCCCACCGAGACTCGGTATAGTCTCCCGCCACTCCTCCATATTCCTCACTCTGCCCACTTGGAGACGACAGCTTATTTGCCCCATACATTGTGTCCTTATTTGTCTCAGTTCATTAAAACCATGCAAGAAGCCTGGCAGTGGTGGCGCACACCTTTAATCCCAGCACTCCGGAGGCAGAGGCAGGTGGATCTCTGTGAGTTCGAGGCCAGCCTGGTCTACAAGAGCTAGTTCCAGGACAGGCTCCACAGCTATGCAATCAAAGGGGAGATCAAGGGGGAAAAAGACATGGCCGGTCAGGTAAGGTTGGACCAAAGCAGAGAGAGAGTGGATCTGCTTAGGGAGAGGGAAAAAGAAAAGGGGAGCACATACTGGATGTGCTCCTTCCTAGACCCTCCAGCATGACATAAAATGCCCCTGGTTCTCTGCTCCTGTGTCCTTGAACTAATAATCAGCTGTAGGAACCAGGAACCCCCAGCACCTTCTACCCAGTTGTCGTGGACACTTTAGAAGTGCAACCCTGGATGAGGAAATAGGGGTTTTTTGGGGGAGGGATATCTAGGTTCCTAGAGCTTCTGGTTCTCTTTGCTTCCTGACTGCAGACATAGCACACTCATACTCTAGCTGCTTCACACTCCTCCTGCTTCACGCTCCTCCTGCTTCACACCCCAGCTGCTTCACACCCCAGCTGCTTCACACCCCTGCTGCTTCACACTCCTCCTGCTTCACACTCCTCCTGCTTCACGCTCCTCCTGCTTCACACTCCTCCTGCTTCACGCTCCTCCTGCTTCACACTCCTCCTGCTTCACACTCCTCCTGCTTCACAATACTCCTGCTTCACAATACTCCTGCTTCACACCCCTGCTGCTTCACACTCCTCCTGCTTCACAATACTCCTGCTTCACAATACTCCTGCTTCACACCCCTGCTGCTTCACACTCCTCCTGCTTCACACTCCTCCTGCTTCACACTCCTTCTGCTTCACACTCCTCCTGCTTCACACTCCTCCTGCTTCACACTCCTCCTGCTTCACAATACTCCTGCTTCACAATACTCCTGCTTCACACCCCTGCTGCTTCACACTCCTCCTGCTTCACAATACTCCTGCTTCACAATACTCCTGCTTCACACTCCTCCTGCTTCACACTCCTCCTGCTTCACAATACTCCTGCTTCACAATACTCCTGCTTCACACCCCTGCTGCTTCACACTCTTCCTGCTTCACACTCCTCCTGCTTCACACTCCTTCTGCTTCACACTCCTCCTGCTTCACAATACTCCAGCTTCACACTCCTCCTGCTTCACACTCCTCCTGCTTCACAATACTCCTGCTTCACACTCCTCCTGCTTCACACTCCTCCTGCTTCACAATACTCCAGCTTCACACTACTCCTGCTTCACACTCCTGCTGCTTCACAATACTCCTGCTTCACACCCCTGCTGCTTCACACCCCTGCTGCTTCACACCCCTGCTGCTTCACACCCCTGCTGCTTCACACCCCTCCTGCTTCACACTCCTCCTGCTTCACACTCCTCCTGCTTCACACTCCTCCTGCTTCACACTCCTCCTGCTTCACACTCCTCCTGCTTCATACTCCTCCTGCTTCACACTCCTCCTGCTTCACACTCCTCCTGCTTCACACTCCTGCTGCTTCACACCCCTCCTGCTTCACACTCCTCCTGCTTCACACCCCTGCTGCTTCACACCCCTGCTGCTTCACACTCCTCCTGCTTCACACTCCTGCTGCTTCACACTCCTCCTGCTTCACACTCCTCCTGCTTCACACCCCTGCTGCTTCACACTCCTCCTGCTTCACACCCCTCCTGCTGCTTCACACTCCTCCTGCTTCACACTCCTCCTGCTTCACACTCCTCCTGCTTCACACTCCTTCTGCTTCACACTCCTTCTGCTTCACACTCCTCCTGCTTCACACCCCTGCTGCTTCACACTCCTGCTGCTTCACACCCCTGCTGCCTCACACCCCTGCTGCCTCACACTCCTGCTGCTTCACACTCCTCCTGCTTCACACCCCTGCTGCTTCACACCCCTGCTGCTTCACACTCCTCCTGCTTCACACCCCTGCTGCTTCACACCCCTGCTGCTTCACACTCCTCCTGCTTCACACCCCTGCTGCTTCACACCCCTGCTGCTTCACACCCCTGCTGCTTCACACGCCTGCTGCTTCACGCTCCTCCTGCTTCACACTCCTGCTGCTTCACACTCCTCCTGCTTCACACTCCTCCTGCTTCACACTCCTGCTGCTTCACGCTCCTCCTGCTTCACACCCCTGCTGCTTCACACCCCTGCTGCTTCACACCCCTGCTGCTTCACACTCCTCCTGCTTCACAATACTCCTGCTTCACACTCCTCCTGCTTCACACTCCTCCTGCTTCACAATACTCCTGCTTCACAATACTCCTGCTTCACACCCCTGCTGCTTCACACTCCTCCTGCTTCACAATACTCCTGCTTCACAATACTCCTGCTTCACACTCCTCCTGCTTCACACTCCTCCTGCTTCACAATACTCCTGCTTCACAATACTCCTGCTTCACACCCCTGCTGCTTCACACTCCTCCTGCTTCACACTCCTCCTGCTTCACACTCCTTCTGCTTCACACTCCTCCTGCTTCACAATACTCCAGCTTCACACTCCTCCTGCTTCACACTCCTCCTGCTTCACAATACTCCTGCTTCACACTCCTCCTGCTTCACACTCCTCCTGCTTCACAATACTCCAGCTTCACACTACTCCTGCTTCACACTCCTGCTGCTTCACAATACTCCTGCTTCACACCCCTGCTGCTTCACACCCCTGCTGCTTCACACCCCTGCTGCTTCACACCCCTGCTGCTTCACACCCCTCCTGCTTCACACTCCTCCTGCTTCACACTCCTCCTGCTTCACACTCCTCCTGCTTCACACTCCTCCTGCTTCACACTCCTCCTGCTTCATACTCCTCCTGCTTCACACTCCTCCTGCTTCACACTCCTCCTGCTTCACACTCCTGCTGCTTCACACCCCTCCTGCTTCACACTCCTCCTGCTTCACACCCCTGCTGCTTCACACCCCTGCTGCTTCACACTCCTCCTGCTTCACACTCCTGCTGCTTCACACTCCTCCTGCTTCACACTCCTCCTGCTTCACACCCCTGCTGCTTCACACTCCTCCTGCTTCACACCCCTCCTGCTGCTTCACACTCCTCCTGCTTCACACTCCTCCTGCTTCACACTCCTCCTGCTTCACACTCCTTCTGCTTCACACTCCTTCTGCTTCACACTCCTCCTGCTTCACACCCCTGCTGCTTCACACTCCTGCTGCTTCACACCCCTGCTGCCTCACACCCCTGCTGCCTCACACTCCTGCTGCTTCACACTCCTCCTGCTTCACACCCCTGCTGCTTCACACCCCTGCTGCTTCACACTCCTCCTGCTTCACACCCCTGCTGCTTCACACCCCTGCTGCTTCACACTCCTCCTGCTTCACACCCCTGCTGCTTCACACCCCTGCTGCTTCACACCCCTGCTGCTTCACACGCCTGCTGCTTCACGCTCCTCCTGCTTCACACTCCTCCTGCTTCACACTCCTCCTGCTTCACACTCCTGCTGCTTCACGCTCCTCCTGCTTCACACCCCTGCTGCTTCACACCCCTGCTGCTTCACACCCCTGCTGCTTCACACTCCTCCTGCTTCACACTCCTCCTGCTTTACGCTCCTCCTGCTTCACACCCCTGCTGCTTCACGCTCCTCCTGCTTCACACCCCTGCTGCTTCACACCCCTGCTGCTTCACACTCCTCCTGCTTCACACTCCTGCTGCTTCATACCCCTGCTGCTTCACTCTCCTCCTGCTTCACGCTCCTCCTGCTTCACACTCCTGCTGCTTCACACTCCTCCTGCTTCACACTCCTCCTGCTTCACACCCCTGCTGCTTCACACTCCTGCTGCTTCACACTCCTCCTGCTTCACACTCCTGCTGCTTCACGCTCCTCCTGCTTCACACCCCTGCTGCTTCACGCTCCTCCTGCTTCACGCTCCTCCTGCTTCACACCCCTGCTGCTTCACACTCCTCCTGCTTCACACTCCTCCTGCTTCACACCCCTGCTGCTTCACACTCCTCCTGCTTCACACTCCTCCTGCTTCACACTCCTGCTGCTTCACACTCCTGCTGCTTCACACTCCTGCTGCTTCACACCCCTGCTGCTTCACACCCCTGCTGCTTCACACCCCTGCTGCTTCACACCCCTGCTGCTTCACACCCCTGCTGCTTCACACTCCTGCTGCCTCACACCCCTGCTGCCTCACACTCCTGCTGCTTCACACCCCTGCTGCTTCACACCCCTGCTGCTTCACACTCCTTCTGCTTCACACCCCTGCTGCTTCACACTCCTGCTGCTTCACACTCCTGCTGCTTCACACCCCTGCTGCTTCACACTCCTGCTGCTTCACACTCCTCCTGCTTCACACTCCTGCTGCTTCACACTCCTTCTGCTTCACACCCCTGCTGCTTCACACTCCTGCTGCTTCACAATACTCCTGCTGCTTCACACTCCTCCTGCTTCACACTCCTCCTGCTTCACACTCCTCCTGCTTCACACTCCTCCTGCTTCACACCCCTGCTGCTTCACACCCCTGCTGCTTCACACTCCTCCTGCTTCACACCCCTGCTGCTTCACACCCCTGCTGCTTCACACCCCTGCTGCTTCACACGCCTGCTGCTTCACGCTCCTCCTGCTTCACACTCCTGCTGCTTCACACTCCTCCTGCTTCACACTCCTCCTGCTTCACGCTCCTGCTGCTTCACGCTCCTCCTGCTTCACACCCCTGCTGCTTCACACCCCTGCTGCTTCACACCCCTGCTGCTTCACACTCCTCCTGCTTCACACTCCTCCTGCTTCACACTCCTCCTGCTTCACACTCCTCCTGCTTCACAATACTCCTGCTTCACAATACTCCTGCTTCACACCCCTGCTGCTTCACACTCCTCCTGCTTCACAATACTCCTGCTTCACAATACTCCTGCTTCACACTCCTCCTGCTTCACACTCCTCCTGCTTCACAATACTCCTGCTTCACAATACTCCTGCTTCACACCCCTGCTGCTTCACACTCCTCCTCCTTCACACTCCTCCTGCTTCACACTCCTTCTGCTTCACACTCCTCCTGCTTCACAATACTCCAGCTTCACACTCCTCCTGCTTCACACTCCTCCTGCTTCACAATACTCCTGCTTCACACTCCTCCTGCTTCACACTCCTCCTGCTTCACAATACTCCAGCTTCACACTCCTCCTGCTTCACACTCCTGCTGCTTCACAATACTCCTGCTTCACACCCCTGCTGCTTCACACCCCTGCTGCTTCACACCCCTGCTGCTTCACACCCCTGCTGCTTCACACCCCTCCTGCTTCACACTCCTCCTGCTTCACACTCCTCCTGCTTCACACTCCTCCTGCTTCACACTCCTCCTGCTTCACACTCCTCCTGCTTCATACTCCTCCTGCTTCACACTCCTCCTGCTTCACACTCCTCCTGCTTCACACTCCTGCTGCTTCACACCCCTCCTGCTTCACACTCCTCCTGCTTCACACCCCTGCTGCTTCACACCCCTGCTGCTTCACACTCCTCCTGCTTCACACTCCTGCTGCTTCACACTCCTCCTGCTTCACACTCCTCCTGCTTCACACCCCTGCTGCTTCACACTCCTCCTGCTTCACACCCCTCCTGCTGCTTCACACTCCTCCTGCTTCACACTCCTCCTGCTTCACACTCCTCCTGCTTCACACTCCTTCTGCTTCACACTCCTTCTGCTTCACACTCCTCCTGCTTCACACCCCTGCTGCTTCACACTCCTGCTGCTTCACACCCCTGCTGCCTCACACCCCTGCTGCCTCACACTCCTGCTGCTTCACACTCCTCCTGCTTCACACCCCTGCTGCTTCACACCCCTGCTGCTTCACACTCCTCCTGCTTCACACCCCTGCTGCTTCACACCCCTGCTGCTTCACACTCCTCCTGCTTCACACCCCTGCTGCTTCACACCCCTGCTGCTTCACACCCCTGCTGCTTCACACGCCTGCTGCTTCACGCTCCTCCTGCTTCACACTCCTCCTGCTTCACACTCCTCCTGCTTCACACTCCTGCTGCTTCACGCTCCTCCTGCTTCACACCCCTGCTGCTTCACACCCCTGCTGCTTCACACCCCTGCTGCTTCACACTCCTCCTGCTTCACACTCCTCCTGCTTCACGCTCCTCCTGCTTCACACCCCTGCTGCTTCACGCTCCTCCTGCTTCACACCCCTGCTGCTTCACACCCCTGCTGCTTCACACTCCTCCTGCTTCACACTCCTGCTGCTTCATACCCCTGCTGCTTCACTCTCCTCCTGCTTCACGCTCCTCCTGCTTCACACTCCTGCTGCTTCACACTCCTCCTGCTTCACACTCCTCCTGCTTCACACCCCTGCTGCTTCACACTCCTGCTGCTTCACACTCCTCCTGCTTCACACTCCTGCTGCTTCACGCTCCTCCTGCTTCACACCCCTGCTGCTTCACGCTCCTCCTGCTTCACGCTCCTCCTGCTTCACACCCCTGCTGCTTCACACTCCTCCTGCTTCACACTCCTCCTGCTTCACACCCCTGCTGCTTCACACTCCTCCTGCTTCACACTCCTCCTGCTTCACACTCCTGCTGCTTCACACTCCTGCTGCTTCACACTCCTGCTGCTTCACACCCCTGCTGCTTCACACCCCTGCTGCTTCACACCCCTGCTGCTTCACACCCCTGCTGCTTCACACCCCTGCTGCTTCACACTCCTGCTGCCTCACACCCCTGCTGCCTCACACTCCTGCTGCTTCACACCCCTGCTGCTTCACACCCCTGCTGCTTCACACTCCTTCTGCTTCACACCCCTGCTGCTTCACACTCCTGCTGCTTCACACTCCTGCTGCTTCACACTCCTGCTGCTTCACACCCCTGCTGCTTCACACTCCTGCTGCTTCACACTCCTCCTGCTTCACACTCCTGCTGCTTCACACTCCTTCTGCTTCACACCCCTGCTGCTTCACACTCCTGCTGCTTCACAATACTCCTGCTGCTTCACACTCCTCCTGCTTCACACTCCTCCTGCTTCACACTCCTCCTGCTTCACACCCCTGCTGCTTCACACCCCTGCTGCTTCACACTCCTCCTGCTTCACACTCCTGCTGCTTCACGCTCCTCCTGCTTCACACCCCTGCTGCTTCACACTCCTCCTGCTTCACACTCCTCCTGCTTCACACTCCTGCTGCTTCACACTCCTCCTGCTTCACACTCCTCCTGCTTCACACTCCTGCTGCTTCACACTCCTGCTGCTTCACACTCCTGCTGCTTCACACTCCTGCTGCTTCACACCCCTGCTGCTTCACACCCCTGCTGCTTCACACCCCTGCTGCTTCACACCCCTGCTGCTTCACACTCCTGCTGCCTCACACTCCTGCTGCCTCACACCCCTGCTGCCTCACACTCCTGCTGCTTCACACCCCTGCTGCTTCACACCCCTGCTGCTTCACACTCCTTCTGCTTCACACCCCTGCTGCTTCACACTCCTGCTGCTTCACACTCCTGCTGCTTCACACTCCTGCTGCTTCACACCCCTGCTGCTTCACACTCCTGCTGCTTCACACTCCTCCTGCTTCACACTCCTGCTGCTTCACACTCCTTCTGCTTCACACCCCTGCTGCTTCACACTCCTGCTGCTTCACAATACTCCTGCTGCTTCACACTCCTCCTGCTTCACACTCCTGCTGCTTCACACTCCTGCTGCTTCACACTCCTTCTGCTTCACACCCCTGCTGCTTCACACCCCTGCTGCTTCACACTCCTTCTGCTTCACACCCCTGCTGCCTCACACTCCTGCTGCTTCACACTCCTGCTGCTTCACACCCCTGCTGCTTCACACTCCTTCTGCTTCACACCCCTGCTGCTTCACACTCCTGCTGCTTCACACTCCTGCTGCTTCACACTCCTGCTGCTTCACACTCCTTCTGCTTCACACCCCTGCTGCTTCACACTCCTGCTGCTTCACACCCCTGCTGCTTCACACTCCTGCTGCTTCACACCCCTGCTGCTTCACACTCCTGCTTCACACCCCTGCTGCTTCACACTCCTGCTGCTTCACACTCCTGCTGCTTCACACTCCTGCTGCTTCACACCCCTGCTACTTCACACTCCTCCTGCTTCACATTCCTGCTGCTATGACTTCCTCACAGAACAGACTGCATCTACTCCAACAGTAACACAAAATAAACCTCTGCTTCCTCCCTTAGGCTGTCTCTTATTAGGCGTTTTTGCAACAAGAAAGGTACATACCCTTACAGAAGGCCATTTATTTCATTTCACCAGCTCCTGACTTCATTTGCCTAATATTTTGTTTTCCCCTATCTTGCCTCCTTTATTTTCCACAGAAAAAGCAAACAAACAAGAACAACAAGAACAACAAAAAAGCCATTTCCCTCCCTGACTGCTGTGGAGAGAATGTGGCCCTGCCTGTCCAGATTTATATGTTTAAGTCCGATCCCCAACACAGTGGAATTTGGGGCTAAGGCACCAGGAAGATGAAGAGGTTATACAAAGACAGACCCTTGTGGGACTTCCAGGATTGAGATCAGTGGTCTTGTGAGGAGAGGTGTCTCTCCCAGCGGTGAGGACAGAAAATGGGCATCTGCAAACCAGGGAGAAGCCCTCACCAGACACCAGATCTTCTTTGCTTGACCGTGGGTGGATGTCTCAGCCCTAGCGCTGTGAGGGAAACTGGTTATCGCTTAAGCCACCCCATCTGTGATATTCCATAAGATCAGCTCAGACTGGTGAAGCAAATGACCCTTTCCTTGCAGAGTCGAGCACTTGCTCCAATTGTAGTTTTATTTTTAATTAAATATATTTTACTTGTTAATGTAATATGGCTAAAAATGCATAATGTTGTCATTGACACCAGAGTTCCTGTTAGGGAAAGAACTGTTTTTAATTAGAAAATTATACGAAAAAGCTGAAGCTAACAAAAATGCAGGCCTCTGAGGGTAATGGTTTAGCAGAAACCACACAGGAGCAAGTTCATGCTCGTGTCCCCAAAAGAACACTATGTGTCTCTGCAGAAAGGAACATGAGGGACAAAGAGGAAATATGGGTTGGGAAATGTGCTACAAACACAGGGAACATGGTGGAAACTTCCAGAAGGAGGGAGTTTCTAGAGTTGGCTAAGAGTTTTATGTGAGGTGAAAGATCTAATATTCAGCCTTTGTGAAGACACAGTCACTGTGTGTCACTGTCCCAGCTCATCCTCCAGGAAGTTCACCTTATGTTGGCATCTCAGAGCAGAACTTCTGAAACACAAAGAGAAATGTCTTCTACTGTACATCAGTTAACACACGGCCTGGGAGAAAGGGACACAGACTGAAGAAAAGAGATGGAGAAACGAAACTCTGCAGAAACTGATCAGCGGAATTGACAAAGAATGTTCCTCATCCCAGATCCTTACCTCTGCCCGCTACAGTGAATCGCTTACCTCTGCCCACTACAGTGAACCGCTTACCTCTGCCCACTACAGTGAACTGCTTACCTCTGCCCACTACAGTGAACTGCTTACCTCTGCCCGCTACAGTGAACTGCTTACCTCTGCCCGCTGCAATGAACCACTTACCTCTGCCCGCTGCAATGAACTGCTTACCTCTGCCCACTACTGTGAACTGCTTACAGGTGATTTCCCCACCCCAATCCTGTGAAACTAGGGCTGCCTCCATGGTTCCTCAGGACTCTTTCTGTACTGATATTCTATGAATTTAAGCTTTACCTTAAGGTGGGAAGAAACAATACGTTATGTCTTATTGTAGAAAATCTTTGGTGATATGGATTAATTTGATTGATTATTTATACACAGGAGAATACACAAATAATGATACCCATTTAGCACCCAACTCAGGAAAAAAAAAGCAAATTCAGAAAAGTGTTCTTAGGACAGCAAACAATGGCTTGTTCATATTCCTCTGGCAATTTTGTAGCATATGTTCTAAAAATTATAATGTGTTTTGAGATTACTACTAAGGCTAGATACAAGTGTTTGGGGACATTTATGTTATTACATTGTTTTTAAAATACAGAAAAACAAACCAAGCAGTAAGCTGCCCCCAGTGCCTATGGATGCAAGCATGCTGCTGCAAGCCAAGAGAGGAACTTCAGCTTCTCCCCGAACCTGGCCTTGGAGACAGTTAACAGGGGCTGTCAAGGAACTATTGATGTTGAGAAATTGCTCCAATCAATTGATTAGCATGCAATTATTTGGAAAGAAAATATTGAGTTGTTTCTGTTTATTTGCCAGAAACAATTATCTGATTGTGTTTAAGTAACTTCGTTCACAAAGAGTAAAAAAGAGTCAGAGGCTGCTTGGACCCCACCCGTCTAGGTGACAGTCTATTTGGCAATAGAGCGACTTCTCCAAGGGAAGAAGGGAATGGCTATCAGTTCTACAGTGACTTTGAGGGGGTTAGTTTTCCATCATGTATTAAATGGATGTTCCTAGAACCAGGATAGGTCAGTCCAGAATTCCAGCGTGAGGTCACATGTTGCTTCAGTCACTTAGATAGATGGGCAGAGACGATCATACATGGCACACACGTGTGTGCACATGCACAATCGCACACACACAGAGACATATGCTTCTCACTGGATTAAGTGAATTACTACTGAAGACGAGCATAAGAATAGACTCGGCGCACAAGGATGCTCTACTGCCAATCGTTGGCTTGGCTGGAAGATGTTCGTTGAGAAAATACAACCTGGTACTCTATCGTGACAAAGCATGGCTGTCACAGTCCTCACGGCCAGCTAGCTAAAGAAGTCCAAACCTTTGGTCTCATAAAAGCGGCATTTAGATTTTAAACGATGTGAGTATAGATAAAGCTCCTCAGATATTAAAACTGAAAACATTGTTCCATTTATTAATTTATTTAGGATGGCCATTAGGAATCTATCACACATCGACACTAATAACCCGTTTTATGCACAATAATCATAATAATGAAAGGACATACCGTGACTGGTGCCTGTTGCGTGGTTTTTGTAAAATCTTTCATGCCTGGGTTTGTGGATATCAGTGGACTCCAGTCTGATCTGGTTTACATTGTTTTGGTGGAACTTTATAAACAACAACCATCTACACACACATCACTAGGAAAGAGAGGAGTGTTTTGTGAGGCTTTTCAAATAAATTTGTGTGTTCCTCATGGATATCATACCCAAACTCCGTGGATAATAGCTCTTTAAAGATGTGTTTGTTATAAAGACCCTGTAGTCATATCAATAAACTTCTCATTTCTTTTACATTAAAGCCTAGTAGTCTGTCTTTGACCAAACTGGATCTTCACCTTTGATTTCATAATGTCATACGCCAGTCATTTGGAAATTCACTAATTTATACAGTTTCCTGACATCGATACAATTTGTTATTCTCTAAAGTAAGCTAGCATGCATTAATATTGCTACAAATTTCAAAAACACCCTTTATGAGTCAAGACATTGTTAGATTAACTCGTCTATATTCTCATTTTCATATGAAAGCGTGAACTTTATCACTAGAAGCAAGGATTGTCAGTCGGCTTTCCGGGAACGACAGGTGCATTTGGGTGGTTTCAGGAAATGTCTAACAAAGGCTGAAGTCTGAATAACTCCATTTGTCTGTCAGTCATCCTTTCTGGGGGAAAACGTGTGTTCAGTGGGAAGCAGCTAGTTCAGCGTGCAACTGAGGCGTCGGCACACGCGCTTTTCCATAGACGACAGCTATGGCTTTGAGAATGCTGACGTAATTTCGGTATTCTCCCCAGTTTCTTCCACATAGCATTTTTTTAAAGGTTGCAGTTTAGGACTGATGAGGAAGAAGAAGAAGAAGAAGAAGAAGAAGAAGAAGAAGAAGAAGAAGAAGAAGAAGAAGAAGAAGAAGAAGAAGAAGAAGAAGAAGAAGAAGAAGAAGAAGAAGAAGAAGAGAGGAAGAGGAAGAGGAGGAGGAAGAAGAAGAGGAAGAAGAAGAAGAAGAAGAAGAAGAAGAAGAAGAAGAAGAAGAAGAAGAAGAAGAAGAAGAAGAAGAAGAAGAAGAAGAAGAAGAAGAAAATGTTCTGCTTTGTTAGTGACATTCTCAAAGGGCCTGGAACTGCCCCTCTCCCAAGTCCAGATGGATACAGAAACAGCATGTTTATGCATAGCTTATTGCCACAGCTTATATCCGCCCCATTTACATCTGCAGAACAAATGACAGACACTGGAAATGGCAAGCGACATCATGAAAATAGATTTGACCTCCAAACTCCCGGAAAAGATGTCTTAAAGACACCGAGACCTGCAGATCACAGCCTAAGAGCCAAGGCTTAAGGGATCATCATAAACAAATCATTAAACTGTTTCAGGCTGCCGCTCCAATAAGCTAGGGGAGCTCAGGGCCAAACGTGTATGGTTTGGTTCAATACGAGAATGATTCCAAGTGTTTAACGTAGGGAGTAGGGCACTATTATGAGGGAATTATGTGCGTGCAAACACTGTTGCCAGGGCCCGCCCACAATCTTTTCTGGTTGAGGAGTTTCTTTGGGTTTGATTTGTGATGGAAGACACAGAGTTTTTAATTAAACTCTAATTTTAAAATGAGAAATAGGAGAAAAAGTTGCCTTCGCAGAAATACTCAGCACCGTCCGACATCAGAGCAGCTGAAGTCTGAGTGAAAACAAGCTTTCTATGATCTCTTAGTATAAGAAAACATCCAAGAGCTTGTGAAACAGAAGCGAAGGGCAGGCAGGCAGTCAAGGAACTAAAGCCCTGAGTTCATCAGCTCAGCAGCTGAAGGTTATGGCTCCACACAACGCCTTCCAGGTGCCTAGAATCTGCTAAGGGATAGAGGGCTCCTTTTAATACCGAGAGGATTGTCATAGATGTCTGTTTCCCTAAAATAATTTACCTGAGGCACTGTGATATATTCTCAGATGCCCGTCCTGGTAAGTAAGATACACAGGTAATGAGAGTGGGCATCTCTTTAACATTGGCTTTGTGCAGAGCATTCTTCTTCACTTCTTCAGGGGACCCAGGCCAGCTAGGCAGTTCTACCTGAAAAACAAGGGTCTCCAGGTGACTTCCCGTTTCCCATAATGCACACCAGTGGGCTAGAACAACAGAATGCTAATAAAGCATAGCTTCTGCTTTACAGAAACAGCCCAGCCTGTAATTAAAATCGTAGACCCTGAACGAGCATTGGCATTCCTCCGCGTTCCTCCACATGCCGACGTGGACAGGTCCCCCTGCGTCTTTGTGTTTTAGCTCCGTCTGTGAATGGGATCATGATCAGACCGTTCAGTTCCACAGAGAGGCCTGCTGTTGTAAAGATTAACGCCTCACATATATGCAATATGCCCGCACCAAGCGCCGCTCGTATGCCTTCTGTGACCACACTTGCGGCCATTGTCATCACCATCTAGTTCACAGCTCTCAGCGAGTTCTGATTCGGAATGTCTTCACTGCAGTAGGTGCGAAGTCACGCACAAGTAAAGAATTAGACACATTGGCTGTTCCTTTTACTGGGATTTAATCCTCTGTAATTTCTTACCGCTTTGAATTGTAGCTAAGAGTCCCTAAATTTCTTGGTCCTGAAACCTTACCTCTTCCAAAATCTCCCTGCTGCATCCATGTCTGTTCCTGCTCATGAGGACAAAAACAACAGCCATTTCCACAATGAGACCTCCCACCACGTGCACTATTAAAATGGGCTGGCCTCTTCTAGTTCCTTCTCCAGTCTTGTTTTTGCTTCCAATTTGTCACAAGCTCCATTGAACCGAATAACTCACGAGATAATTTCTATTCTTTGCTGACAATTTCTCTCTTGACTTCTATTCTTCCTAAAGTTTTGAAGTAATGGCGGTGGGTTAGAACAAAACAAACCTGCCCTCAGCTTCTCCTTCGCAGTCCACACGCTCTGCTCTATCTTTTTCTCAGGCAGGTGCAGCCTCGGGGAAGGTTGTTTTCTCTTTATGCACCGATGCTTAGCAGAGTTCGCAAGCCAGCAGTTCACAGTAGCTCACGGTGCTTTCTGTCATATGGAGAGATTTCATACTTGAGCAGACGCAGAGGGAACGCTTCTGGCAAAGAAATCTGTAGCACTTCTGGCAATCCGTTCCCGTCATGCCGTCGGACTCTACCCCTGCCCATGACGCAGGCTCAAGTACATTTCTCTGATTCTGGGAAGACACACGAGAATTCAAGGCAAACACCACCCCAATAGCGAACCTTTGTGTCAGTGCAAACAGGAGCCAGAAACCGACCAGACTAGCAAACCACGGGAGCCAGAAACCCACCAGACTAGCAAACCACGGGGACTCCTTGACTCACATTCCAAAAGCCCAGGCCCCAGGAGGCCTCAGGAACTGGGCATGAGGCTATTCTTCAAAGCAAACCTCAAAACAGGACATCCCAGCACCTACCTTGTCTCCCTCAGATTCTTTGCCAAGCAAAGCACGTTAGAAAAGTGGTGGTGGTGGCCTTAAAGTGTCTTCAAGGGTTACTATAAATATTATATTTTTTCATTATATTCATTTACTTACAGACTTATTTCTGGGTGTATGTGTGCCCACTCATTGCATAGCACATAAGTGTAAGCCAGAAGACAGTTTGCTGGTGTCAGCCTCCCCTCCCACTATGTGGGCCCCTGGCAGAGAACTCAAGTTTTCAGGCTTGGCAGCAAGTGCTTTTAGCAATTAAGCTATCTTGCCAGCCCGAGATGACTTCTCATGAATGGCATCAATAGGTAAAGATTTAAACAACAGCAAAAAAAAAAAGGCTTGATGACTGTGGGCCAATTTAAGGTGTATATTAAGTTTACTAGCTTTGTCTGTATTAATCCTGTTTCAGATGGAGAGATGCATTTCAGAGAGAGAGGGAAGAGAGGACACACGCTCTTCTTGTCTTCCCCGCTGTATCTAAGGCAGCTCTTCAAACTCTTTGTTTCTCCAGAAGTGATGGTTATGGATGCACTTGTATTGCTAGGAAGGTTTTCTGTGCCCTCTGGTGGTCATGTTTCCAGCTTTTTGAGCCAAGGTAATGTACAATTGGGGGACAACTTTTGCTGGAGGGGGGAAAGGAAGAACGGAGGCCTGTGACTACAATGCCTGCAGAGGTTTCTGGAGAGCCATCAAGGAAGGACAAAGGAGATTGCAGTTCCAGGAAGGCAGGTGTAGGGCCAGCTTCGGTTTCTCCACTCTCTTCCCATGTTCAGGAAGTTGCTTGAAGCTCTCTTCCTTTTGGCTGTTTTATACTCCATTACTAGAAAGGATTATTTCCATTACAGAGTTAGCAGAAAGGGATTTTTTTCTCTTACATTTTGGCTATTGGAAAAGAGTCTTAGAAATGAACTCCTAGGGGAAACAGAAACAGTCATGTCCGTGAGGGAAGCCACAGGGAAACCTACATGGCATAGTCGGACTACTCTTCTTCTTCTTCTTCTTCTTCTTCTTCTTCTTCTTCTTCTTCTTCTTCTTCTTCTTCTTCTGCTGCTGCTGCTGCTGCTGCTGCTGCTGCTGCTGCTGCTGCTGCTGCTGCTGCTGCTGCTGCTGCTGCTGCAAGTCCTCTAGGAATCCATTGGTTCTTAGAGTCAGGTTTCTAAAACCCGAGGTGATTTGAGAAACATCCTGAGAGGGAACAGCTGCACGACATAGTCAGAGGGAGGTTTATTTTGGTGCGGCTGCCAGACTCTGGTGATGCCTTCGTGTATTTTTGATGTCTAGTAATTATTGGAAGTGACTTCAGCTCTTGTTAATTAACCCCTCTGACACAAACAGAAGGTGTGCGCTTCCTCCAGGGGCCTGAGTGGCGTAGACTCTGTGGCTCTGCCCTCCCGACCTCTCTTGGCAACACTTGAAAGATTGAAACGGTGATGTGGGCACACTCAGAGCTGGTATTCCACGCTGATCAGAGCTGAGATATTCATGCAGGAATGGAACACAGCTGCACAGGCAGTGGGAATGGGCCGCAGTGGAAGTCCCAGAAGGAACCTAGGGCGGGGACAGTTTGACCCCTCCCCCCACACCCAAAGAGATTTTCTACAGTTCTTGAATCAAAATTTTAAAAACTGCTCTCTTCACTGCTCATATTTTGGAACTGACCTCATCGTGGTGTGTGTGTGTGTGTTTTTAAAGTAATAAGAACACAAATACCCTTGTACCCATTGCCTTCATAATACCAAGATGTCCTCCTCACTTTATACATTCCCTTCATTGGTGACACCACCTACCCAACTCTTTGTATTTTCCGTTTTTTCTTCTTTTTTATTTATTTAATTTTTTAATTTTACATACCAACCCCAGTTCCCCTCCGTCTCCTTTTCCCACCCCTCCCCACACCTAACCTGTAATAGGAGTCCCCTTGTTTGTTTCCCAGCTGCCCAGACTCCCAAAATAACCACACAGAAGATGTATCAATTAAATCACTGCTTGGCCCATTAGCTCTAGCTTCTTATTGGCTAGCTCTTACATATTAATTTAACCCATCTCCATTAATCTGTTTATCACCACGTGGCAGTGGCTTACCAGCAAGGTTCCAACTCGTCTGTTCCCAGAGGCTGCTACATGGCATCTTCCTGACTCCATCTTCTTTCTTCCAGCATTCAGTTTATTTTTCCCTGCCTAGCTTAGTGGTATGTTTTGATGAATATAAATTATTAATATTTTTATGCAGCTGAATTTGTCAATATTTATTTATTATGGTGTGTTAGAAAAAAACCCTTACAGAATTATTACAGATAGTAATGTCTCTTCAATATATATCCAGAATAGAGTAGCAGAAATATATTCTGAAAACTTCAAAATAAAAGTCTCAGGAAGAAATTAAACACGACTTACATAAAAGAAAAACCACACAGATATTGATTGCCAATTTTTTATTTAACTAATTAAATGGAATCTCATCTAAAACATTACAAAAAATTTTTAAAGAATTTGACAAGGTCATTAAATATTTATATGGAGAGATGAGGGGGACTTGAAGTTTTAAGCAACAAATTGAAAAGGCCTTCAGAAATTCTAGGACTTTCTACAAAGCTGTGTAATGTGTCAATATTCTCCTTGGCCAAATATGACAGATAGATAGGCTGAAAATAGATAGATGGTTGACAAACATATCTGGAAGGACAATTACTTTTTACAAAGATCCTGGATAATTGAGTGAGAAGCAGGTAGTATGTTCATTAGTTTTGCCCTCATGTTTTGATTCTGTGTACCAAACAAGGAACCTTGACCCTTAGCTCACCGTATATAAAAATTTACTAGAATAGAATCATTAGATGTAAGTGCCAATTAAGCTTAATTAAGCTTAAGGCCTAAATCTAGAAATTCTAGAAGAAAACCCTGGAAAAATATCTTTGTAACCCCTGATTCCTTAGGGGCACTAGAAATACATATTACACCTGCCAATTAAACTGCATCAAAATTAAGTTTTCTTTTCCAAGGCATATATCATTAGCAGTTTGGCTCGGTCATAAAAGAAGAAAAACTCAATTTTTTGCCACAACTAGAAAAGCTTTGAAAAATAAGACACACAATTAACTGACACACATATAAAACAAGAGTCGGGCCTTCTGATACAGGCCTGTGATCCTAGCAGGTCAGGATGCTGAGGCAGAGAGATGGCTTGCCTGGGCAAATTGCTGAGACTGCACCTCAAAAATTAAAACTGAAAGAGGACCGAAGGCATAGTTTGTTGGTAGGGTGTTTGCCTGGCATAGAATGCAGGGTTTAATTCCCAGAACCGCAGAAGAAAGAGGGACAGCCCTGATTTTTATCAAGTAGATCCGCATCATGTTGGTGTGCCCACCCTGCAGACTGCATAGCACAGGTACGTGGAATAAACAGAATGACGCTTTGAAACAGTTGCCAGTTTCTAATAAAAGCTGCATCTTTACCACAGGAATCAGCTTCTAGTCATTTACTCCAGGAAAAAATAAGACACATATTCACACAAATATTGTACTAAAAGGATTATACAAACTCCAAGCATAATATCCCGTAAGCGGCGTGAACCAAAAGTCCATCATGTGGCAGGTTTCTCAGCAGAGAGCCAAGCTGAGGACGTTTGCTCCCATTTCTTGTGTGCTAGGAGCTTGTACAATAAATGTATGCTACAATTTTTGATTTTTTATATTATATTTGAACAGCTTCTACTATTTTTTTGTTTTTCTCACTAACAGAGTAAATTATATGAGTGTATTTTTAAAATCTTAACCCAAATCTTGACTTCTTGATATTAATCTCATTTTGGTTGTGTTATGGAATTCAGCTTTCCCCCTTTGACTTTGGTCTTTAAGAGTTAGTTTAACTTATGTTTTCCTTTTTGCATCTTTTCTTCTATTCATAACTAATACCTACCCCCTTTTTTCTGTTCATAATATTTGGAGCATAAATGAAAAATAAAGCTTTTTGAATATCTGCCAGAGTTTGCTTTTGAGTTTGTTTGAACTTTGATTTTCTTCCATTATTGTTGGTGTGTTTGAATTTTCATTTCTTCATAAGTTAGTTATTTCATATTTTAGATGTGTCAACAGTCAACAGACAAAATCTACAAATCTATGTAACTCTGTACTCAACGAGTAGTTTAAAGCCATTTTGAGCCAATATTTATTCCTTTTACCTTTACTATGATCACAGTGACACATTTGCAGCTGATACTCCAACTTACCCTATGGTTTCTGTTTGCTCCACTTCTGTTTCCTTTTCTCTCTTCTTGATGACTAATTGATAGTTTGTTTTTTGTTTTGTTTTGGTTTTGGTTTTTTACTGGTTAAACCATTCATCATTTACTACCTTCAAGAAGACAAAATTAAATTAATTATAATTCTTGATTTGTGGAGATTTACATCGTTCCTTTATTTTTGCAAAATGTTTCTCTGTCTTCTTGACATCCTTGCTTGTCTATTAGGACAGTAGACACGCATGGTCTACACCATCTGAATCCCTGTCCATAAGTAACTCCCCACACTCTGGATAGCTCCCTGCTTTCTCCTTGTTTTGTGCCCTGTCATAATTCAAGTCAATTCTGTTCTTTCAGAGTTTTGGAAAATGCTTGATCTTTTCCACACTGAAATTTACCATCCTTGATGATTTTGGCATGTTTACTCCTTGAAAGCAATTGGAAAATCTCACACTCATCCCCATGTCACTTTTCCCAGGCAACCCTGACAAATGTGTGCTTTCCTTTGAACTTTTATTTTAAACCCACAGTGAAGACATGAGCAATATTGCCCCATTTCATCCATGTTTGCTCATGCTTACATAGATAAATACACACATCAGACACTCAATGTTTTCATCTCAGACTGTCTATTTGACATATGACATTTTCCCTAAAGTATAGACTATGGAATTTTGTACTTTAGAAGTCTGTGTGTGGTGACTATTTTGTCTACCTTGTGAAATAATTTTTGTGTGTACGCAGCTAGAATTCTAGGTAACCAAATCCTTTCTCTCATCCTTTGAAGAGATTATTGTACCATCTTATGACACAGTTTTAAATCTGAAGACCTGCATTCAGTGTCTTAAACTGAAATCCTAAACATTTCCCCTTGGTTGTCTTTATATCTGTCTTTAATCGTATGGAGTTGTGACTGATGTATTCAGTTGTCCATTTGTCTTAAATTACCCTACATGTATTTATTGGACTTTGAATACAGAACCCAGGGTACTTACAATAAGTCTGGGAAATTATCAGGCATTTATCTCTTCAAATACTGTGTGCACTGTATTGCTGGTTTGCTTTGCTGCTGTATTAAAGCATCTGAACATTAAGTTAAGTAAGGAAAGGACCATTGCACAGTGTACTCCATGGAACATGTCCATCATGACAGCAAAGACAGGCAACAGAAGCAGGAAGCAAAGTGATCACACTACATCCAGAGTAAAAAAAAAAACAGAGAGAGAATAGGATGTGAGGCCAGATTATAAAACCTCAATGCCCACCCTAGGGTCCCTCTTCTACTCAACCAACATCAACAGTTCCGCGTGTCCAGAAACAAGAGCCCACAGGTGACATCTTATATGAGTGCGAGCTGTCAATTTTGAAAACTTGAAATTGCCTGGGAAATGAGCTTCTGGATATGCTAATCGATAGTTACCTTGATTGTAATGACTGGTGTGAGAAGACTTGCCCGCTGTGAGCGGTGCCATTCCCTAGGCAGTGGACTGTGGACTGTTGGGAAACTAGGCACAGCGCAAGTGTGCTTACACTCACCGCTCTCTGTCCTTGGTGGTTGGTGGGATGTGGCTCCTGCTGCTGTAGTACCCCTGCCATGATGGTCTGTACCCTGAAACTCTGAGCCACATAGCCCCCTTCTCCCTGAAGTTGCTCTGTCAAGCTATCTCCTCGCTGCAACAGGAAAAAATTACCACCCCAGCCTCATTTTCTCTTGTATCACCTGAAAATCTGCTTGTGCATGTGTGTTGGAGTCTCTTGTTTTCTATTCTTTACATATTCTTGCTCATGGTTCTTTTCTCTTTTTCAATTTAACAGAATTTCAGACTGTTATTACTGATCTTTCTGCCAGCTCATTAATTCTTTGTTTTCTGTATTAAATCTGCTTTATTGATCTATTAAATTGTATTTCTATTTATTATATTTGTTATTTCCATAAGACTGTTTTTGTCAAGTTCCTTAATCATTTTAAAGACTTATTGCATTTGCTCATTTATTCAAGATTCTCTTTCTTTTTTTCTAATACAATAGTTACGCTGCTTTATCACCGTCTCTTTTCTTATTTCTAAGCTACGCTAGGGACTGGTTCTAATATTCTCCCAGTTCCTACTATATTTCTCTCACTAGACCTCTCTCTTCATAGTCTTTGTATCTTGTTTTGTTTTGTTTGGGACAGGGACATATTCGGCAGCCCAGGCTGACCTAAACCTTGCTTCTTTCTATGAAGATAGGCAGTCTGGCCACAAACTCAAAGTCATTCATCCTCTTGCCCTGCCTCCAGACTGCTGGCATGATAGGTGTGCTCCACTATGCATGATTTAGCATGGCTTTCGACTTCTGATCCTCCTGCCTGCACCTCTTGAATACTGGAGTCACTGCCATGTACCAGAACCCCCCATACATGCAATACTGGAACTCAAAACTAGGATTTCATATACGTACTAAGCGAGAACTCTATCAAATGAGTTACATCTTCCACCCCGATGTTCTGTTCTTTATTAATGTTAACTTCTAGTTATACTTGTAAACATTCCCAGTGGGAATTCTTTGAGACTTAGGTTAAGTTGTATTCCCTTAAAGAGGCTTTGTAGAGGCTTCTATGGTTACCTTGTGGTAGAATTCGTCTGAAAATCACATGAAGTAACAACACGTTCACATGTAAGCTTCACGCTATGATTTCTCACGGGGTAAATTCATTTCCCCTCTATCCAATGTTAATGGAGTCTCTTGGATTTCCCTCTAGTAGATTTTGCTCCAATCCCAAATCAGTGGAGACTCTTTTATTCCAAATATTTTCTACTTGAAACTATCATTCACTCAGAAAAGGAGAATACGGTCAATACACACGCGAATTTCCCAAGAGAATTCTCTGTGTACAGCACCATGAGTAGACACCATTCTAGCCACCTGGGCACGAGTGTGCAGCCTATTGTTACTTATGCCAAGGAACGTAGTACTGACAAATGCCATCCTAGATAAACCAGAATATACCATCATCCTATATATAACAATAGGTGCTGAAACTTAGCCACAAAGGACGCCTAATTTTGCAGTTAGTGGAATTTTGCTGATCCTGCTGCGGTGGGGGTGGTAGGGGGATGACTGTGCCTGCTGCCTGCTGATTTTTCAGTTCCCGCCTTTGTTTTTCCCTGCATGGATTATTTTATTTCTTACCAGCTCAGTGAGCATTTTTATCCATGTTTATAAAAAATATTTTACTTAGCTATTCTCATTTTCCAACTGAAAGGGTACACAGCAGATTTAATCTAGGACGTTACCAGAAACGGAAATGCCTCCCTTTATCATCAAGGGCAATAATTGACTTAAGTTTGAGTGTTCCTGATCCAGGAATTGGTAAAGTAAAAACTTCAATTAGGTGCAGGTATTCCTAAATCTATAGAGGCTCGTCTTTGTTATGCTTCTATGTGAGATAGCTCCCGAGATTTGCAATATGCCAGGAACAAGAATAAATGTGATCGCACATTAGAGATGTTGAAATCACATCATAATTTAACCAAAAGTAACCATAAGCACCACAGATTGGGCCTGATAGGAAATACAAGGAATTATGGGTACTGCCTTTCTAAGCCCCTGCAAAATTAGACTTGGGGCCACTCACTGGAAACCCGGTGGTGGACCTGGCTAGTGTGTGTCCATTTTATTATGGTCAGTATTTAATTAAAGTTTGCTTCAAGTAATTTGGCTCAAAATTATGGAACTACTTTTTCTCTCAAGAATTTCAGGAATAACAATATGAGGGCTGGGAACACGGAGAGTTGGGACAGTGATGACCCTAGTTCTGCATGCTAAGCACCCCTAAATGCAACCGAAATGAGGAAGTATTCTGTGTGAACTCTGAACTATATACTGCTGAAGAAAAAGCTGGACCTTAGCACTGCTTTCATGAACAACTAGACTAGCTATAAGAACTCTAGATCCAGCCCACTTTTAACTCTCTAGTATAAATTGCCTTAGTGTGCCCTGAAAGTTAAAGGAACAGAAAAGCCCAGCACTTCTCTGGGCCATGAGAACCAGAGAAATCTTTTCAAGGAAGAAGACACTGACACTGGCTGGTTTTGTGTCAACTTGACCCAAGCCGGGGTCATCAGAGAGCAAGGAGCCTCAGCTGAGGAAACGCCTCCATGAACACCAACTGTCAGGCATGTTCTCAATTAGTGATCAGTGTGGGAGGGCCCAGCTAATGGTGGTGGTGCTATCTCTGGGCTGCTGGTCATGGATGTGGTGATATTTTGTTTGTTTCTGGTGCAGCTAACCACCAGTTAACTATAGAGGCCAGGCAGTAATGGCACACCCCTTTAATCCCAGCACTTGGGAGGACCAAGCTGAAAGATCAGGAGTTCAAGGCTACCTGAGCTACAGGAAACTGAGTCAGTCTAAAAGAGTAACAGAGCCATGCTGTGGAGACGCACACCTTTAATCCCTGCACTAGGGAGGTGGAGACGGGATCTCAGTGCATTCAGTCTGAAGATTTGTTGAGAACAAGATACCCCATCCGTCTGAGGATTTCGTAGAGGTAAAAATTAGTAGCTGGCCGCTCTGCTTCTCTGTTCTTTCAACGTTTACCCCCTAATATCTGATCTCTGGGTTTTTATTATTAAGACCAACTAGAATTCGTGCTATACCTGGACTTTATAGAAAAATAAACTGAGCAAGCCATGGGAAGCAAGCAAGAAAGCAGCACCCCTCCACAGCCTCTGCATCAGCTCCTGCCTCCAGGATCTGATGTGGAATTCCTCTCTGTATGCTCTGAATAAAATTACCATTAGTTAATAAAGAAGCTGGACCTACTCAGGGCAGAATAAAACTAGGTAGGGAAAACTAAACTGAATGCTGGAAGAAAGTAGGTGGAGTCGGTGAGAAGCCACATAGCCCTGCCAGAGACAGACGCCAGACAGAACTTTACCTGGTAAGCCACAGTCATGTGGTGATATACAGATTAATAAAAATGGGTTAATTTAAGCTGTAAGAGAAAGTTAGAAATACACTTAAGCTATTGGCCAATGAGTATTGCAATTAATACAGATTTCTGTGTGATTATTTTGGTAGTCTGGGAGGCTGGGAATGAACCAGCAGCCTCCAGGAGCAGGATCATGTCCTGATTGAGTTCCTGTCCTGACTTCCCTTAGTGACGAACAGCAAGGCAGAAGTGTAAACCAAATAAACACTTTCCTCCCAACTTGCTTTATGGTCATGGTGTTTCATTGCAGCAAAAGAAATCCCAGGTAACACAGGAGGGAGCCCCTTGCTTGAGTACTGCTTGTGGTACATAAGTAGGTATTTTTGGTAGGATTCAAAATCTGACCGCCTTGCTTCTAATAATGGGTTGATTCGACATATGTTATTTCAAACACTCCCTTATTGTTCATCTCCTGCATGAGTTTAGCATTTAAATGGGACAGTTTAGTCATATACAGCTGGCAGTCTTGTGTGTTTCTGTGCACATTTTGGCTATTGATGAGAGGGTTTAGACAAAGCAGGATGTTTCTGCAATGCACCCTTTGGGAGACAACTGGAATCGTGATGAAGTGCCATAGCAGAAGGAGCAGGATAAACAGCTCATTGACTGTTCAGATGCTGTGCAGCAAGCGCCCAGCTTGAGAGGCAGGTATGCACAATGCAGTGTTTGAGAGAACAGGTTTGGAAAGTGGACCTGCATCTATGGTAGATCGCATCTCCAGGGTGTACCGCAGTTCTTTGCACATAGTAGGGATTTTAAAGCTGCTGATACTCATTTTTGTGGCCAGAAGTTAAAGCAGGTATTATTATTCTAAGCATGCAGTTCATGCATCCCTCTGTTCTATAAACCCTGGGTTGGAAAACACATGACACAAACCGAAGATCACCTGCTCCCATGTTTTCATTATTTTTAAATGTTCCAAGGTGTCATGATTACTCAAAGAATTATTTGAAAGTTTACTATTGCGTGAATGACCAATTTCAGATGTGTTTAGGTGACAGGCACAACTCTAAATTATGAAAAACGAATTGTAAGTTGTTATGTATGGTATACACTCTTAGGCTGTAGAGTACGGTAATCATTGAGATGAAGGTAAGAAGACAGAGGGGCTCCAAAACCTGTCAGTAGTTAAGAGCATTTCCAAGAGAACTCCATTCCTCTTAAATCCTGGCATGCAAAGAAAATAATATAAAACAGAGTGGTTCCTCTGAATGAAGTCTGGAGATGACAGCACCCTCTTCAACCAGTAGATTCTAAGACACCTTTCCAAATGTCAACCAGAATAAATGGGCAAGAGCTGTGCAGAGGCCTCAGCTCCCCAAACAGAGACATGCACCATCTTACCAGGGGCAATCAGCACGGATCCCAATACAGAGACATACACCATCTGCTCACAGACAATCAGCACAGCTCCCCATACAGAGACATGCACCATCTTACCAGGGGCAATCAGCACAGCTCCCCAATGCAGAGACATGCACCATCTGCTCACAGACAATCAGCACAGCTCCCCATACAGAGACAAGCACCATCTGAGCACAGACAATCAGCACAGCTCCCCATACAGAGACATGCACCATCTGAGCATGGACAATCAGCACAGCTCCCCATACAGAGACAAGCACCATCTGAGCATGGACAATCAGCACAGCTCCCCATACAGAGACAAGCACCATCTGAGCATGGACAATCAGCACAGCTCCCCATACAGAGACAAGCACCATCTGAGCATGGACAATCAGCACAGCTCCCCATACAGAGACAAGCACCATCTGAGCATGGACAATCAGCACAGCTCCCCATACAGAGACAAGCACCATCTGAGCATGGACAATCAGCACAGCTCCCCATACAGAGACAAGCACCATCTTACCACGGCAATCAGCACAGCTCCCCAGTGCAGAGACATGCACCATCTGAGCATGGACAATCAGCACAGCTCCCCATACAGAGACAAGCACCATCTGAGCATGGACAATCAGCACAGCTCCCCATACAGAGACATGCACCATCTGAGCAGGGATAATAAGCACAGCTCCCCATACAGAGACATGCACCATCCAACCCCCGGCAACCAGCAGAGGTCATTTTCAGGACCCCAAGTCTCCCCTGCCCAGTAACCCAGACAGTGTTAATGACTATTTTTTGGTGCCTGTGGTATCTTATGTCTCTTGTACTGTTTGTTTTCCTTGTTTTTTATCATTTTATTTTCTTTCTTTGGTTTTCATTTTGGAATCTCTAATTTGTACCACTGACTTTGTGCAGTTTTGCTGTGCATTTTCTTGACCCTGTGCATTTTCTTAAGAGGACAATGAGAACCTGGACAATGAGTGGAATTGAATTGTTAGATTCATGGATCCCACTCCAGGGATGCCCACTGAGATTTCCAGGTTCTTATGTCCTCGAATTAAAAAAAAATGGGTCGGGAACACATGGATATTAATAGAAATAGGTACCATTTATAAAGAAAGAAAAGAACACTGCCCAGAATAGAAGTGGTCCAGGGCTCACAAGCTCTTGACTCAGAGTTTCATAGATCCTTAATATAATGCATGCATTACCCTGACTCAACCTTAGTGTTGTATATGCTGTATCTGTTATTGCTGTATTTTCCATTTTTGCTAGAGAAGAGTTTACCGATATTATGCTAACATAGGAGCACCCAGTAATACCAGGAGAAGGAAAAGTCATATTCCTTTGGTGATATGGTCCCCAGTCGGTTGCCCTTGGTCTAGTGGATGGCCTCAAACCCATGTACATAGGAGCAGCAGGAATTTGATGCAGTGGGCTACAACAATGACAAAATATTGACATAAAGTTGAGAAGAAAGCTTGTTAGAGTCAGGTCCTTGAGAGTTAGATATGATTAAAATGCATTGTATTCGTATATAAAATTCTCAAAGAATAAAGACATATGCTCAAAATTTTATAGGGCTGAAGCTATCTGGGGTATTATAAGCAGAGGAAAATGTTGAGAGAGAAGAAACAGAGGTAGATTCTCTTGATCTGGGACCAAGGGCCATATCTGAAGATAGATGCTACTTGAATCTTCTTGGAAATTGACCACTGAAGAAACAGAGATACTAGAGGTCACATGACAATATGGATACTCTGGTTTAATGAGAAAAACTGATGTGAGAGGTCCTTCTGTATATGGGTTGCTTTTATTGGTTAATAAATAAAGCCGTTTTGGCATATAGCAGGACAGAATAGAGCCAGGCTGGAAGAGATTTAGAGAAAAAGTAGTGAGAGTCAAAGATATGCCATGTAGCTGCTGAAGGAGAAAGATGCCCAGAACCTTTACTGGTAAGCCACAGCCTCATGGCCTTACACAGATTAATAGAAATGGGTTAATTTAAGAAAAGAGCAAGCTAGGAATATGCCTAAGTCATTGGCCAAGCAGTGTTGTAATTAATAAAGTTTCTGTGGGATTATTTGGGTCTGGGCAGCCAGGAAATGAAAGAGCAGATTCCATTTACAAGAAACAGAGCTCATTAGCAAACCAACAAGCTTTATACCTGAGACACTGGTAAACTGAGCTCCACGGTAAAGACCCAGTGCTGGTCTATACACAAGTTCTATACCTGAGACACTGGTAAACTGAGCTCCACGGTAAAGACCCAGTGCTGGTCTATACACAATTTCTATACCTGAGACACTGGTAAACTGAGCTCCACGGTAAAGGCCCAGTGCTGGTCTATACACAAGTTCTATACCTGAGACACTGGTAAACTGAGCTCCACGGTAAAGACCCAGTGCTGGTCTATACACAAGTTCCATACCTGAGACACTGGTAAACTGAGCTCCATGGTAAAGACCCAGTGCTGGTCTATACACAAGTTCCATACCTGAGACACTGGTAAACTGAGCTCCACAGTAAAGACCCAGTGCTGGTCTATACACAAGTTCTATACCTGAGACACTGGTAAACTGAGCTCCACGGTAAAGACCCAGTGCTGGTCTATACACAAGTTCTATACCTGAGACACTGGTAAACTGAGCTCCATGGTAAAGGCCCAGTGCTGGGTCTATATTGGAAAGAATGAAATAAAATCCCAGATCTATGCTGTGGGTAATGCTCTTGTACACTGTAAAGATTTGTCATTGATATTAGTTGAATAAAGCACTGTTTGGCCTGTAACCAGGCAGAAAGAAGAGATGGCTGATCAGACTAATAATTGTGGGAAGCAGAGATGCAGTCACCAACCAGATGCAGAGAAAGCAAGATAAGAATGCCTTACTGAGAAAAGGTATGAATCCATATAGGCAAGAATTATGAGTTAACTTAAATTGTAAGAGCTAGTTAATAATGAGTCTGAGTTAATAAACCAAACATTTTATAATTAAAATAAGCCTCTGTGTGTTTCTTTGGAACTGAATGGTTTCAGGACCAGGCAGGACAAAAACTTCCATCTACAGAACTATGTCTAGACAAATTCATAGGAGAAACAATTTGGCGATTCAGTCCTGCTGTCTTTGGAGAGCTTAGAAAATATCCTGAACTTTTCATAGGTCATTTTGTTAAAGATCATAAAGCAACTCAACACAACTTCAGGGTAGTCAACAAGTAACAGATTTCATTCCTTAAGACTAAAGATATGGGCTTGGGATAGCCACAGTTCGACTCTCCACACACCATCCCACACACGCGCACACTTTATAGAATTTGTGGATCTTTACTGTCTTAGTAGAAAGATTTCAGAGAAAAAGAAGAGAATGAAAATATAGCAGAATGTCTGGTGGAAGAAATGGTGACTGAAGGCTTCCTGAATTTTTAATTAAAAATAATAGTGTAAGGTACAAAGAAGTAAAAGGATTTTTCTGTTGCTTTGTGGTTTTGGGGGGTTTTTGTTGTTTGTTTGTTTGTTTTTGGTTTGGTTTGGTTTGGTATTGATTTATTTGGGCTCTTAGTCTTAAAGATTTCTTCCCAGGACTACTGGGTTCTATTGCTTTTTGCCTGGACTGGCAAAAGTAACACAAAGGTGGAAGTCCATGGAAGTGGGAGGCTGTTCATTTCATGGAAGCAAAAGACAGAGAGAAAGATAGAGGAGCCAAGGTTCCAGTACCCTTCAAGAGCACACAACTCTGCTCCTTCTAGGAGTCTTTACTTACTCAAGATTCTACTATCTGGTGACAGGACTATTACAGGCTAGTGGCAGAGCATTTAACACATGGGCCGATGAGAGATATCCCACATACAAAATGTAACATGTGGGATTCCCCTCTGTATGCTGTGGATACCATTAGTTAATAAAGAACATGTCTTGGGCCGGCACACGGAATAAAGGCAAATGGGGAAAACTAAACTGAACGCTGGGAGAAAGAAGGTGGAGTTAGTGAGAAGCCATGGAGCCACTGCCAGAGACAGACATGTTGAAACTTTGCCGGTAGGCGACGAACCTCATGGTAAAATATAAAATAATGGAGATGGGTTAATTCCAGGTGTAAAAGCTAGCTAGAAATATGCTTAAGTAATTGGCCAAGCAGTAATTTAAATAATGTGGTTTCTGTGTGATTATTACAGGAGTCTTGGCAGCTGGGAAATGAACAAGCAGCCTCCTACTACAGTAGCAGACTTCCTGAGTGACTTAATATAAACCTCTTGGGGTTAATAGTCAAATCCATTAATCCATAGAAAAACGTATAATTGTACAAAACTACTTCATATGATCAATCCATTTGAGGGAAAATATGCAGAGTGGAAGGCTACCTGAAAGTAACCCAGTTCTTAAAACAGATGAGTGTTTTAAAATAGCAAAACCTACTTCTGGAAAATACTGGAAGTAGACAAAACAACTTAAAAAAGAAAAAAAATCCACTCAGTTAGCAGAAAGAAAAGCCTCTACATTCCACACAAAGAACACCACAGTATCTGAAATTAAGACCTCAGAGGAAGTCTTTAGCTCGAATATGAGACTGGGAACACCACAGTATCTGAAATCAAGATCTCAGAGGAAGTCTTTAGCTCGAATATGAGACTGGGAACACCACAGTATCTGAAATCAAGACCTCAGAGGAAGTCTTTAGCTCGAATATGAGACTGGGAACACCACAGTATCTGAAATCAAGACCTCAGAGGAAGTCTTTAGCTCAGATATGAGACTGGGAACACTACAGTATCTGAAATCAAGACCTCAGAGGAAGTCTTTAGCTCGAATATGAGACTGGGAACACCACAGTATCTGAAATCAAGACCTCAGAGGAAGTCTTTAGCTCAGATATGAGACTGGGAACACCACAGTATCTGAAATCAAGACCTCAGAGGAAGTCTTTAGCTCGAATATGAGACTGGGAACACCACAGTATCTGAAATCAAGATCTCAGAGGAAGTCTTTAGCTCGAATATGAGACTGGGAACACCACAGTATCTGAAATCAAGACCTCAGAGGAAGTCTTTAGCTCAGATATGAGACTGGGAACACCACAGTATCTGAAATCAAGACCTCAGAGGAAGTCTTCAGCTCGAATATGAGACTGGGAACACCACAGTATCTGAAATCAAGACCTCAGAGGAAGTCTTTAGCTCGAATATGAGACTGGGAACACCACAGTATCTGAAATCAAGACCTCAGAGGAAGTCTTTAGCTCGAATATGAGACTGGGAACACCACAGTATCTGAAATCAAGACCTCAGAGGAAGTCTTTAGCTCGAATATGAGACTGGGTGAGGAAAGGAAGGCAGATGAGCAGAAAACACTCAGTTGCAATTTGTGTCCGTATTTACAATTTAAGCCCAGGAAGGAAAGTGGGCTTTAAAAGCATGTCAATACATATTACGATGTGTTTTCCTTCCAGGATCTCGGTGTGGGGAGGACCGCTCCTCTACCAAACATGTTTATGTTTCCAGCCTCACCGCATTCAGGGTCCATCACGTAGCGGACACATTGGACCTGGAAGTGAGTGTTTAGACTCCAGCACTTCATGGCCTTGTGGTTAATTGATATCTTGTTCCACTCCTTCTCAGAGCCACGTGGAGGAAAATCAAAATGGCCTTTACAGATTGAAGAAGATGCTAAAAGCCCCACTCCGGGGGATGTGAAGGCACATGCAGCAGAAAGATGGTAGTCTCCCTCCGCAGGGTCATAAGCTTGGCCATTAACCCCAGGAGAGGAAGAACTTGGCCCATAAGGGGAAGGAAATGTCAAATTTTCTCTCACAGTTACTCTCATTGAGCAAGTCCTTGGAGACAATTTCCCCGTCTGTTTGCATCTTTTTCTTATGCTTTCCCAGAAAGAAATCCTAGCTAACTTTAGTTGGGAAGGAACGAGGTGAAGAGCAGAATAAAACATATTTGATCTGAGGTTTTGCTTATAGAAAAACCATGTCTAATAGAAGCAGGAAAATGTTAGTCATTTTAAAAAAACTGATGTGGGATATATGTATCCCACTGTGTGAAGATATGTTACTGTGATTGGTTTAATAAAGAGCTAATTGACCAATAGCAAGGCAGGAGGTATAGACGGGACTTCTGGATAGAGGGGAAGGAAGTAAGAGGTGAATCTAGACATACATCAGATGCCAAGGAGACATGGAGGAAGTCAGATATACAGAATAAAAGAAAGGTGAAAAACTGCAAGGGAAAATATAGATTAATATAAATGCGATAATTTAAGTTGTAAGAGCTAGTGGGACAAGCCTGAGCTAAGACCATGCTTTCATAATTAATAATAGGTCTTCCTGTCATTATTTGTGAGTTAGTGGCTGACAACAAGGCTTACTACAAAAAAATCGGCCAGTGGATCAAACAACCAATAAAAGTAGACATAAATCAATAAAGGCAAAGGTATTTAGGCTTGAAGTGTTAGCATGGTACATCCTGAGCCCCTGCCTAGTTGGCAGTCAGACTGCACAGCTTCTGTGATGGGTACTGGATAGGGATCCCCATAAATGGAAAACAGAGACGGGGGGGATGGGGGAGGAAAGGGATAGCGAGAGACTGTGTCTAACCTAACTTCAAACTCTGTTTTCTAAATGACAACAGAAAGGAATGGAGAAGCAGGAATTCAAAACAGGCGCTGAGTGTGGAATTCCCTGTGGGACAAGTGAGATGATATCTTTATTAAAGACATAGTTATAAAGGGAGGAGAAACTATTCATTTGCTATTTGTGTGCAGCTTGTGTATGTTTTCTCCTGCAAAGTCTGGACAAGCCAGGAGAGAATGCCATAGTCCCCAGAGTGAGAGTTAGAGGGAGTGGGGGCCACCACGCTGATGCTCGGAACCAACTCGTAACCACTGAGCCATCTCTGCAGCCCTAGGGAAGCATACAGTGAGAAACTGGTTAAATGAATTCAAGAGGGGCTGGCGGAAGTGCTGGCTAAGGGAACTTCCTGATCTCCAGCAGATCTGAGTTCAGTTCCTAGCACCCAAACCAGGTGTCTCACAGCTGTGCATAACTCCTGCCTTCAGGAGAACTAATAGCTTCTGGCCTCCGGGAGCTCTGCACAAATGAGTCAAACACACACACACACACACACACACACACACACACACACACACACACAAATAAATAAATAAATAAAGAGACTGTCAAACATATCTTTAGAGCTTGTTGGCATTCTGAATTTTATTTGGGTTAGGAACAGTAAAACATAATTTTAACTAAAATATGGATTGGCAATAAATAAAATTAGAACTTATTTATTGTCTTGAGATGGAACCCAGGGCCTCAGCTATGACAGGCAATTCTCTATCAGTAACTAACTAACTAAATGTGTGTGTGTATGTGTGTATAGAGAGAGCTGTCAGTATGTCAATAGATATAGAGATAGAGAGAGAGAGAGAGAGAGAGAGAGAGAGAGAGAGAGAGAGAGAGGTACAGGTAGAGATAGATGTATAATTATAGGTATAGATGATATAGATATAGATGTATAGGTGTAGGTATAGGTAAAGATGATATAGATAGATAGATAGATAGATAGATAGATAGATAGATAGATAGATAGATAGATAGATAGATAGATATAGATATAGATATAGATATAGATATATGTAGCTTTGCTTGACCTGGAACCTACTGTGGAGTCTGGGCTAGACTCAAACTCAGAAATCCATCTGCCTCTGCCTGAGATAAAAGGTGCAGGAATTAAAGATAGGTACCGCCATGCCCAGCTTCTACCACTTACTTTTAAAAAGAAAGGCTTATATTAGGCCTTGTAAGACACCACTATTAAAGGATGTATAGGTGAAACTGTATGTTGTCCAGAACTTGCCCTTAAATATTCTTTCGAAATCTGAATGCACCTGCTAAGGCAGCATCAGATATAAAGAAGCATGGTGGGGTATTAATCACTGTGAAGTGTATGTTTAGGGTACATCGTCTTTTTGTTCTTTTCTCTGAAGTTGTGAGTCTGAACATTTCTGTGAGCCATAGTCACAATCAAAGTGGGGTGCTATTGTGTCTCGAGGATCACAGTAGCTTTTCTCTGGGTTTTCTCGGGAGCAGCCGGACTTGAATGCTCTGCCTCTCATGTAGAGCAGGCATAGGGCTGTTTTCTTGCAGTGCCCACAGTTTGATCCCTACTCTCTGTTCTTACCTTTCCTCTGTCCACGGATGTCTGTAAACTACGAGGTCTTGAGGGTCCCCAGTAGCCTGGAACCTGTATATCATCCTCTGTCACTTTGCAAGGAGAGGCTTCAGTTCAAAATGCAACCTCTAGCCCAATTATTCCATAACTCTATGCTTTGGAAAATAAAAATAACCCTTTAGTTCAATTTAACTTGGATCTTTGTGATTATGTTCAATCAGCAGGGCCTGCGAGGGCAGACAGCCATCAGCATCTGCTCGTCCCTGGGGAAGCAGGTCAGGTGAGAGAGTGGCAAGAAGCAGGATCACACAACATGTTGTTGAAAGAATGGAAAATCATGCATGCCCTAGAGCAGAGGTCAATTATCCAGGGAAATGAAAATGTTAAAAATTGGAGAGAGCAGGATTAAGTGTTGGAGTTGGGTACCTAAAATAACAAAATAAGGCCACAGATACAGTGGGCTAATCTGCAACAGAAGAAAAATTATTTATTTTCCTGTACTTTGGTTGGATGGAAGGAAGAAAGGGACCAAAGAAATTAATATGTTTCGTGTGTGTGTGCGTGTGTGTGTGCGTGTGTTTGTGTCTAAAAACAAGCATGAATGGAGATAAGGTTGCTTCTCCCTATGGAAGAGATCTTTGACATAAAGAAGAATGAAGATGGAGAGGAAGGGAAGGAGTTTAAAGTGTCCAGGGTTAGAAACAGCTTTTGATGGGTTCCACTCAACTCTTATCCTAAAAACCATCCTGATGCGGCTCGCTAATCAATTGAAAAATTTAAAAAGTTGGAAACTAACAACCATCACATAGCTGCATGTTAGAGATGGTCCAGCAGCCAGGCTGGCACTAGGGGACCAAGAGCAGAGGCAGAAGCCTGTGTGGTTCCCAGTGGACTGCTGGTCGCTACTCCAAGCTATGCAGTCACCGTGAAGAGCTAAGTCAGGGCTTCTATCAAAATAGCTTGTTCCAAGAGTTATAGAAAAGCCTGCAAGAGAATGGCTCAAAAGTGACAGCAACGGGGGTGCTATCACCAGAGCAGTTCACGTTAGGGCCCTTGGCCTTCTTTCCTCCCCATCCCATCCCACTTGACCAGCACAGGAGCTGGATGAACATCTCCTTGGTCTAGCTCACACTTGCTGTCCCAGAAAGCCCAAGGTCCATGGGATCTGATGTCCCCTTCCCTATGCAGAAGCCCTGTCTTCCAGCCATACTCTACATTCGATCTTCAAACATCCTCTTGCTCTCCAACCATGGAGAAAATAACTTTGTCGTCAATAAAATAATGAATAAATAGCAATTTCATGGGGAAAAAACATTTCAGAGAATGGTTTTTTTAAAGTTTATTATTATATCAACACATTCATTGGGATTTAAAATATGTAACACAGGTATTTTCTCAAATATTTATGTTTACTGATAATTAAAAATACACATAATCCAAGAATAACTTTCACTGTTTCTGCAGGCATTATTTTCAACTATCGTTCTCAAAGATCAAGGTCACTGTCTCCTGGAGAAGTCTCCCTAGAAACCAATGCCGCATTAGATTTGACTTGGTACCTACATGATATCTGAAAGAATTTCTGTTTCTTCTTCTTGTCTCCTCTTTCCCCGGGATGTGTTGGCAATTCCCAATAAAACTTAATGTGATTTCTAAATTCAACAACCATTAAGGTCACCTCAACAGAGAAGACAGAGGCCAAAGGACAGTCTTGTTCAGGCTCACCAGGAGCAATGTCCCGCAGTTTTTGAATTCAGATCTCCCATTGTGCCAGGACTCACCAAGGAGGCTAGGCTGGCTGGCCAGCAGGCCCCAGGGAGCTGGGATTCCAAGCGCATGCCTCAGCACCCGGCTTTTACCTGTAGGTTCTAGGGACCAAGCTCAAGCCTTCAGGCATGTGCAGCAGGCACTCACCGACTGAGCTGGGTTCCCAGGCCTGTTCCAACTGTGTCCTCATGTCTCCCTTCCATCTAAAGATCTAGCTAGAACTGGAAGGCAGCACGCAGAGCAATGATCTCAAGGAAAAAAATTAAAGGAAAGGCAGTCATAAATACCCAAGATGTGAGGTATTGAGGAAGGCACAAGCCATGCTTGTATAATCTAGGATTTCAGTACACACCGGCCCCAAAGTACGAAAGACAGGCAGCGAGGTGTGAAAGGAGACCCTTGGCTTCCATTGTGTTTGGTGTTCCATCCTCACACTAAAGCTCTGGGAGGTCCAGGGCTGTTGGACCAAAGGCAGTTTCCACGTGGAGCCACTAAGTGGTGGCAACAGAGGGTCTCCGAGTTTCATAGTTTCTAATCCCATAAATCCTTTACCGACGCTCGTGTATCTCATTCTCTACCCAAAGATCTAAATAAAAATATTGCAAAGATCTCCTAAGAGTCCTGCCCATGGCTTTGGCTCATTATGACCTGAATATACTGTAGTTACTAGGCGTTCCACTGAGGGGAGACCTCTTAGAAGTTATATACAAATTATCAGGAGGCACTGATTGACTGATTTATTGATTGAATGATCAATATTTGATGAGTGTGTGTATGTGTGATTGATATGTTCCCATTTGTGGGGGGGGGGGGTAAATACATGACACAGTGCACACGTGTAACCATCAGCCCTGCCTTCTATCTTGTTGGAAACAAGGTCTCTTTGAGGTTAGTCCCAGTATACAGTTGACTAGCTGGCCCTTGAGCCTCTAGGAATTCTCCTGCCCCATTTCCATCTCACCACAGGAGTCCTGGGATTTCAGGTGCTTGCTACCACTGCCAACTTAAGTATATTATGGGGATTCTATTTCAGATCCCAACATTTGCATGTCAAGAGCTGTACCTGTACCCGCTGAGACATCTCCCTAGCCTCCACTAATTGACACGACTCAAGGGTTGTTTGAGCAACTGTCTTTCTTTTCTTGGTCAAGGTCTCCACTGGCTCTGCAACTCACTATGGAGCAGAATGCCTGCTGGAAGTTATTGCTGACCACGGCATACAGCAGCAGGTTTCCAAAGGTGTTGAGGGCCGCTAATGGTCTAGAAACAATGTAAGCTTCGTGAATGTGACCTTCGATGGAGCAGCTGATGGAAAGCAGGCGAGATTCAATCCGAATGACCCTCAGGATGTGGAAGGGTAAAAAACATATATAGAACACTAGGAGCAGCAGGATGGTCAATCTCCGGGCCTTCTGCTTAAAGCAGCTGTGGGTCTGAGGCCCATGAGTCAGGGTGCTGATAATTGTTGTGTAGCAAAGTGTCACTATCACCAAGGGCAAGCAGAAAGTGGTGGCAGTCAAAATGAGATTGTACCATTTGATAGTAGTGAGGTCATCCGAACTGGTGAGGTCAAGACAAGCAGACCTGTTGGTCCTGGTGGTTGATGTGATCAGGAAAGTGATAGGCATGACAGCGACCAAAGAGATGACCCACACCCCTGCACAAGCTACCACCGCCCACCGCGTTTTCTGAATAGATAAACAGCTCATTGGGTGAATGATGACAACGTAACGGAAGATGCTGAAGCAGGTGAGGAATAGGATGCTGCTGTAGAGGTTGAAGTGGAAGCTGAAGCGGATGAACTTGCACATGAAGTCCCCGAAGACCCAGTGTTCACCGCTTGCGTAGTAATGGATGAGGAAAGGAAGGCTCGTCAGGTACAGCAGGTCGGTCAAGGCCAAGTTCAGCAGGATGACAGTACTGCTCTTCCAGGGTCGCATCTTGAAAATGTAGATGGAAATCGCCACCGTGTTCCCCGGGAAGCCCACAAGGAAGATGATGCTGTAGATCGCAGGGAGGTACTGCGTCTTGAATAAGATTTGCTGCTCATCAGTGCAGTTTTCCAAAACAGCTACGTAGTCTAGGAAATCGGATTCATTGACTAGACCATCCAGTGGCTCATTTATGGTTTTTTTCATCTTGCAAGAAGATGGAAGAGGACCTTTGGGCCATGGAAGTCCAACGAAAATAAGCTAGCTGATCAAGGAGAAGAGAAAACATGAATAAAAATACCGGTCAACTGGTGAAGATAGCTCTAACATCCTAAATGTGTCATTGTCACTGCTTCCTTTCTCTTTAATCTCAAAGAGACTGTGGAGAAGATACTAAATTCCAGGGACGTGAGTATAAAGCACCTAAATAATAATCACACCGAAGCCCAATTTTCATGAGAATGAGAATAAAGGATTGAGACGAAAAAAGCCATGTCTCTATGGAAAAGTTTGTTGTGGTTGCTGTTTAGCAGATCATGGTGGGGGTGGGGAGGTCGCAATCATCTTCGGGGACTTAAGAGTAGAGATTTGGCATCAATCAAGGTCTCTGTGTGTCAGCACAATACCACCGCTAAACCCCTCACAACGCTGCCCATGTTTCTTATTACCTTTGGTTTACAGAAGACAATAAAACCAGAACTTGTGCAACCTAAGCCTGGCCGCACGTCCGGTGACCTAGCTGGGTCCAAGCCATGATTGTCTGATTCAGAACCATTCTCTTCCAATGTTGCCAATTGTTATTTTGTTTGTTTCTTACCAGAATTTCCTTAATTTACTGGAAAAACTGAAAGTGTGAAGATCTAAAAAAACAGCACTGTACCTTTTTTAAATTCCATATTTGGGACTGGAGAGATGGCTCCTGTGCTGAAGTGTTTTCCTCTCAGGCACAGGGACATGAGTTCAATCCCCAGAGCCCACATAAAGAGCCCTGGCAGAGTGGCACACGCTTGCAACCTCACCCTGGGAAAGCATAGTTGGTGGGGGTCCCTAGGACTTGCTGGCTAGTCAGCGTAGCCTGCTCTGCAGCTCCCTGCCAAGGAGAGACCCTGTCTCAAAGAGACAAGGTTGATGGAGCCTGAAGTATGACACCCAAGGTTAACCTCTGCCTTCCACATGCACAGGCACATGCAAACAAATGCACACATACACACTTATATGACACACACACACACACACACACACGTACACAAAGGTACACAATTACAGAATTACAAAAATGAAGCTGTCATGAATTGCAACAGTGTCTGTGGAGGTAGACTCAAGGTCAAATATCAGCTCTCCCCACCTATTTTAATTTCCTCACAGAAGAGTTGGTGTGTGTTTTGGAGGTGGGGGTCAGGAATGCAATGCTATAGCTAAGAGCTTAGACTCTAAAGCCACATGGATAAATGCCCACCTCAGTCTTTAGCTCTTGAAGTCTGGCTACGGTAGGTACCATTTGATCTTCATTCTTCTGGTTTCTCTGTCTTTCCTAAAAAAGGTTTGACAGCAAATTTATTATAGAATTATGACTATGAGAAGATTAAGTTATTATGAGCTTATTATTTGAATGTACATATTCTGACTGTAAAATATGTCCACTTACACGTTTGTAGGGCACCCACTGTGTACTGGTTAAGCAGTTTTCCAGATACAAAAGATGAATACAAACAAATGTGTTAACCAACATTTGGTGTATATCCAGTAATATAATAAACACTCAGTAAGGTCAAATGGCTAACGAGTAAATCATATGGTAGATCATAGTTCAAGGAAACTGAGATGGCAAAGAGACAGAAAGAGGGTGCCACTACAGAGAGGTTGCTGATGTGGGGATATTTTACCTGAACCTAGCAAGACAGAGGATATTTTTCCAACTGAATGTCTTAGTTGGGATTTCTATTGCTGTGATAAATCACCATGACCAAGGCACATGCTAAGTGTGTTTGATTTGGGGCTTACGGTTTCAAAAGGTTAGAGTTCACGATGTCAGAGTAGAGGAATGTTGGCAAAATATCTAAGAGCTCACATTTTGATCTAAAAGTTGGAGGCAGGGGTGAGTGGTTGGGGAACTCTCATGCTAGCTTGGAACGAATTCTTTTGAAGCTGTTGAACCTCAGAGCCCCCACCCAGTGACACGCCTCCTCCAGCAAGCTCACATCTCCCAATCAATTAGGAGCCAATTTTCAAACATATGGTTCTATGGGAGCCATTATCATTCAACCCACCGCCCAGAGGATGAAGGAATAATGGAAACGAGATGACACGTGCTAAGGCACCAAGATGCAGCAGACTTCAGGAGGCACAGGACCCTTGTAGCTCAGAATGGCCGTGTGCTAGCTAGTTGTTATGTCAATGAGACGTGATAGACTCATCTGAGAGGAGGGAACCTCAACTGAGAAAATGCCTCCGCAAGACTGGGTTGTATGCAAACCTATAGGACATTTTCTTTATTAGTGAACCATAAGAGAGAGCCCAGCCCATGTAGGTGGTACCACCCAGGGCTGGCAGTTCTGGGATATATAAGAAAACAGGCTGAGCAAGCCATGGAGAGCAAGCCAGTAAGCAGCCTTCTTCCCTGGCCGTTACATATAAGCTCTTGCCTCCAAGTTCATGCTCAGTTTGAGTTCCTACGTTTGAGTTCCTTGGTGAACTATGATCAAGGATACTTAAGCCAAACAAACCTATTCCTCCCCAAGTTGCTTTTGGTATTGGTGTTTTATCATCAAAACGAAGCCCTAACTAAGACAGGCTGCTTGCTTTGTTAGGGGACATTTGGATGATTCTGAGCATATCAACAAACACATGGCCACACACGCAAACACAAACACACAATGGTCAGTGATGGTCTGGGATGGTCTGGGATGGTCCTAATTTTACAGATGTGGAAGCTGACACCTAGAGAAAGCAGTGATGTGTCAAGGTCACAGCTAACTGATGGTAAACCAGGATCTACACTGAGATAGACTGGTTTCAGGCCTTGACCTTCTCTTGCAAGTCAGTAGGCACGAGCCAAGTCCTAAATGCCATAGAACAATGATGAGACAGAGGTTACCGCAGAGGTGCTTGGGAATTCAAACACGAAAACTGTGTGACTTAGCACTGAATATAAATAACTGGGCTACCTGTTTCAGTAGGGCACCTGGCTCTGGGCAAAGCCATAACTCAGCGTTTGCTAGCTCAGGGCGTGCTGTTGATGTCACTGTTATCTTACATTGAGTCCATCAACCACTTCTTCATCCTACTGTGCAAATGTGTAAGACAGGCCCACCTAACAAAAGCAAGGATCGGCAGTATCCCCCCTCGTTACCTAGCCTCAATTACACTCTCACGGACTTTATTTAGTCCAAGGGAGAACAGAAAGCCTTTTTAGTTCCATTCTGTGTCCTGACAGAAAGAGAACAGTCGGCAGGGGACTTGCTAGGCACTAGGACCCAGCGGGTGTGCACTGTTAGCGGGGTGGGGGTGGGGGGAAGGCTTCTTCTCAGAAAGGAAACTCAACCTAAATAAAGAGGCCCTCATAGAGCCAGCACCTCAATTCTGAAATCAAATCCTATAGAAGAGCAAGGATGCTGGCCGCTAAGGCACTGTGGGAGATTCCCCTTAGCCAAATACCCTGTAGGGGTCTGTGTGCAAAAAGCAGGAAGTTACCTAAACCTGAGAGAAAATGAGCCTATCACGGAGTCCCTGAAGCCCCTCATTCATAAATATGAAAAGATTGTTTCTGTAGCACCCCAAAGAACCTTCCAGGATATTTCATCCTCAGTAGAATTTGGCTGAAAAGGAAGGGGAAGAGGGAGGAGGAGAAAAAGAGGAGCAAGAGGAAGAAGAAGGGGAAGAAGAATGAGGGAGACAGTGACTATTGGTTAAAAAACAGAACTTGATTCTTTTATAACTTAGAGTAAGGAACAAAATTATAACTTCTGTCTTTGGCAAATAACCCCCAGGTGATGTTATGAGGACATTTTAAACAACAGTCATATCAGGGAAAGGCAAGTTGTAGGCAGACACAACCACCTTCGTGTTTTGACAAACAGCAGCTCACCTCAGCATTTAATGGAGACTGATTAATTGCAAGAGAATGGGGGTTGACTGCAAAATTGAAACTCTTCCATAAAGCCTGACTGAAATTATGACCCAAGTTTACAAAACACATGTTACATTTACAGCAGCTCACAGAAGCCAGTCCAGGCGGTGAGCAGGGTAAGGAGATGCAGTTTCTCCCACCCCCAAAGCCCAGGGTTCTGCACACTGCACTGCCACGATCTCTAGTGTCTGGTTGTCCACATCCTGCTGGTCAAACTCAGGGTCGCAGGAAATGGCACGACAGCATCCCATGTGCCGGCCTATCCTGTGCTGCAGTGGTGATTCCAAACTTGAGTAGGCTGCTGGGCACCCAGAACTAATGGGCTCTTTATCCCCAGGTACTAGTGATGCTGTGAGGGTCCGTGCACTGCAAATTAGGCCAAGTGTGGGCGAGTATGGGAGAGTGAAAGCCAACACCAAAGGCAGGGCACAAATCTTATGAAGACGAACCATATTTTTCGTTTCTTTACCCCGCTCTGAGATCAGGAAGATACTTCACTCTAGGAGGCTGGTTGAAGAATACATTTTAGGAAGACACAGTTTGGGGACCACTGTCTTCATGCCCCACCCTTGACCCCACAGATGAGGATTCTGGTCTGTAGTTAGGGCAGGCGGAGTGGTGTCCACTGAGGACCAGTGTTTACCTGTGCTTGCAGGAAGCTCACTTCTGACGTATGGTTTCCCTAGGGCACACACTAGCTCCCTCTCCAGCCAGCTCTTTCAGCTCTGGTTCATTCCCCTGCTCACCCTGAGCATCTCTGGTGCTGCTCCAATGCCAGGTCCGCAGCTGGCTCTTCTTTACGGAGACCAGCCTGAGGATTAGGCAGGTGAGTATCTGAAGCAGTCACTGTCCACTTCTTCCGCGAGCCCTCAGAAACCCTGCGGCTAGGGTCACTGTTGGTTATCAGAAAGAAGACACATATCACCGGTTGTGGTGATGCACACCAGTAGGATTTGCTGAAGGACGCAGAGGCAGGAGGATCATGAGTTGGAGGCCAGCCTGGGCTATACATTTTTAGCCAGGTGATAGTGACACATGCCTTTAATTTCAGCACTCTGGAGGCAGAGGCAGGCGGATCTCTGTAAGTTTGAGGCCAGCCTGGTCTACAAGAGCTCGTTCCAGGACAGGCTCCAAAGCTACAGAGAAACCCTGTCTCAAAAAAAAAAAACAAACACAAAACAGAAAGAAAGAAAGAAAGAAAGAAAGAAAGAAAGAAAGAAAGAAAGAAAGAAAGAAAGAAAAGAATACACAGGACTCTCTTTCTCTCTCTCTCTCTCTCACACACACATACCTTGGTTTTCTCCTCTACACATTGGGAAACTGGCAAAAAGAACAATTTTTAATCCCCCCACGAAATGTGTGGAATGGAGGAGTTGTTATCCTCCTTAAGCCCAGAAGGAATTTGTCTCCTTAACTCTTAAGACGTCTCTACTCTCTTCCTTTAGTTCCTACTTTCGAATCAAACCTTCCAGCTCTAGTAGCTGTTAGACTTGGTGAACTGATGGAACCCAAAGCCGTGGTTTTAGCTGTTTGATCTTTGGGTGATTCGAATTAAATATATGGACATTTTCTTCAGAAAAATGCACTTCTGTACACAGTCTGGAGGGTCGGAACATCCTCATGCTAGTTAGCTAAATTTATAAAGGAACAAGAGAGGGCAGCAAGACATTTACCAGGGAAAAAGTTGTTATCTTCTTAGGAGTGGGGACATGGACAGTGTCATTAGCTGGACCTGACACCAAGTCCAGAACCATACAGCACTGAGTTTGTAGTGTACCCTGGATTCTGGTGATCAATAGGAATCAAAGATGAACCTTCCTCCTGAATCCCAAAGAGCCCACATTCTCTTGTACAGAGTCCAGGGTTGATAGGCAATGCTGAACTACCCACAGGTGATGGATAAGTAATTCATGGCATATACATACAATGGGATGTGTTTTGGCCTTAAGACCCAAAGAACTGACACATTACAACACAGATGGAAGTGAAGTAGTCATGAGACAGCAGATACTGCCTAGTTCTGCTGTTTCAGTCCCCTAGAGTTCACACACATAGAGGCAGACAGTCAAGAGGGGGTCGCCAGTGCCTGGAGGTGTTATCAATGAATAGGTAGGACTGAGCCTCACAGTCCTGAAAATGTGTGGGGGTAAAGACGACAGCAGAGCTGCTTTACCTGCTTTTGTCAGAGGGTTGAGATAAAATTTTATGTTATATGTATTTAATTTTAAATTATATGTATATAATTTTTAAAAATGTTTTTAAAGTTTCCTGTTTTGATATCACTTAACAATATTGAGAATTCGAACAGGCCAACACGCAGGCTCATGTAAAACCAATGTACCAAGCCCCTGTTCTTATGATACAGTTTCTGGGTACATCTGGGCCATGGTAAATGCTTTATCAAAAAATGATACATTGCAATCCCATACTCTAAACTAGTTCCATCAACAAGACAATCACTTAAAGCTACTTGTCAGAGATTTTTTTTAAAAAAAACTTTTAATATTTATAAATATTACTTCTCACTATAACTGAAAATTCCCAAACTATCACAATGATTTGCAGGGAGAAAGAATTAATCAATACAAATTGAAAGAGAAAAATGTGATTTAAGTGCTTTAAAAAAACATGTTACTCTTTAAGACTAGATGCAAACCTTAACGTTGGAGGATCAACATGAAGGATTTATGTGAGGGTAGACTCCAGCTCCTGTTTCAAATTGGTCTCTTGCCCTGATTTACAGTGCACTCTGTTCTTGAAGTGAGCCCCCAGTCGTGCAAGATTCCTGCACTGACAGTCACAGCCACGTAGAAGCCCAGGTCTCACCTGTCATGTGCTGCAATTGCTCCTTTGAAGTAGGTCACAGGCTTATCTCCGTGGTGATCAATAGGTGCCAACCTCTCTAATTAGAGAGCAAGGGCACCCTAGTGTCCTCTGTTCCCCAAACTCTGCAGAAAAGGCAAAGTTAAGGAACCTTCTCTCAAGGGTCATTAATTATCAATCTGGGCTTGCTATGGGGAGAACAGAGACTAATCCATGAGAAATGGTCTCAGCTTTTATCCGGAGTTTTGTAAGAGAAAGTGGCTGAGGGTAAGCGCCGAGTCCTGCACCACTGGGGCTTCATTTTAAGAAGAGAGTACGCTCTAAATCAGGACAAGAGACCAAGTGTAAAGACGAGCTGGAATCTACCTTCACAGAAACCCTTCACGCTGATCACGTGGATCAGACAGCTCTGCTTCTCTGTCCTCTGGTTGTTACTACCCAACTTTCACGGGACCTTTAAACACATTCTCAGTGATCCAGCTGTGCCTGGCCATTGGTGGGCTTGCTTTGTTTGTGTAGCCTTGGCTGGGTTTGATGAAGAAGAAATTCTCTCAGGAGCTGATGTGTCAGGATCTAAAGAAAATGACTGGCATTTATTCTTCATGGTGGATGCTAAATGAAAATGTTCTGGTTAAAAATTAAGTTGTTTTTTCTTTAATCTACAGTACAGGGAATCTTATCCCAGGGAATAAGCTGACCATTTGTGATGGCTTCTAGATTTCTGTGATATTTCCTTGATGAGGGTAGAGGTGTTAGAAGATAAGGCCTGATTTTAGATTGGACAACAGAATATTCTCTATTTTAACATTCTTGAATCCGTGGAGGGAAGCCAATGGTTGGACAAACCATTTTCTATATTAGTTGCTCTGTATTTGCTGAGAAAAAACACTGTGACCACTGCAGCTACAGAAGGAAGAGTTTATCTGGGGCTCACGGTCCCAGAGGGTCAGAGTCTGTGGTGGCAGAGCACAGGAAGCAGACGGGAGGCGATGACAGCTAAGAGTTCAGAACCCACATCAGGAGACACACTGGAGATGGCTAGAGGCTTCTGGATCTTCAAGCCCACCCACTGTGACATATTTCTTCCAATAAAACCATGCCTGAGACTTATAAGGGCCATCTGATATAAAGCACTACACTCTCTGAGGACAATTCCAGACTAAAGGGATCTTAGACATCAGACTCTAAGAGGAGGTTAAGGATGTGTTTCTGGGGAAGTAGGAATGTGGTTGCTACACATTGTGAATCACTTCCTGTAGTTCTCTGTCAGCTTCATTTGCTGATATTTAAGAGTTTCTGAACTGACGAATCTGCGTAGATAGTTCTTCATTGTAGAAAAGGGGTTTCTACAAACAGCTTAGACAACACTGGGAGAGAACTCTATTAGATTATTCATCCCTGGTACAGGGAAAGAAGAGAAAAGTAAGGGGGCATAGAAACGGGATGTGGAGGACTGAAATATGTCAACAGCCTCTGAGGACCTCCACCCAGAGACACTTTGACCACACATTGCCTGGTCTCAGCAGGTGCCCACAATCATGGAGGAAGCTTTTACAAAATTAAGTGACCAGTTCAGCTGCTCCCTTGGTGTGGAGCCCATCTCCCTTGAGTCATATTTAATCAGCTTTGATGTGTTGTGGGAATTTTTGTTTGTTGGTTGGGTTGGTTGGTTGGTTTCTCTGTGTATCTTTGACTGTCCTAGAACTCACTCTGTAGACCAGGCTGGCCTTGAGCTCACAGAGATCCCCCTGCCTCTGCTGGGATTAAAGGCAGACGCCACAACACCCATCTCTGTGTTGCTGCCTTTTAGAGGCAGAAAGTCCTTAGACCTTTTCCCCTTTCCCCCAATACAGAAGGAAAAATGCCGCAGACATGTGTAGGTCTGCGTAAAGAAACAAGAAGTGGAGTTCATCAGGAAAATGAGCCTTTACTCTTTCCAACACTAGCTCTGTTTGGGCAGTTCTTCCTTCCCACCCTATCCTTCAGATTTGAGGTGTATCATTTCCTTAAACTCTAATAAAATACAGTAAGTTTTCCCAGAAATCATTTTTTTCTCTTTGAAATATTTAACTTACTTAAATTCTATGCCATAAAACATAACATTTATTTAGTTTAAAATGTTTGATAATTTTAAACCCCAAAATAATTTTATGTACTCGGGTCTCATCCATTCAGCAAGATTGAAAATGCCACCCGTAGTCCCCTCCTTGTGTGTTACATCACATCCCAAGCAGGCATGGTATCCCTAGTCCCCTCCTTGTGTGTTACATCACATCCCAAGCAAGCATGGTATCCCTAGTCCCCTCCTTGTGTGTTACATCACATCCCAAGCAGGCATGGTATCCCTAGTCCCCTCCTTGTGTGTTACATCACATCCCAAGCAGGCATGGTATCCCTAGTCCCCTCCTTGTGCGTTATATCACATCCCAAGCAGGCATGGTATCCCTAGTCCCCTCCTTGTGCGTTACATCACATCCCAAGCAGGCATGGTATCCCTAGTCCCCTCCTTGTGCGTTACATCACATCCCAAGCAGGCATGGTATCCCTAGTCCCCTCCTTGTGCGTTACATCACATCCCAAGCAGGCATGGTATCCCTAGTCCCCTCCTTGTGCGTTTCATCACATCCCAAGCAGGCATGGTATCCCTAGTCCCCTCCTTGTGCGTTACATCACATCCCAAGCAGGCATGGTATCCCTAGTCCCCTCCTTGTGCGTTACATCACATCCCAAGCAGGCATGGTATCCCTAGTCCCCTCCTTGTGCGTTACATCACATCCCAAGCAGGCATGGTATCCCTAGTCCCCTCCTTGTGCGTTACATCACATCCCAAGCAAGCATAGTATCCCTAGTCCCCTCCTTGTGCGTTACATCACATCCCAAGCAGGCATGGTATCCCTAGTCCCCTCCTTGTGCGTTACATCACATCCCAAGCAAGCATGGTATCCCTAGTCCCCTCCTTGTGCGTTACATCACATCCCAAGCAGGCATGGTATCCCTAGTCCCCTCCTTGTGCGTTATATCACATCCCAAGCAGGCATGGTATCCCTAGTCCCCTCCTTGTGCGTTACATCACATCCCAAGCAAGCATAGTATCCCTAGTCCCCTCCTTGTGCGTTACATCACATCCCAAGCAGGCATGGTATCCCTAGTCCCCTCCTTGTGCGTTACATCACATCCCAAGCAGGCATGGTATCCCTAGTCCCCTCCTTGTGCGTTACATCACATCCCAAGCAGGCATGGTATCCCTAGTCCCCTCCTTGTGCGTTTCATCACATCCCAAGCAGGCATGGTATCCCTAGTCCCCTCCTTGTGCGTTACATCACATCCCAAGCAGGCATGGTATCCCTAGTCCCCTCCTTGTGCGTTACATCACATCCCAAGCAGGCATGGTATCCCTAGTCCCCTCCTTGTGCGTTACATCACATCCCAAGCAGGCATGGTATCCCTAGTCCCCTCCTTGTGCGTTACATCACATCCCAAGCAAGCATAGTATCCCTAGTCCCCTCCTTGTGCGTTACATCACATCCCAAGCAGGCATGGTATCCCTAGTCCCCTCCTTGTGCGTTACATCACATCCCAAGCAGGCATGGTATCCCTAGTCCCCTCCTTGTGCGTTACATCACATCCCAAGCAAGCATAGTATCCCTAGTCCCCTCCTTGTGCGTTACATCACATCCCAAGCAGGCATGGTATCCCTAGTCCCCTCCTTGTGCGTTACATCACATCCCAAGCAAGCATAGTATCCCTAGTCCCCTCCTTGTGCGTTACATCACATCCCAAGCAAGCATGGTATCCCTAGTCTCCTCCTTATGCGTTACATGGCACCCCAAGAAGGCATGGCATGAACTGTTCAGCACCATCCTACATCTCCATGGGCTGGGCTGCTCTTAAAATATCACCATAGCTGGGCTCCCTGGATGGTTAGTGCTCCCTCACAGAAGGATAGGCAGGCAGTCTCTGGACTCTTACTGAGTATCCAGCCGCTCCTCTCAGCATCCATATGTGATATTGCTCTAATTGTACATGGCCCCCAGGTCACTAGGAAAAGACAGACTAAGTAGGCTGGAGAGGTCTAAAGGATGTGGGAGTTCCACCTCCCCTGCTGTGGGGAAGCCAGCAAAAGTGCTGGATCAAACTTTCCAGTGTGTCTGATTTGTGGTCACCCATGCTCTGTAAGTAAATCCTGTAAACTCACTGGTTCCCCAGGGTGAGCTTTGGTTGAAATCAAACTTTAGATTTTTTTCACTGAGACCTTAGGAGTGGGTAGACATTGCCCACAGAGAAAGTCTTTATAACAGCATACAATAACAATCACTTGTTGTTATTAGCGAATAACAAGAATCTTGTTTTTTCTTTGTCTTTAGCACCAAACTCTTCAGATGGTGGTTGTTGACACCAACTCTGACCTATGACCAATAAGTGATCATCTGAAAAACAATACAGAGAAAGAAACTGGAAGCAACTTAATATGGCCGAATGTATTTTTTTAAAAAAAGATTACTTTATTAAATCCAAGAAATTCGAATTAAAGGTGGCATACGCCTTTAACCCCAGCTTTAGGGAGGCAGAGGCAGACAGAACTCTGTAAGTTCAAGGACAACCTGGTCTACAAAGTGAGTTCTGGTACAGCCCAGGCTACACAGAGAAACTCTGTCTCAAAACCCAAAATAAAATAAATATAAAAGAAATCAAACAGACTAAAAATGAAGTTGGATGCTGGAGACCTAGCTTAGCAGAAGAGCAACTTTCCTCGGGAGTACTAGACTCTTGATTCACTTCAACTATGAAAAGGCAAGAAAAAGGTGGGGGAGGGCGGAGGAGGGAAAGAAAGTGTAGGAGAGAAGGAAGGGAGAAAGGAGTGAAGGGAGGAAGAAGTAAGGGAAGAAACATTAAACTGATATATTCGATTCAGGTGATTAAGTAGTTGTCAATGACCTTGAGACCAATCAGTCACTTGGTATAAGCTGAAGCCAGTCTCTCTGGGGAGTTGCATGAAGGATAAAATGAGAAGCTACAACTTGTAGGGAAAGGTGAAACAAGTAAACAGGTTGCTTTATGGCTGGTATGTTTAAACGAAAGAAGTTATTCTTTCCTCTGAGTAGAAGAAATCTCAGCATTATTTTATAGAGAGGGCAATCAGGTAGGCCAACGGAGGTGGGAAGACTGAAAGGGGCCATTAAAGGATGAAGGGGAGGAAACAGTGGGAAGAGAAGTCCAGCTCCTGGAATCAGACGCTTGTGCCCAAATCCTGACTCTCACCTCTCTGGGCTCCGTTATCCCACCTCTGCCTCTCACAGCCACAGTCAGATGTGGATGTTCTAGAACCACCTGAAACCAGCGGAGCTCAATAGCATGCAGATCACACTCACAATGCAGGGCCTTCGCTAGGTCAGGGGCAAAATGCAAAGAAGAGAGGGTATCCTTTGAGACAGGAGAGAAAGACATAAAAGGTCTGCAAGAACAGGGTGAGGGGGGCATTTCCATTCCAGAGATGCTTTGCCCTCACAAATTATCAACATCAGAATTAGCTGAGAAGCTTTAGAAAATATCAGATGATTGGATAATATCCAATGCTTAGATCCCTGCAGAAATCTATTAATCAAAGCCTTTGAAAGTGGGCATGGTCTCAACAATTGTTTTCAGTCAGCCAGATATCACAATTGACAGGCCAAGTTGAAAAAACGTGTTCAAATGTGCTACATATTATAGATTTTCACCTTTAATGACTGCTGATGCCAAACGTTGACAGATGTTAAAAACATGATGCTGAACATAAGAAGCCAGAAGCAAAGCGGCTCATATAGTGTGATTCTGTCTCAATTCTGTCACGATGTGGGGTGAGGGGCAAGGGAAGTTAAACATGAACACACTGGTAACTTCTGGGAGAAGAGAGAAGTTAACCAGAAGGGACAAGAGAAAACTTTCTAGGTTGATATAAACGTCCTATGGCTTACTTATGATACAGGTTACTCAGAAAACAACAACAACAACAGCATGCAGTTGTCGGTACTCATTGAGCCAGGTGCTCAATACCTGTGTACCTGCTGTATGTAATTATATGATGATTGAAGATTAATTAACTCCAGGAAAGATTTGAGTTAATTGGTATGGGTACTGGGATTTCTACAAGCCTCCAGGTAGGTGAATAGAGGTTTAAGAACTACTAGACAAAATCATCTGCAGAGACAGAGTGCAAAGGGAAACTTGCAAAAACCGATAAAGGTTTGGAAATAGAAAGCGAGATTAAATAGGTGGAACTTTGTCTCTTGGGGCATAATTGTGGATTGTAGGCTTCAGTGCACACCGTGTGCTTGAAATAAAAGTCAATTCTTACGGCTCTCTGCAGACCCACAGAAGAAAGCCCAGGGATTTGCATATCAATGATCCCCCTGTTTATTCCCCTACTCTAACATTAGGGAACTTGCAGAGAGACTCACCTGAGGGTGAAACCCTCTCCTGTCAGTAGAGGGCAGGGGATCAGGCATGAGAGAATCACGGACTATGAGGGCAATTATAACTTTGAGCAAGAACAGAAGTTGGAAAATGAGTCACTGATGTTACAACCAGAGCACACAAGCGTCCATGTGAAGCTGAGGAGAGGATGTACTGCTGTAATGTAAAACAAACCAGCTTGAGAAATCAAGGGAAGAGAGAGGAGCATAGGGTCTGAGGCCGATGTATGGACCCATGTGTGCCTTTGGGGCAGCCTCCGGTGCTTTTTAAAGATGATTACTTTGAAATGGACCAAAAATAGATGGGCAGATTGACAACTTTCATGAGAGAAATTGCCAAGATGTTGCATGTCCGAGTAGAACTTCACATGCCCTGGAGACGATGGGCCTTGAGGAGGCTTTGGGCAAGTGAAAGGACTTTTAAGGAAGCCATTTAAGAGGCAGGTGTGGTGTTGCACACCTTTAATCTCAGCATTGAGGAGGCAGAGGCAGATGGGTCTCTATGAGTTTGAGATCAGTCTGGTGTATATAGTGTGTTCTGGGACAACCAGAGCTAAGAAGAGAAACTTTCTCTCAGATAGATGGATAGATAGATAGATAGATAGATAGATAGATAGATAGATAGATAGATAGATAGATAGATAGATAGATGATAGATAGAGGATAGATGATAGATAGAGGATAGATAGATAGATAGATAGATAGATAGATAGATAGATAGATAGATAGATAGATAGATGATAGATAGATAGAGGATAGATGATAGATAGATAGATAGATAGATAGATAGATAGATAGATAGATAGATAGATAGATAGATAGATAGATAGATAGATAGATGATAGATAGAGGATAGATGATAGATAGATAGATAGATAGATAGATAGATAGATAGATAGATAGATAGATAGATAGATAGATAGATAGATAGAGGATAGATGATAGATAGATAGATAGATAGATAGATAGACAGATAGATAGATTTGTGTACAGAATTGATTTATGCAAAAATGTGGAATCTTAAAATTAAGGAAATGTTTTCCTGAAAGAGTTTTTTTTAAAAAAAAATAGTCCATTTAGGAGACAAGTAGGGACAGGCAAGTTCTAAAAACTACAGTGAAAGATGAAAGCTTGAAGAGAGACAAATATTCTTCTCCTCATCCTGGCAGTAAGAAGCAAACTGTCATGAAATCTTCCACAACACCTAGAGAGCACTTAGGAGGCAGACCCCTCCACGCTGACAGAAACCCACTCCTGTCAACAGCTTCACTGTAGTCCTGTGTGACCTGGAGGAGCAGGGAAGCCAGCATGAGGCCCTGGCCCTGGATTCCCAGAAACGGGAGCATCATCAATGTGACTCTTCGGAACCAACAAGATGGTGGTGGCCTGTTCCCGAGCAACAGGATGACTTGAACCAGGCTGTGGATCTAGCACATGGGCCCTCAAGAAGTCCTGGAAATGAAGGAGTGGAGACATGTACCAAACATCTTAAATGTGTTTAGAACCTTACTGTCCACCTGAGTATACATTGAAAATGTTCTTAATTCAAATACTTTATAAGCAATTTCCACTGAGAAACAAGAATGTACTAGAAAATGAAGAAAGGAGCCAAGATCTGCTGTTCTCTTGAAAGTGACTTTACCATCCTTACACTTTTATACAAATACTTTTATTTCCATAGTTTGAGTCACATAAATTATATATTGTATTTTGGTTATCTATTAAGTTTATCATTTTCTACTGTTCTAGTTAAGTTTTTTTCTACTTTCTTTTTTAGATATTTGAAAATATAACAATCACTATAGACATGAATGATCTGGATTCATTAAACCTGGTTTAATGGAAAAGGAACAGATTCAAGAGCCAATGCTAAATCTGCCTCCTAAATAGGAAGCCTGACAAACACTCAAATCTTAGTCTTTCTTTTGCCTCTAGAACCCTCCTCTCCACCCACCTACACACTGGCATTCATCAATGCCTTGGGCCTCCATATTCTTCCCTTTGCCGAGATACACAGAGAGAAATGGGCGGCTGCTGTGGGCTTCAGATGACATCACTAATGCAGCCCAAGATGTCAAAGGCAAAGGTGAATCAGGAAAATCAGTGCCTGCCACATTCTCGCTTCTGTAGCCCCATTGTCCTATCGCTATAGCAACAGACCACCAGGTGCACTTGTGTGCCTTGCGAAGCTCAGTGCTTCGGGCTCTCCAGTGTGGAATAACCAGTGCTTGTTGTATTTCCTACAGTAGCCAATGCCTACTGCGTGAGCTGCACTAACATTGAAAAAGAGTTGTTGACAGGATTTCCACCTCCGTTTCTACTGCATTGGCCTCTTTGGAGAACACAGGGTTAAGACAGGCTGTTGACATGTACCCCTCTGACCCACATTCAGGCGTTTTCTCTCCCAGTGACCACAGCTGAGCATCATGAGTACCACCATCATCACTTCCTTCCTCTGCCTCACTTCCATTTGGACAAAAATGCCCTAGAGATGAGCAGAACCCACTCTGCGATTTCTCTGTCATAGAATTCTCCATCTTTTCCCTTGACCTTTTGTATAGCTTTGATGATTAACTTTCTCCCAGGGCTGTGTTGACATAACAGGCCACTGTAGTAACCTATTAACCTTTGAAAAAAAATCAGAGTCGAAATCTGATTTGAGTAGGAAACCCAAAATAGTTTTCAACTAGCCTGGAGTTTATGAACGATAAAGGGGACAAGTCCATCACCGTGATGGACAGGGTTTGAATGTGGACAAACAGCTGTAAGAATGAGCAGATTGGACTAGGTAGTCATATGACTCAGAAATAAAGATAACATCATGTTCAATCTCCAAGCAGTTTGCCTGGATGTTTCCTTGCAGAAAAAAATAAAATAAAAACACAGGTAATTATAGTAGCTACTATTTATAGCTCTCTCTGACTTCTCATATGGTTCTCCAGAGCTTACCTCTTCTCTGCTTTTGATCCTGACATAAGATTGTTAATTATAATCACTAAGCTGTTTACTGCTCCTCCCTTATTGTATCTTATTGGTATTTCACTAAATTGGAATTTTTAAAAGACCTTCTTTTTAACTGCAAATCCTGCTTTGATCCAAATTATGAGTTAACTGGATCCAGACTTCTGTTAAATTCTCATGACCATGTAGTGATAACTGAAGACCCAGCATATGCTCCATTTGGCTAATCTAAGCTCTGAGAACACTGGCTCTCTCCTGTTTCCAAAGGAGGTCTATTTCCGGCCACTGCAAACCTCCCTCACCCTTCCTCCATGTCAAAGTGGACCTGTGACCTGTGCTCTCTGAAGTCCTTCCAGCCTGGGCACCCGGGCGCTCAGCCCTGCTATATTTTTAACTAAGGGCAAATGGGTCGCCAACTCTCCAGGCGCTGATCTTTGAAGAAGCAGATCCCTATTTGTTATGTATTATAGACTTATTTGAGAAAGATCACACCGACACTCTGTTCCATCTGAGCTGCTTTCAAGCCCGACTTTCTGTAGCCTCAATGGGTATGCCACCGTGATGCTCACACGGGAGCACGGGAGAACCACAGTGGGGACCAGAGCGTGTTCGGGTGGAAGGGAGTGTGGCAAGAGCATCCTCCTGAAACCAACCTCCCAGACCAATTAGGATGAAAGAGCAGCTCCAGGAGAGCCATGGGTTTGTGATGCCGGACACCTGAGCTTTCCGTCACTTTCCCTTCAAAAGAGCTGAGCTCTTTTCTGACATTAAACCTGCAGTTCACATGGACTCCTCTTGACCACGGACTTTGTGCACTGACTTAGGCCTTGAGCAAGGTCAGCCAAATGACTGCAAAGTGAAAATGTAAGCTCTTAGATTACAAAAAAATCAAAAAGAATGCCTCCGTGGAATTAAAACATAGAGCTTCCCCCCTTCTTCACGATCTGTCTCAGCATCCATCATTGTGTGCTTCCCACATTTTAGTTTATTTTATATCATTTTAAATTAAAGAAAAATTAGCATTCTAAATTATTAACATTCAATTTACCTTCCAGCTTTTTATTGTGTTGTGCTGTCTTTAAAGGCAAATAAGAGAGCATTTGTTTAATCTACAGGAAGTGTTCTCAAAATTAATTATACAAGTCATGTTTCTTTTTGTCAGTGTGTATGTGAGTGTGTGTGTGTGTGTGTGTGTGTGTGTGTGTGTGAGTGTGTGCTGCATTCCTAGCACATATGTGTTTATGAGCAGTTGCATAAATGTCTGGTTGCATGTAGACACGCATGTGGAGGCCTGACCGCAGATAAGGATCCTCAGGAGTGTTATGCACCTCCTTTGGCAGAGGGTTTCTTGTTGGTCTATAGCTCACCACTTAGGTTAGACTGCATTCTAAAGAACTCCAGGGATCCTCCTGTCTCTACCTCTCTGGTGTTGCAAACATGCACCACACTTGGCCTTTTCTGGGTTCTGAGGATCGAACTCAGATCCTTGTGCTTGTCAAACAAGATTTGACCAATGGAGCCACCCTGTTCCCATTGCAACAGTTCTTATTCCAAAGCCTATGTATGAAGGTTTGTTTTGTTTTCAAAATAGTGTAAAGGCTATGCAAAATTAACTCACTTTTCTTTTCATTTTCCATGTTTGAATCCCCTACTAAAACTGTCTTTGCTTGCGTATTAAAGAGTCAAGAAAATCTGAAAGCAGCATGAGCTATGGATTGCTCCATGGCTCCCTGTTCTTCGGCACTGCCATTAACATTGCAGATGAACGACCTGTCCTGAGAGGGAACACACAAGCAGGACGTGCTACAGTATGGATCCTTGCTCACAGAGATTTCTTAGGATGGCATTAGCTTCATTGTTTATACCAAGAAAGCACTAGATTAGACAGAAAGCTTCTCTTGTGGGGACGGCCAGTGTCCCTTCTCAACTCACATTTTACCTAGGAATAGCTTTGGGTCTCCTTAAACTCTAGAACTCTTGACTCCCTGGCCGCAGTGAGCACACTTGAGAACAGGGCTGCAAAGAAAGGACTAGATGTGCACGTTGTATAACCTGCTCTCTCTACTCAAGCTCCCCTGGACCCTAGCACTACACTTGCAAGCCTGAGATGACATCATTGAGAATTTCCAGACAACGGTATCAGAACATTAAATCAAGCAAAAAACCATTTTAATGGTAGCACTATGGGCTCAGGTTGCACAACCAATAAATTAGCCCTGGGCTTGAGTTAAAAAATCATATGTCTGACTGACTCGGGTTGAATCTGAGTGAATCTATCAAAATTAAGCACATTTTCACAAATGTCAACTAGGAAAAGCATTTATATCACTGTTTCTAAAGTTGTAGACCATTATCTCTGAGATTGTCTAGATGACCGCTGTCACCCCTGGTTCCCTGCTTTATGTTACAGAATGACCCAAGAATGTTTGACCTATTTGGGTGACCACTTGTTTCCAGTCCGGGTGTCTCTCTCAGCAACTGAGCACAAAGCTTCAGCAGCCCTCTTATCTTGGACTGAAAAGTTGATGCTCTTCCAGGTAAGCCAGAACCTTGGATGGCTGATGACTGTTTTGGGTCTATGGCAAAGGCACCTGTGCATAAAGGTGCACTTCCTCTGTAATGGATGCCTCTCCCCTCGCAGTTAACATAGATAATTATGGCCTGAGATATAGAGACATAACACGTGAGATCTTTGAAAGGCCTCACAATCGAATTTTATAGTCCTTCCATTGCACTATGAATATACAGACTGAGACACAATCTCACACTGCCCAGTATGCCTGGAACCCCTATGTGTCAGTGACAGATATGAATTATTGATCCCTGTTTCCCAGTCCCTGAAGTTCTGAGGTTGTAGGTATGGACTATCAAGCCCAACCAGTGATCCAAGACTTTTAACCTAAATGCCTCAACACAAGGATGGCACCGTCACTTATAAACAATTGGTCCTTGGACAGAAGAGCACAGTCACCAAGGATGCAGGGCTTAGAGAGTAATTCCATAAGGCCGTCACTGCATGTCAATAGAAACAATCAGGAATAATATGCGCATCTTTCCCAAGCTGCATCTTTCTCATGAGCACTGTGGACAGCTTGGGCACACGGAATCTCACTCCCTGAGACAGCCTGGTGCGCTATCAGGAGCACAGGAGAGGAGGTTCCTGGGTGAAAGTCATAGTGACCTTCCTTCCCTCTATACTCTGGTGCACGTGCATGCAGGATCAACATAGACGAGTTTGGACATGCTATCCCTAGCAAGTCTCTCTCTGTGAACGATGCCTTGCATGTGGCAGGGCACCAAAAGCTCCACACCTAAAGCAGGGTGAGTTCAGTAGGCAGGACCAAGTCCGTGATGTGGTAGAGAGGCACTGTGTCTGCTTTCTATCTCCTGAACCCCCTGGGAGAAACTTCCCAGACGCCTGATATTCACTTGCCTAGTGTCTCGTCAGATAATGAAGGGGGTCCTACTAAAGAATAGCCAAGTAACACAAGCAAGGGAGCCGCTGAGTTGAACGTAATGACTACCGTGCTGAGCTTGACTCTATCTCGCTGATGGGGTGACCTTAGACAAGTCTGTCTATCCTAGAAGTCTCTATTTTCTTAAGAAAATATTTCCTTTCTGCTGTGTAGAAAGATGGAAAAAGCTTAGCAGCCATGCACAGTATAACACAGCCCAAGGACGCTGTAATTGCAATAGGAAGTACTGCCACCCTGTGTCCACTAAAGAGAATCAAAGTATCCAACATTCCATGCCTACCTAAAACAAACATGAAACTTAGCTCTCCAGAAAGACCCAATACCTGACCAAATTTTATTTCTGATCATTATAGTATACGTTATTAATGATGAATATACTTTACACTGTGAAAACCAGTCTATCCTGTGTTCATCTTACGTGTGGAGTAATGAGGCACAAAGAACTTGACTGAACCTCACACTGGGAAAGAAAAGGACAACTCCGACCTATGAAACCCATGAAGACCAAGCCCAGAGTTCAGACTTCCCCTTGGCATCCTGACCTATCCTCTTGTCGTGAAATGTGTGCTCCAGACAATGGATCAATATGGTAACCCTTCCTGGCTTCTGTCTCAGTGCGTTCCTGGCTTCTTTAGCAGTGTGTTCCCCTCAGAGCCTTTTCCTAACTGCAGGCTAAGACACTGTGATAGTCCAAGCATAAGAGCTACACCTCAGGCCGGGTGGTGGTGGCGCACGCCTTTAATCCCAGCACTCGGGAGGCAGAGGCAGGCGGATCTCTGTGAGTTCGAGACCAGCCTGGTCTACAAGAGTTAGTTCCAGGACAGGCTCCAAAACCACAGAGAAACCCTGTCTCGAAAAGCAAAAAACAAAAAACAAAAAAAAAAAAAGAGCTACACCTCACTAACATGTTCCCCTCAGCAAGCTCTCTGCCTCTGTTGGCCTGTTTACAGCACGTGGTTCTCTGTGAGGGCCTTCATGTAACACTGAAGACGGCAATGTGACACTTGCCAGAGGTGACGTCTCTAAGGAGGTCAAATCATGTGACACAGAGAGCAGCTGCTCAGCTACGCTGTTTATGGCCGCTCCATCAACTTGTAGTAGAATATCCTATGGGGCCTCTGCTTTATCCTATTTAGTAGAATATCCTATGGGGCCTCTGCTTTATCATGAGTTCTTGCTCAGGTCTTGGTCCATTGCACAGATCCTGTGAAGCAGAAATTGGTCTCACGCATGAAGTGGAAAGAAGCATCCAGGCCTGGAGCAGAGGATCAGGCAATAGGAAGGAGCTGAACACAATAGTCATGTAATGAAGAAGAGAGGACCTGGGGCTAAAGAGATGGTTAAGAGCACTTGCTCACTCTTGCAGAAGACCCAGGTTCAGGTCCCAGCACGGTGGCTCACAACCTCTGTAACTCCAGTTCCAGGGAGCCAACCCTCTCTTCTAGCCTCTGAGGATATTGGCTACACATGTAGTGCACATATCTATTCGGGGGCCAATCACTAACACACATAAAGTAAAATAAATAAACTTTTACAAAAGAAAGAAAATGTCAGTTGACCTAGTAAAAGACTCTTTCGGAGGAAGATGTAACAATACCTGATGTCTTTCGGTGACTTCTGCTGAAATGAGAAGTCTGGACGTGAGTGCCCCATTTCAGATTCCTCCCTCTGACGACTGTCTTCATCTCAGCTCCATCACCCTTCCGAGTGAGTCACTGGGGTAAAGTTCTAAGAACTTGGAGAGCAGTGCTGAAACTCTGTAAAGCTCCCAATATCCAAAAATGGGATGTTTTTCCCCAAATGTATTTGTGTTGTTTACCACTGAAATGCTGAAGACAGGTCTGTCTAATCAGGCTCTCAGAATGCTTTAACGGGCGCAACTTATGCAACTGTGCCTCTACTTGGGTCATCACCATTCCCTTGCCCCTTAAAGTATCTTGCCTCTGGCCAAGTGCTTACTTAGAACTAAATATCACAGCAGGGTAACCAGGAACCCGTTCATCTCAGAGCCCTTAGGTGACTCTCTAGGGGATAGGGAGCACAAGGATGCTTGGCATCCACAGAGGCCAGCATAGGTCAGACACCTTTCTGCAGGCTCGTGTAGATACCAGCTGGAGTGTGCGTGCTGGGATCTGGGTGTCTGTGCTCTGCAATAATATAGTATGAACTAAAACAGGTTCTTTAGGATCTAGCAAAGAACCACAAGTGTGGTCCTGGATGAGCAGAAGGCCAGCAATTCCGTGAAGGACTCAACAAATAAGATGCAGAGGGAGGGCAGGGAAGACCCTCAGTGAAGTGCCACGCAAGAACAAGGACCTTAGTGTGATCCCCAGAACCCATGTTTCTAAAAGCCAGGCAGGCAGTGATCTCTTGTAATCCCAGACCTTGGGAAGCAGCAACTGGTGAATCCCTGGGGCTCTTGGCCCAAACTAGTCCAACCTAATCAGGAAGCCCAAGATCCCAGTGTGAGACATTGACTCCAAAAACTGAACAGAGGGGGTCCAAAGAAATATCAGCTAAGATTTATTCTGACCTCTACAGTCATACATGACATGCATGCACAGACACATATATGTGTATTTACCCACATAAACATGCAGAGACAAGAAAGATAGAGGGGGAGAGAAAGAGGGAGGGAGGGAGGGAGGGAGGGAGGGAGGGAGGGAGGGAGAGAGGGAGGGAGGGAGGGAGGAAGGGAGGAAGGGAGGAAGGGAGGAAGGGAGGAAGGGAGGAAAGGAGGAAAGGAGGAAGGAGGGGAGAGAGAGAGAGAGAGAGAGAGAGAGAGAGAGAGAGAGAGAGAGAGAGAGAGAGGAAGAAGAAGAAGAAAATAAGAAAGAGATGAAAATAGATCCGATTAGGATACTCTGTTATGATCAGTGAGGATTTGTGGGACACACTAACCTCTGAGTCTTTTTCCTGTTCCCGTTCTAATACTTGGCATTAACTGGCTGTAAAGGTGGGGCAGTGAATGCAGGAAGCCAAGGGGCATCTTTGGGGATCAGACTGACTGAATCATCAGTAGAACTCAATTGCCTTGTAATTTGAACAGTACCTTGGCAGATTTCTGACCTTTCACGTCGCTGCTCCTCTCCTTCTGATCAAGTCTTGTGAATTCTGAAGACTAGTGTGTTTAGAAAGAGGTGGCCGCCCTGCATCTCCACAGCCTCCTAAGGACGTTTCCTGGAACAGTGGACTCCGGTTCACTCTGGCTGTCTTTTAGAATGGGTCCTGCTTTATATTCAGTTTCGTATTTCATTTTAAAACCTAGCCTGTTAACACAAATGGCATAAATTGCCCCTGATGACCCTTGACTTGGTGTGGCCAGAGAGCAATAAAAATTTCCAACTCAGACAGGTTAGAGGCAGCAGAAAGCACTTGCAGCCCCGGAGTCCAGTGTTTTGGTACTAGTGCTGTTGACACTTGGGAGAGAACACTGTGGTATAGCATTACTTTTTATTGTGTGTTCTGTTTTCCTCCCTCAAACTCAACATGTTTCTAAAGATGCTGAAGAAATTAAGCATTTATGTTCATCAGGATTTCAGTTGGGGGCATATCAAAAGTAGAGTCTCTTGTCTGGGTGCATTTATGGGGCTACATACTCCCTTTCTCATCTCCAGAAGTAGGAGAATTATACAATGCTATTCTTTTCCCCTAAAGAAAGGTAGATGTCTGATCTTATCCCTCAGGGGTTCAGCAAACTTCCCCTTTGGTTTCAACTCTGTGGAAACAGCCTCGTTCTCTGTGTTGTCCACCCGTGGGTACAAGAGTAAGCAAACGATACGCACTTCCTTATTTCTTTTCAGAACACCCCTGGGAAGCACCAGAGGTTACCAAGACATTGCACTCCGTGGAAAGCCCAGTGCCAAGGCAGCGCGCTCAGTTGGTCACGCAGATGATGTCAGTTCTTTTGTGCTGGAATACCACTCTGCTCGGCTTTTTCTCTTGTTTTGGTCTCTGTCTCCCCTGCTTGTGGTCAGGTAGCCCTGTTAATGGTTCACACTCTCATTCTGATATGTAGTCAACCGTGACACTGCCAACAACGCTTACCGCGGCATTCTTGCCACCACAGGATCAAGTCCTAGCCATGTTCAGACAGTGGCTTACAATACCTATCATCTACCAATGATCAACTTGTAATTTGTATCATATTTCCATGTAGTATATTTCTTTAAATTAATCAAATTTTAGGCAAGAAAATTTTAAAGGCAAACACTGTTTAGACAAGAGTCGTGAAGTGGGAATCCATACCTGTGCACCTGAGGAGTGCTTCCAAGCCTCGTCACAGGGGAAAGCACACTGGCAAAGGACATGAAGAAAGTCAGCCCTGTGCGTGTGGACACAACGAATCAGCTAAGTTGGGAATGCTTCCTTAAGGGTCCTACGTGATTGCTAAGTACATCCCAGGTTTTACAAAGACCACTCTCTCACCAGCAGGGCGCAGTGGCATGAGTGACGGGTTCCCACTCCTTCTGGGCAAGGCTACCAATGCCAGGGATCTTGTTCTGACGCTCACTGACGTCATGGCTGTCTTTGGCTGATGAGGTAGGAATAGTGTGTCCTTTCCAACTGGAGCTTGATCTTCTAACAAATGACTATGTATATTTTCCTGTCTTGTCAACATTAAAGCAATGTCTAAGGAGAACCTGAGTACACTTCCCCGAGAGGCTGCAGGGCGTGGGACTCTCCCTGTCTGCACGGAACGTGGAGACGGAAGGCCACACCTGACTGTTGTTCCGGCAACACACCGGCTTGTCCTGATGAGCACACAGGGCCCGTGGGCCTGATAATCCTCCGGACTCACACCCTCCTACAGCTCACTCATTGTCTTCTGACACAGTGTGCGTTCTGAGTGTCCCTTCAGCCTCACTAACTTCTCTCGGGTCCTTCAGAGGCTCCTTAACCGCTGATAGGTCTCGGGGTTCACTCTTCAGCCCTCTTCTTTATCAGTACTCTGGTCCAGGGGATCCCACTGTACATGAATAATGTTTCTACGGAAGCTTCCTTAATTACTGTTCACATAGGACGTAAATATATTATCTCCACTGTCATGTGTCAGCATTCACTTTTAACTTCAGATATTATAAGAAAATTTTCTAACTTTTCTCCATACCTACAAAATTTTCTCCGTTTCATTGGTTGGCAACAGCATCCATTCAATGCTCAAGCCGCAAATGTAGGATTGGTTTTTACTTCCGCCCTTTGAACCTGCTGCCCCATGCCCATCCAGCCCTTCCTAAAGCCCCATTGGCGCTCAAATTTCACTCTCTTATCCAAATCTGATCTCTTCCCTCATCTCCACCTCCTCCTCGGAGCCACGCTACCTGTCTTTCCATTAGCTTCCAGAACCTCTTGCCAGGCTTCGCTGCCTTCACCCGGAGGCTGTGAATAACCTCTTCAGAGACAGCAGCTGGTTTTCCTTCAAATGGGAATTGTATCATGTTGTTTTCCAGGCCCTCTCTGTCGCTCTCGGAATCAGACCAGATCTCTGCAGAAAGAGTGAATTGTAGCCCTGAAAAGGGAGCTGACGTCGAAGCCGTTGATCTCCTTTCAGAGTTTAATAAGAAAGTTTTGAATATAGGAGGAGTGCGGTTCTGGACGCTTGAGAAGATTAACAGTTCGACTAATATTGCCAGCTGTTAGGAAAAATACAGCAATAGGGACATACTGGGTTACCCAGAAATGTAAGGGAGATCTCTGCGTTTGTGCTCATCAAGTGGATTTCAGGACTTTATAGAAAAACGGTTTGACCTAAATGATGCTTAAAAGGGGTTTTTAATTATTTTTAAGTTACAGAGATTATTGATATATATCATTGAGATCAAAGACATCAACTAGGGAAAAGTAATCATATTAACACAATTATTTGCTTTACAGATTAAACACTTGTTCACCTAAAGGTGTTAACTAAGAATGCTGTTTTTCCTTCATTAATTGGATCATCTGAGTCCAATTAGTGCTGCCCATAAGCCCAAGGGTGGCCGTCAATGGCGCATGGATCACACACACACACACACACACACACACACACACACACGAGTGAAGAGTGCAGTCTCTCACAGCATTGCTTGTGACGAGGCCTGCGTCACTGATCCGCCCTCCATCTCTGAGATATTTCTCGTCCTCTCTTTTCCTGAACCACTGCCTCGAACTCTCACTGAGTGGCTCTCTGATTGCCCCGTGTCTTCTCTTTACTTTAAGCCTTAGCTGAAGTTGTGACGCTAGCTGATGTGCTCACTTCCCTTCTTCCATTAAGATGTAAATGTCCAAGTTAAAAGGACCTTTCCCGAGTAGCCCATCCATTTCCCCCTGGCTTCTTGAACTTTTCTCTGCAGTCTGCAGAAGACTGGGGATTGAATGAGCCAGTGTTTGTAACTTTGAAAGCATCTTAATGGATAGTAATAACACACATTATCTTCCACACCAGGTCCGAGGGCAATCCTGTAATCAGAAAATTGTCTGTAGCAGACAATGGAGAGCATCTTTTGTGGCCACGGACGCTTTAGGAGGTGTGCGTCTTTCATATCAAAGACCACTTGAAAATTGCCTGTATTGATCCACAAGGGAATTAATAAGAATTCAGCCGACAAGCCTGCCAAGTGTGCCTGCTGCTATATATTTGGAAAGGCTGACTGAGTTGGCACCGTCAGCAGAAGAAGCCTGTGCAGATAAGCCAAGTCTTTCCACCGGGCAACTTCCTGATGTCTCCCACTGCAGGTCGGTAAGGTGTGAGGATAAAACCCACTGTGGGCTCAGCTACTGGCCAACCCAGTGTGAACCAGGCCTTCCTTCCCCTTCACCTGCAGGTATCAGCCTTTCCCATCCAGATGTGTCAGCGGGAGGGGAGACTGTAGTAGCCTTCCACGAGGCTTATACTTTGTGTCATTTGTAATTTCTAGCAGAGGTTCAGTGGTGGTCGTGTGGCCCTGTGAAAGGCCTACTGATTCTCATCTATAAGAGATGGTGACTACGTGCTCCTTAAAAACTTTCTGAGACCTAACTCTATATGTTTTGGCCTGAGGCTTCTGGTTATTACAGCATCAATTTTCCAGGTAGCTTTGGGCTCATTTCTGCTTTCCATTTCAGGTTTTTATTATCAGTTTTGCAGGAAATGTATCTTTGACATCTAATTTTTTCAGTTTATGATGATTTAAAACATATACATGCAAAACTTTAGGATCTTTCTTACTGTTTTGGCTATTCTTTTTAAAATGTTTCGTCAATATATTTGTGTCTACTACCAGTATATTTTATCTCTTATATATGTATGCCTATATATATAAAATTATCATTATTATCATTTGTGTGCATGTGAGCAGCAGTAGTTGTAGTAGGTGCCTGCAGTACCCATGGAGGCCAGTAGGTGGTGTCAGATTCCTGGGGCTGGAGTTACAGCTAGTTGTGAATTGCCCAAAGCAGATATTAGGAATTCAAGAGAAGCAGACATTCTCAACACTGAAAGCTGCCTCCGCCACTACATCTCTCGTCTCTCATGAGGCATCTTGAGGTCTATCTAGATGTTCAGAGGCACCAGAAGCCTGTACATAGGCAAGCATTTCACTTAGGGATAATTTTATTTACTATAGAAAATGTTTTCATAAACTGACCAATGTTTATCAGCCACTTAATATCCTACAAAATGAAGAGATTTTCTGCTGACGAAGGAGCAACCACTAAACTTTCAAGGGAGCATTTGCTGCTGGTCTCTCTGTAGCTATCTGCCTCCTTGTTTCCGTTTGAGAATGCCTCGTTAGAAACAAATCACAGACTAACAGATCTCAGTACGCTACTGTGAAATACTCTGCAAATGCAATCACAATATTTTGTATTGAAAGCAGACAAAAATAACAAAATCCCGCACAGAAACAAAGACAGAAAAGTACTAAATTCTGTGTTTCCATGCATTGTCTGAAATATTGCAAAGGCTGAACGAACTCCAGCATATCAGTTAGTCATCCAGGTATGTCCTTGGAGCTCATTCCTGACAGGGCAGGTGTATTTTGGCAGGCTGCCTCTTTTCGTCCTGAAATCAATGTGAAGGCTTGGAGGTACAGAACTGCATCATTTCTTCCCTTCTCCATAGCACTTTAATATTTCAGCATGATTTTCAGCGATGCCCTGAACTACTCCAGTGAACAAACCAATGAGCTCACGTATGCAAGAGCCATGTCATATCCCGAAGACAGCATGTCACATGACTCTTCCCCACTCCCCAGCTCCCTCTTCCCCCCATCCTCTTCTCTGCGACACCCCTGAGGCGTGTCGGGAGAGGGTTGATGAAGATGCTCTATCCATGCTTGACTGCTCACACTCTCTATTCTCAGCACCTTGATCGGTGATGGTCTGTGCACCGACCATCTCTCTCTGTGTTAAGAACTCTCTATGATCGAAGTTGAGAGCCGCACAAACCGATGGATACAAACATAAATATTTATAAGGCAGTTTGACAACATGACCACTTAGCAAAACATCAATAGGTTCTCCCGTGGGGTCTACTGCTTCCCTGGAGATGTATTTTGACCCTGTTACGATACCAACCACATGGAGCAGGTCTCACAACCCACCCTCTTCCCTTTCATCTTAAATGCACTTCAATATACTTGTCTAAGTTGGTCGTGTCATTCTGGAAGTTCATTTGTCAAAAGGACAGGAAGGAAAGTCCTTGCTTCCTTAAAAACTCAGTTTGATTTAAACCTCTGCCCAAGAGCAAATTTCCTGGGATTTAATATGCCCACTCCAGTTAATATGCTTTATCATCATGTCTGTTTGTCGTTGGGGTTAAATTAAAAAACTTTTCCCTTCCTATTAAATCCCTCAGGGGAAAGAATCACACTTATGGAATCTTTGATGTTCTTTGGGTCTATCCAGGGAGCCCGACACATGGGAAATTACATACATGTCTTTACCATATGAAGCAAGGGGGCAATGTGAAAGCCTCTAGGCACACGGTCTGCTCTCCCCACAGACAGTCCAGCTGTGAGTCCATCAGCTTGTTCCTCTCCTCCAGATTCTGCACCATGACCACCGTCATGTCTCCCTCTCTCAAAGAGGACAGTATTCTTCATGTCCTGCCCAGGACAGACATCTGGTAGACCTTGCTCTTCACGGCTCCTGCTGCCTATCTCCTCCAATCACCGTGTTCAGTTGCTCCTGGCATTTCTGTCATCTAAGCAGTCTAGTGACTTGCCCACGTCTTTGTCTCTGCACTTGCTCGCCCCTCATGTCTCAGGGACAGCACGCTAACATCTTCTTGCAGGCTGCCACAGGGACAACATTTGAACATCGCCCTACCTTCTCTTACCTGGGTTCTCTGCACCAGTTTCTATTTATACCCAAAGTGATCTGGTTTTGCTTTTACATTTCTCTGTGTGTGATTATGTGACATATGCACCTATATGTGTATATACTTGTTTTTCATGTATGTGTCTGTGTGTGTTTATATGTGTTTTGTTTATATATGTGGCATGTATATGAATGTGTATATACATGTTTTGTGTGTGGTATGTGCATGTGTGGATATGTGTGGATATATATGAATATATGGATATATGCTTTATCCATATGTGTGTGAGTATGTATGTGAGTGTGTGTGTAAGTTTGTGTGTGCATGTGAATGTGAATGAGTGTGAGTTTGTGTGTGAGTATTTGTGTGTGTGAGTGTGTATATGTGTGTGTGTGAGTGTGTGTGTGAGAGTGTGTGTGTGTGTATATGTGTGTGTGCGCGTGAAGACTAATGTGGGGTATCATTTCTATCGGTCACTCTTCCAACGTCTTCAAGATGCAAGGCCCATCAGTCAAACCCAGAGCTCTCATTTATGGCTAGCCTTGCTAGACACCTTGCTCTGGGGATCCCCATCTCTGACTTCCAAGGTGTGCCCACCCAAAATTTATGTGGGTTCTGAGGGTTCAAATTCTGATCCACATGCCTACATTGCAACCACTTTAACCACTGAGCAATCTCCCCAGATCCCAAGGTGATCATTTTGAAAATGGTTTCTCTCTTACTGCCTTCTTCTCACTCTGGACTCTCTCTGGGAAGTCGTCTCTGATGATTTAGAGCTATTTAGTCTGCTCCCATGGTACATTGTCTCCACCCCTAAATATTCACTTAGAACACAGCCCTGGAATTTCCTGGCTTGTTGGTTTCTTCCCTGCAGGTTACTGCTCTGATCACAGAGTTTGGATCTGAATATTCCATGCCCAGGGTGAGCATCAATATCTGTTTGCAGGATGTCAATGCATGGTTCTTTGATATAGTATATACACAGCTTATCAATGAATTATTCACATAACTGCTATGGGGAAAAGCAGAACCAATATCATGATCTATCATTTTGCTTAGAACTATCAGGCCTATTATTTGGATTCAAGTGGGAATAGAATTAACCAATCAATACTCACTTACATACACAGATAAATACCTAGTATAGTATACATTTATTCTTAACTCTTTCCATTCTTCTTTTTACTGTGTGACTTACTTATAAATCAGCAGTTATATATCTCTTACAATGGGAGTAGAGCAATCTAAGGACAAGTTTTGGTACAACACTGAAATTAATTTTGTCTATGTTCCAAGTGGGTCTCCTCGCCTCTGCTCCACTCAGAGCTGTGGTTATTGGTGTGTATGCAACATCTGTCTTGTTATGTGGATGCTGGGGTCCAGACTCTAGTTCTCATGATTACACAGTAAACACCTGTAAGTACTGAGTCATCTCTGCCTTTAGAGAAGGAACTTTGAGTGCTGGAAGCACTCATACCCAAGGCTGCGCTCTCACAGACAATACAGCTAGTATTATGATCCAAATGTTTTCTAAATCACTTGCAAATATAGGAAGCTTTTATTTTACACGTTTTACCTGTTAATTCAGTAGATATCCAGTTTCATCAGGTATCTTGTAAAGTTTACACCTAAGGTATCAAAAGCAAAGTCAAGTTAGCCAGGTATCCAGCCACTTTCTGATTCATTCCCAGACCTGACTGACAGTATGGAATTCATGCCTGGTACTGTAGATGTGGTCTACGGCCCATGGATGGGGAGGTCATAGGCCTTACTACATATGGGGAACTTACTATTGTTGTTTTTCTAGAAAGAAGAAGAAGAAGAAGAAGAAGAAGAAGAAGAAGAAGAAGAAGAAGAAGAAGAAGAAGAAGAAGAAGAAGAAGAAGAAGAAGAAGAATCAGTTTGTTAAACTACCTTCTACACATTTATGCCTCTGCCTATAGGCTGGTGCTGGTCTCGACCTGGGGCAGAGAAGCTTTTGTTGGGCAGTGGACAACTGTTCAGCCCTAACGGGGCATGTGCATCCATCAACCCCTTCCCTCTGGAGAGGAAACAGACTTGGAGCCAAAGGATGGGGAGGCTGCTGGGAGTGCTGTGGCGTGGCTGTGACACGCCTGCTCTTCTTAGGAGCGCAGCGTCTTAGCCTCTGCTCAACAGCAGCAGAAAGACAACACAGGGGCTCAGAGGACAAGGCTTTGATTGACAGCTGGCCTGTCGTTCTTCCGTGGCTCCTTTGTATTAAGTCAGGCCTTTTCTTAAACTTATCTCATTGAGCACAGGACTTGGCTCCAACACTCCATTTCCTGGTGCTCTTTCTCTCCTCAGACTGAACGTTTCGTATTTCTTTTGCCCTGTTTGCTCCTTTTTTTTTTTTTTTTTTTTTTTTTTTTGCAGATCTACATAAGAGAGACCATTTATAACCCCAGGAAACAGTTCTAGGCTGTCATCAAATCTCCTCTGCCAATGCCAGTAATCAAAAATCTCTTCAATTTAGTCTCTGAAAGATTTTTTTAGAACAAGGGCAAAAAAAAAACAGCTACATTCTTTGCCAAAATATCACAAAGTGGTGTCTACACGAGCTGCCAATGCTCTCCACCCCTGAAACCTCTGGAGCTCGTATTGTTCATGCTGCCACTGGGGGTGGCCCACTAAGTCCTGCTTATAAGTTGATCAATCGCTTTTGTGGTCAAAAATCCTAAAGTCTTCCATAGTCCTCCAAAAACAAAACCATCATGGCCTCAGGCCTATCACAACATTACCGCAGTTCCTGACGCCAACTTCTGTCTTAATTATTGCTAGAAGGGTCACTATGACCATGGCAGCTCTTATATAAGAAAGCCTTCCATTGAAGACTTGCTTACAGTCTCAGAGGGTCAGTCTGTGAGCATCATGGTGGAAAACAGAAGGCGTGGAACTGGTGCAGTAGCTGAGAACTTTACATCCTTATCTAAAAGTAGCAAAGAGAGAGAGACAGACAGAGAGAACACAGCAACCAGGCCTGCAAAGGGCTTTTCAAACCTCAAATCCCACTCTTAGTGACATAGTCCCTCCAACAAGGTCACGCCCCCTGATTATTCACAAACAATTCCATTCCCTGGTGATGAAGTATTCAAATATGTGAGTTTCTGGTGGCCATTCTCATACACACTGCCACACTAACATAGCTGTACCAGACTGGATGAGATTAAGAAGGAAAACTTTCAAGCATAGAGAAGAAATAGTGCGGGAGGCCTCACCTCTAGCTATGAAGCCATTTGCAGTGTCTGTGTGCTAGAAGAGAGAGTCATTTTTGTTGTGGGTGTGGCCACTGGTAAGCTGTCCACACTCCGCTGGATGTCCCTGTGCTCATGGGCATGTGGATAGCACTAACTGAACTCGGTGGGGTATTAAAGGATCAGAACAGGACATGAAGAAGGGGACAAGCTACATGTTGGAGGGGTCCAGAAGCTGTTGGAGAGGTAGATATGATCAAAATATATTATATACATGTATGAACTTCTCAAAGAACAAATTAGAAATATTTATGAAAAATAAACAAGAAAACAGATCTAGGATCTGATTAAATAAAATCTAGTGTCTGAAAAGAGAGTTGGATTTCCAGGGAACTATCAAATATTTAGTCCCTTTCTGAAAAGAAAGTGATAATGCTTTTGCAAATTATAATTTTCTCTACTTGAACTTTTCCATGAATCCCAAAAGAAGAAAACAGGTTAGGAAAATTAATATCATAATAGAAAAACCTTGTCTAGAGAAAAAAAAAGGGCATTTCTATACAATGACTTTAAAAATAATCAATCTGGAAAGTCATTAAGTTTATCTACTTGAGGAAAAATTCTAAATTACCCTTCTAAAAGAATAATAATTTTAAAAGACCAGTATGAAAAAGGCATACTTGGGACAAAATGAAATAAAAAGTTTAAAATAAAGGGACAAAAATAATTTTTAAAAAGGAAACAGGTAGCATATAATTCCCCCAAAGAAAGAATGTGTGGTCAATAGACTAGGGACATCCCCCAAGATGTTACTGTTCTAATTATAAAGAGCTCTGGATTAACTTCCTCATGTGGCCAGACAGACCACAGATATGTCACCTTACGGAGATAAAGAGACCATTCTGGGCCATCTGGGTCAGACCAGTTGGACATCTTCACGGAAGGGAAGCATTATCTTCAGAGTACATGGCAGAGGATGTGATGCAGGGCATAGCTCATGTCTGCTCACTTAAACCCAACAAATAAAAAGCCCCATTAGGAGGCCATGCCTCCCACCCAAGTCTCCTCCTCTTCTCTATCACACTCTCTCTGGAATCTTTCTGGTCTTTCTGTGTGGCCACAAGACTTGGTGTACACCCTAAGGATCTATAAGTGATAAAATCTCTATGCTGTCTATAGTGATTTGAATGAAAATGCCCCCCAAAGGACAGTGTGAATGCTTGGTCCCCTGTGAGTGAAATTGTTTGGGAAGGGTTAGGAGGTGTGGCCTAGTTGGAGGAGGTGTGTCACTGAGGGTGGGATTTAAGGTTTTAAAAGTCTAGGCTCAATCTCTCTCTCCCGTTCATTGCCTGTTGACTGCAGGCTATAGCTCCCTGCCATGAGAGTAATGGACTAACTCTCCAAAGCTTTAAGCAAGCGCCTAATTAAATGTTTTCCTCTATAAGTTGCCTTGGTCATGGTATCTCCTCATAGCAACAGAGCAGTAACTAAGATGCTCTATTTAAAAGAGTGATAAGGGACATAATCAGTAAATCCTGGCACTGTTTAAAAGTTGAGAAAAGGAGAGGTGGTGGAGGGATGACACCCCAGAACTCATGGTGAAAAGGAAGAAGAGACTCCTGAAAGTTGTCCTCTGAATTCCCCACATACGCATGCATGCCAAAACATGTTTGTACACACACACACACACACACAATCATTGATTGACTTGGACTTGAACTTTCTCTGTTGTTACCTGTGCTTACTAATATTGCTCGTCAACCTGACAAGATCTAGAATCAGCATTGAGGTGCATCTCTGGACGTGATCTGCTGGGATTACCTACATCAGGCTAGTATTGGTTGGGATGACCTTAACAGTGTATGTTACCTGTTCTATGGGCTGGGGCACTAAGTCAGAGGACCTGACTGAATTAGAAGCAGAACGATGTCTGGACAGTAATGCTCGGTCCTACCCCCAAAAGCAAACCAGTGTGAGCAGGTGAGTGCTGGTTGCCACAACACCCCTTCAGGGGAGCCATTCTGGTTGCCACAACACCCCTTCATGGGGAGCCGTACCTTTGATCTAAGCCAACGAGATCCTTTCTTTCTTAAGTTACTTTTCTCAGCTATTTTGTTTCAACAAATAGACAACTAATATTTTCACTTTTCACTGGTTTCTGCTGTTTTACTCTTTTGTTTCTTATACTTAATATGAATTAGATATGTTCTGTTTCTACTTCTGTCAGGAGCATTTGAATTATTGGTTTTAAATTCATCATCTTTCCCAATATAACCAATATAACCGATGTAACTCTGCATGATTTTGGCTATGTTACTAATTTTTGATGTTCTTAATCACTAAGCCATCTCTCTAGCTCCGTGGCTGCTCACTCCCACAGCAGTCCACGTGACATTTTCTGTTCTCATTACAGCGCCGTGCTGGTCTTTCCCAAAGGAGTGTCCTGAGGCTCACAAGTCAACCACGCAGCAGAAAGGAAAAACGGGAATTTCAACACTAGTGACACCGGATGATAAGACCCTGTTAGATTTGACCTGAACTGTATCCCCAGGCCCACACGGATACTCTGTCCCAGGGCACAGTCTTGGCCACACCAGCTTCAGAGTGCCACTGCACGTCGATGGAATGTCCTTCAGGTGCCTCCTGTCCTTTTCTTCAGGGCAGGAACAGAGTAAGTTTGTGAAAGAGTCCTTCCCTCCTGCACTACCTAGAGCATTTCCCTCCAATTATCCCCTACCCCCTGTGTCTTGTTAATTTTGTTCACACCTGTAATCTGAGTTATATAAACACACACATGTACATACATGCAAATATACGTGTGTGTGTGTGTGTGTGTGTGTGTGTGTGTGTGTGTAACTGTTTCTTCTCTTTCCCTTCTACCAGGTTGTAAGCCATGCCGGAGTGAAACCTCATTCAGTATGTTACCCTATCGATGTTTGACACTATGGACATATAGAAGTTCAAAGAGTATAGAGATCAATGAATAATTCTTGAGGGATATTAAGTAGGGAAATTGTCAATATAGATGTTTCTGTTGTCATTGTGACAACATGTCTGACAGAGACAGCTGATGGAAAGAAAGATTTATTCTGGCTCACAGTTTCAGGGGGTTCCATCAAGGAGCAGAGCAGTGAAGGTTGTGACATAAATACCCAGACATGCCTCCTTGCCAGTCCCTTCTGCCTGGCTAACCATCACAACACTGTCTATGAACGGTCTGATTTGTGATCTGTGTTTTATGACAGTGTGAAGCAGAACAGGTTGACTAGAAACAAGATTTCAGTTTATTCCCAGACTAGTGATGTCTGAGTTATTCTTTAGTCAGGCTGGGCAATGGGAACAAGCTACGGCTCACAGTCTGCTACTGGATCATAGTGGGAAGCCATATATACTATACAATACACAGGAGGTTAGATATATTCAACACATCGTGATGTATTGGATTTCCAACTTTTGAATGCAATTATTAGAATGCAACCCATAGCAGTGGAGTATTTACATATTTAAATAGGATAAACATTAAACACATGTATTACATACACACATAGAATCACCCCACCTTACAGAAACAGATACATTTACGCATGGAACTTTAATGCATTTTTGTAAAGTATTATTGTTCTGTCCTCACTGGTCACCTTCTCAAGTATATAACTTCTGGAAGGCAGGGATTACACCTTCTTCATTTCAACTGGAATGTCATATGTGACGTTCTGTTGGGGTGTTTTGCTCCCTGCACACATAAAACAATGGTCAACAGTCTAGTGTTTTTTTACTGAATGAATCTCAACTGCATGGTATCCTTAATCATTTCTTTTTCTCTTGCTCTTATTTTAGAAGTTTTCTAGTGAGAGAAGACTGTTTTGCCATTGGGGTTCTTGCTATTTGCTTAGTTAGTTTTGGGTTTATTTCTGCTCCATTATTAAATCTGTCTGCTAAACCTGAAGCACCAATCCTGGTGTCAGAAGATTCAGTTGCAAAATAAGCTTTGCCTGCCCCCTTGTGGCAGACTTGTGTTTCTGGCAGAAATAACTTCCCTCTGAGTTTTGAATTTTTTAATATTTTTTTCTGTGTTCTTTTTAAAGCGTATGTATGAATACGCACACACACATATACGCACGCACACACACACACACACACACACACACACACACACACACACAAATGTACTTTGGTAATACCCTACTATCACTTCCAATTTCTCCCAGAACCTCCACATCATGTGTTTTCCCCAACTTCCAGGCCTCTTCTCTTTTAATGGATGAGGTCTAATTAGTGATACCTTTATTGTGCACGAGAGTATGCCTATGTAAATTGAGTGGAGGTAAATAGGGCCTAAACAAAACTTACTATTTCCCTCCAGCAGCCAGCAACTGCCAATAACAGTTCAGCTAAAGTCAGGGCTCCTAGCATGGGACCCAGTAAGTTTCTACCATAGCTATGTTTGAGGAAAAGTCCCTACCCCAACCATGCTTGCAGATAAACCCCTACCTTAACCACGCTTGGAGGTAAGCCCCTATCCAAACCATGCTTGAAGGTAAGTCCCTACCCCTGCCATGCTTGAAGGTAAGTTTCTACCCAACCGCACTTGAGTATTGACTGGCTTACTCTTGAGCAGGCCTTCTGCAGGCAACCACAGCTGCTGTGGGCTTATGACGACAAAGATCCTGGCAAAGCAAGAAAGCATTGTTTCTTGGCAATTCCCTTGATCCGCCAGCTCTTAAATTTTTCTGCTCCGTTATCTATAATATCCCCTGAGCTTTGGGAAGAGGTATAATAGAGAGTTTCCAGTTACGCCTGGGCACAGACAATTTTGATAGAACTATGATGAGACTGTGTATCAGTCACCAAGCCCTGATCCCAATTCTTTTCATTACATGTAAAGCATCACTTTCCTCCTCATTAATGTCTGCATTTTGTTCATTTTGCTTTTGTTTTTTGTTTATTTTTTCCTTAGTTTTGAGGTACTAGAAATGCCTTGGGGTTTCACAAATGCTAGGGAAATGCTATACTGCTTAGTTATAGCTCCAACTCAATGTCTGAAATTTTATATTCATTATTGACTACCTTTGTGATGGAAAGTATCTTTAGATGCCTCTTTTAATAATGACCTTTAGAAAGGAATTAGTCAGACCTAGAAAATGCGCATTAAAATGAGTTTTAAGACAGAGGGGAATAACAGGGCACAACACAGAAGAAACGATGTAAAACATTAAATAACCTTTGTGTGGTTTGGAAATTTGGATACAAGATTATTCTGTGACTCGAGAATTCTCTCTGAAAGTGTCACCAGCCTACTGTCTAACATGGTCAATCGAATGAAGGTTTTAAAATCATGCAATATAAAACGAATGTACGACTCCCCATTTAAAAACTGTTCCTTGGTGGTCTCATCCGTGTCTCCTTTTGATCAATATGAAAATCCGAGTACGCTCTCTCCTCCCTAGATGCTTAGCCAATGTCCACAAAGGTTTTCTGCTTCTTCTTCTTCTTCTTTTCTTTGGTTTTTCGAGGCAGGGTTTCTCTGTGGTTTTGGAGCCTATCCTGGAACTAGCTCTTGTAGACCAGGCTGGCCTCAAACTCACAGAGACCCGTGTGCCTCTGCCTCCCAAGTGCTGGGATTAAAGGTGTGTGCCACCACCGTCCAGCTAGGTTTTCCTTCAGATTTTTCTCTTTATGGTATACATGGCAAAGCAATCATTTACCTTTCATTTTAAAAGACTATGAGATGAAAGAAAACACAGAGGGAAAAATAAGGATAAGTGATAAGTATTACTAAGAATATTTGAAAAAGTCATTGGAAATGAAATTTTATTTACTTACAATTAGGTATATTTATGTGTATGCATATTGTACACATGATTATATTATATGAACATATAATAAATAAACATACATAGTATATTTAGTATAAATATACCACTTGAGGAGACAATGCTCCTCAGCAGAAGCTCAGGCAGAAGTCATGGAGGAGTACTGCTTAGTGACTTGTTCCCCACGGCTTTCTCAGTCTGCTTTCTTATAGAACTGAGTACCACCAGCCAAAGGGTAGTGTCTTACTTGGAGTTTCTATCGCTGTAATAAAATACCAAGACCAAAAGCAAGTTATGGAGGAAAAGATATATTTGGCTTATACTTCTACATCATAGTCATTTATTGAAAGAAGTCAGGACAGAAACTCAAGCAGGGCAGGAACCTGGAGCAGGAGCTGAAGTAGAGGCCATGGAGGAACACTGCTGACTAGTTCAGCCTGCTTTCTTATAGATTCCAGGAATGGAATCACCCACAATGGGCTCCTCCCCATCAATCATGAATTTAAAAAATGCCTACAGACTTGCCTGAAGACTGTTCTTACGGAGGTGTTTTCTTAATCAGACTTCATCCTCTCAGATACCTTGTATCAAATTGGCATAAAACCAACCAGCACACTCGCATCAGAGAAGCTTGTTTTATGACAGATGGAAACCATTATATAAAACCACACCTGATCAAAATACATCAATTAGTTGAATTACTACCACCAATTAGTAAATTTGCAACATAACCCTTACACTTAAAACTCAGGGAACAATGTAAAAGAGAGAGCAGAAAGATTTTCAGAGACAGAGGACCCTGACATTTGCTTAAGATGGTATCTTCTAAAGAAAGAGAGAGAGAAAGAGGGGGTGTACGCGTGGGTAGGGAAGAAGATGAGTAGGACCAGGAACAATTGTGGGGAGGAAGAAGAGGTGAGCGTGATCAAGAAACGTTGTATAAAATTGTTAAAGATACACTAATAATACTATATTATTTTAAATATATGTATGATGAGCTTGGGAGATGACTCGGTAGGTTGTAACTGTGTAAGCATGAAGACTTGAGTTTAGATCCACAGCACCCAGTAAATGCCAGACAGACAGCCACTGACCTGTGATCCCAACACTAGCGAGGCAGAGATGGGGGAATCCTCAGAGCACGCTGGACAGCCAGACTAGCTGAGTAGGCAAGCTGTGGTCAAATGAGAGACCCTGCCTCTACATGTATGGTGGAGCGAGATGAAAGAAGACACGCGAGGTCAACCTCTGACCTCCACACACATGCAGAAACACAAGCACATGCACCAGCACCCATGCCCACAAACACACTAAAATGCACATGCAGGCACAAACACATGCAAAAAGAATTGTGTTCATTATGGGTTTTCCCTCCCTCTAACTCCTCCATTCCCAGCAGCCCCAAGGCAGTGTATAACACAGTGAAGATTGCTCTAAAGTTCTGAATTCATCAAGAAAGACAGTTACATTCTTGTTGGCTTCAAAGGGTATCTTTGATGATTAAAAATGATTTTCTGATTTAAAAAAGTATACTCGTCCTCAGGATCGTGAATGACTTGCACCCCAACGTCTCTGACCGCTCTAAGAGAGACAGTTTCTTAGATGCTTGTTGAAAATCCCGATTATCGCGAGGCAGGCACCCGAATGTGGACTTCAGCGGTCTGTCTGCCTGATGCTTCAGCTGGCCATGCTGCTCTCTCACCTCCGGATGCGAGGACGATGAGCACAGCTGTTAGTAAATGTTTGTAGAGCTGAATTTTAAAGCTTACTTAGACCTATCCATGACTTCCCAACAGGAATTTCATATATATTTCTCACAACATCAGCTATTGTTAACGTGAAACTTTCCAAATGTTCTAAAACTCAACCAAGCAAATGTTAAGCTTTAAAAAAAAGTTTTTAGCCAGGGTTCCCTGCCCTGTGGGCAGTCTAAGGTCCTCCCCCCTCCATCCAGGTCTAGTAAGGTGAGCATCCAAACAGGCTAGGCTCCCACAAAGCCAGTACATGCAGTAGGATCAAAACCCAGTGCCATTGTCCTTGGCTTCTCAGCAGCCCTCATTGTCCACCATATTCAGAGAGTCTGGTTTTATCCCATGCTTTCTCAGTCCCAGTCCAGCTGGCCTTGGTGAGTTCCTGTTAGATCAGCCCCACCGTCTCAGTGGGTGGGTGCACCCCTAGTGGTCCTGACTTCCTTGCTCATGTTCTCCCTCCTTCTGCTCCTCATTTGGACCTTGGGAGCTCAGTCCAGTGCTCCAATGTGAGTCTCTGTCTCTATCTCCATCCATCGCCAGATGAAGGTTCTATGGTGATATGCAAGATATTCATCAGTATGGCTATAGGATCGGGCCATTTCAGGCTCTCTCTCCTCAGCTGCCAGGGAGAGTGAATACCATGCATGTTGGCTGGGATAAGAATGCCCCACCCAGACTCATACATTCCCAGTTGGTTGTGCTATTAGGGTGATCATGAAACTTTTAAAACCCAGAACCTTACTAGAGGAAGTACCTTCCTGAAGGAGGCTTTGTTAGTTTATAGCCTCTCTCTGCTTCTGGCACAAGGTGGAGGTGATCTCAGCTCCCTCCTTTAGCTTCCAGGGCTTCCCTGCCACTGTGGACATCTGGCCCTGGGGAACCCAAATCCAAACTAAACCCTCTTTAAGTCGCAACACCAGAACTGTAATTCACCTCATTGTGTGAATAGGAAATCTGAAGAAGAGATGGTTTTTAAGGTTCCCTTTGGAATTTTATTTTTCAGATTACAGCAAGTACAAATCTTAGCCAGCCGAAGATAGGAAAAGTGACAGAAATGAAATCATTAGCAATTATTAAAACCATTTGTGTGTGTGTTTACATATGCGCACATGTGTACAAGCCTGCACACACATGTAAAATGTGGGTTGTAGATCCTCAGGCTACATGTTATAGATTGTGGCCACAAGGTGGTGACACAACATAATCTTTATTTTTCTCATGCTGGAAAAACTAAAAGAAAACAAAGGAGGCTATAAATCAGGGCAATTCTGTTTCTTCACTCCTAAAAGGTTTACCTTTGATCTTCTTTCTTCTTTCAATACAATAATAACTCTGACCTATATGTATAAAGAAAATATGCTTCTCAGGAACAGCATGTATTTTATATAAACTGTATTTTAAAGTAATCTGTACAACAGAGATGCAGGTTTGCTTCCCAGTTCTAGAGTCCTGGAGTCCCCGTGTTCCAGGGCCCCTGCTATACAGATGTGGTGTTCTTTTGGTCCCCAATCATCATCCTCATTGTATCAAACTGAGCCTTTGCGTCAGACGGTTTTTCAGTTTCCCTCCTTCACTTCTCCTTTCTCAGTTATCATTATTATTTTATCTTTTATGCTTGTGTTCAGTCGAAACATTTTTCATAGTATATATTACGTGATATAGCAGCTTTTCCTTACCACCATGGCCTGCCAGAGTAAGAGCTTAGACTTTATTGACATCATAACCTGCTAAAGCTAAGACGTATTGCTGTATCTGTGAGGTGTCTATATTCAGACAGAACCACCGTCACTTATCTTCACCTCTGTAATATGTGTAAAGTCGGTGTTTAAACACAGACTCCAATGCTACAGAAGCAATTCTGAATGATGAACTTAAGTATCTGTAAGAAATTAAATTGCATTCTCCCACACAGACATGTGGTTGCAGGAAGTCGTGAATAAAAGGGTGTGTGTGTGCCTTTGTGTGTATGTCTGTGTGTGTATCTGTGTGTGTGTTTGTGTGTGTGTCTGTGTGTGCCCCTGTGTGTATGTCTGTGTATGTCTGTTTGTGTGTGTATCTCTCTGTGTGTCTATGTGTGTCTATCTGTCTGTCTGTCTGCATGTCTTTGTCTGTGTGTCTGTGTGTGTCCATGAAAGGTTATCATTTAGGAATGTGTATTCATGTTACACAATATCTTACCGACAGGGAATTATAGAGTGAGAATTTAAAAAAGAAAAGCTACTGAAAACTCCCAGCATCCCAGAACTGAGGAACTGAGGCTCGGAGATGGAAAGAGTTCATACAATGGAAAACCAAGATCTTACCAGGGTCCATCCCCAGATGCTTCAGGACACAAAATGCCTTTTTAAAAAATCTGAATGCTAACAAGAAAAAAAAATCAGTGACGCCAAAGCATTAAGAATCATATCGCAGTGGACTGCTTCCTACCAGGCAAGCCAGAAGACAATGGAATCTGTCATCTTCCACGGGGAGTGGTTCCTGTCCTTGGATTCCACGTCACGGATACCTGAAACAAACAAAGGTAGGAGAAAATGTGATAATTTATTAGGCCCAAAAAAATAGTTTCTAGCTGGGTGGTCATGGCACACGCCTTTAATCCCAGTACTCAAGAGGCAGAGGCAGGAGGATCTCTGTGAGTCCAAGGTGAACCTAGTCTACAAGAGCTAGTTCCAGGGCAGGCAAAAAGCAACACAGACAAACCCTGTCTCAAAAAAATTAGTTTCTTCACCAGAGCAGGGAAAACAGAAAACTACAACTTCCCCTGAGTCCTGGAAGGAAAAGAAATGATGTCTCCGAAAAGGGCCTTGTTTTCATGGGGGTTTGAAAGAAAGGGGCAGGAGAGGAGAGACACAGGCAACTCAGCAACAAAAGGAGAAACAAGGCTTTTTTCACCCCCCAGAGGAAAGAATGTGTGAACTAAGAACGGCAGCAAACGCATTATGTGGGTCAGCTGTGATAACGCTGAACATCGCAGAAAGAGCCTGGCCACCTGACTCAAAGGAAAACACAGCACAGTGCTTGGAGGTATATGGTGAGGTGCAAAAAAACTAAGTCTGAAGCCGTTATAGTCAGAACCTATAGTTTTCTAAACTCTTTAAATAAAAAAATGAGATTGTTATCCTAAAATATGCAGCAATCTCCTAAAATGAGCTCAATGGCTCTAAAGCCCAGGAGAAGATCAGAACAGTCAGAGTGGTACAGCCTGAGGCCAAAGGCCAGGAGCCTGTCTGATGCAGAGGGATGCATTGAAGTTAGGACGCTGCCTTCTCCCTGAGTAGTGGGGGACAGAAGAGATCTTCTTAGCTGCAATGAAGGAATTCCAGAAGAAAACAGCTCAGGAAGCTGCCCCTACCCATTTTTCTGTTTGTGTTCAGCTTTTCAGAAAATATTTTCTGGCAGTCTGAAACAGGCCCACTAACTCCTTCCACAAGATCTTTCAATAGCAGAGAGGCCTCTGCCAGAGGACTGAGCATCAAGAGAATATTTACTGGGAAAAAAATCTCAAGAATTTAGCAGTCTACAGAGCAACACCCTCCTTACCACTGTAAAAATCTAGTGGTTTTTCAATAAAAGGAAAATAAAATACATTTTTTGATATCTTCTACTCAGCTTTTTAATAATTTGATAGATATGGTTCTATAAATCATATGAACCCTCTTACAAAGGGTTCTTAAAAATTAATATCATTATAATACCAAAGTCATTTGTATATTTAAGAATTTAATATTGAAATAGTGATTATGATTAATCCCATGCTCATATATTTCAATAAAGCATATGTCTTAAGAAGGACTGAAGCTCTATGTGTGTTGAATATATTCATGAATAAACCAAATAATTCTAAAATTGGTGGTTTCCAATTTTAATGAGATGGAAGACTCCCTGATAAACGTATTATAGCCATGTTATTATATAATCAGAATTATTGTTGCGGACAGGTGCTACTCAGAGTCAATCTATGGGGGGTTCCCCTTTTCTTCTTCACTTATTTGTGGAGTCAGTGTGATCAATAACAGGCGCATGAAAAGAACAGTCACATTGATTATCTCCATTAACTACTGCTGTGCTCGGAGTGTCGGCCGTAGCCCCAGAGAGCTGCCTGTTAGGGTTTGTTCCCCAGGGTTGTACTAATGGGAGGTGGAACCACTACAAAGAGGGGCTGATGGGAAAATCCTTAGGTCATCAGAAATGCTTGTCTTTGAAGACTGTAAAGGACTGTGGGATTTTGGGACTCTGCCCTTCTCACTGTTCTGGTTTGAGATATAACTGGTTTGTAATTATACAATTTTCCCCTGTGGTGTTCTGACATCTGCTACCTTCACCAGAGACCAAATCGACTGTGAAGCACCCAAACAGTGAACTAAAAATAATCAACTTTTCTTTACAATTGAAGTGCCTCATGTATTTTGTTGTAGTAACAAGATGGTTAATGCAATGAACTAAATGAATGAGCTGATGGCAATCCTGGTGTGGGAGGTTCAATGCCAATGGCCCCATAAACTCATTGGGAATAGCACTGTTAGGAGGTGTGGCTTTCTTGCAGTGGGCGTGGCCTTGTTGGAGGAAATGTGTCACTGTGGGGGCAGACTTTGAGGTCTCATATACGCTCAAGTCACGCCCAGTGTCTCAGTCCACTTCTTGTTACCTGTGGATCAAGACATAGGACTCTTAGTTCCTTCTTCAGCACCATGTCTGCCTGCATGCACACCATGGTGATAATGGAATAAAACTCTGAAAATGTAAGCCACCCCAATTAAATGTGTTCCCTTTATGAGTTGCCAAGTAATGGTGTCTCTTCACAGAAATGGACACCCTAACTAAGACAGAAGTTGGTACCAGGGACTGAGATATTTCTGTGAAAGGCCTGATCATATTTTTGGTTTGGAGGAATTTGGACATTGGCACTCTGGGTTAAGGAAGAAGAGGAATGCTTCAAGCGCTGCCTAATGGGACATCCTAGTAGAAATAAGGAAGATTTGAACTGTGGGGGCCTGAGTCAAGATGTTTCAGAGGTGAAGAATATTAATATGTGGCCTAGAGATCTTTCTTGTGATATTTTGGTGAAGAATGTGACTGGTTTTTGCCTGGACCAAAGAGTCTGCCTGAGGCTAAAGTGAAGGGGTTTAGATTAATTCCATTGGCAGAGGAAATCTCAAAACAGCCTAGCATAGACTCTGTCATGTGGTTATTAATTAGTGTTAAGTCTAATGAAGATTTATAATGAAAAGGAGCAAACTGAGCAAGAAAAAAAACAAAATGTACAATTTGAGGGGAAAGGGAGCACCAGGAAGTGGAATGGTGCTAACTCCTTAAATCCTATAATCCTATATTTAAGGAGATAAACAGATTAAGAAATGGAATAAAGGGTGTTGTGGGACTTCATTCAGCCAATAGCCTTTTAGATACCTGCCTATTAGGACATGGTCTGAGGTACAGTAAGCACAGATGGGAAGTGGTGGTTGGAGATCTGAACACAGCTCCCAGCACACACAGAGCAGAGGATGGCAGGAGCTCTATACCTTGTTGTTCATGAGTGTTCCCAGTAATATCTTTATCTCGGGCTCTCATGGGTTCGCTTCCACACAACAATAAAAGGGAGAGGTAACCTCAGGATAAGATCCCACCCAGCTAAGTTTCCAACTTGTGAAAAGGAATTAAAGAAGAGCTTAGAGCCATGTTTGGTGTCTCTTCACCTGGCTATACCTCTTTTAGAAAAAAATACTTGTTCAAGAGAATGGATATGTGACTAGGCAATTAAAAGGACTTGCTGCTCTTGCAGAGGACCTGGGTTCTGTTCCCTATACCCACATGGTGGCTCACAACCATCTACCTGTATGTCCAGCTCCAGAGACTCTGAATCCTCTTCTTAACTCCATGGGTACTAGGCATGTACATGGTGTACAAGCATAGATGCAGGTATAAAAACACACATGTATAATAACAATAACTAATAATAATAATAGATTAAACCTTCACCAGTTCTTTTGACCTAGGTGGCCTCTCTTTACCCTGACATTGCCCAACCTAGTAACCCAACATCTCTGCCTTTGGTCACGTGCCTCTGCTCACCAGCAAGGGCATCTGCTAAGCTACTTTGCGGGACATGCTGCTTTTCTATCAAGTCACTGTGTGTTTGGCTCATGTTACTGGAATAATACAAACTGACTAAATCGTCTACAAAGTAAAAAGAAATGTATATGGTGGGAAACGTATTCCTTTGAAAACGAATCCAAATGCTCTTTTGAGAACTTATGGAGATTAAATCTTCAAAAGTTTGCAAATTTGCCAAAATATGGGGACAAAATAATGGAGCTAAACTGCTAGCCAATGGAGTGATATAGAGACAGAACTATACAGCTAGCCGATAGAGTGATATAGAGAGAGCTATTTAATAGTCATATTGTCTAGCTTGAGCTAAAGTGGGGTATCAGATATTTATTGGGGAACACTCACGAGCAACAAGGTAGAGAGCCGCTGTGGTCCTTGGCTCTGTGTGTGCTGGGAGCTGCGATCAGATCTCCAACCATCACCCAAGAGATAGTGAGGACGCTTCCTGTCTGTACTTAGAGTACATCAGACCATGCCCTAAAGGGCCAGTATCCAAAAGCCTATTTTGCTTCTCAAGAATCTGCTCTGTTCACACACTGAAACTCCAATTAGTACATATATTATAAATATTTAAGAAAGAAGCCTTCAAGAAAGTCTATCAGAACCGACAGAAAATCACAAAAAAAGTCATTTAAAATGTTTAAAGTTTATATATGCTCTTTCCCTTTAACAACCCCTTAGGTGAACCCACTGCCCATAGCAACATCTGACCCTAGAAAATAACATATATGGTCACAATCACTCCCAACGCTCACCACTTGCTCATTCACAAAGAGCACGGTCTTTGTGTTGAAACATAGCAGCCAGTGGAGGAGACTCAGAAATAAACCTTTGAGAGGACTGGGACCTTTGAGGGGACTGAGTCATGAGGGATGCCCTCAAACAAGTCATTAGTGCCCTTCTAGAAGCCTGGGGAAATGTGTTTACCTACCCTATCATGAAAGTGCGGTGGGAAGATGCCATCTTAGGAACACAGCTCCCCTAGCAAATCTACCAATGCCACCTGGGCAAATTAAACAAACAGGTTGATAATGTTTATAAGCCACCAGATTGATACATTTTGTTTTAGTGATTCAAATAATATAAGATAAACTAAGTAAGTATTCAATTTATTTAGTACTTTATGCTGAACTGAGTTGTGAGGTGGTCATACAAAATGAACAAGCAAATTCAGATGTGGAGATACATTCCTGTAACCCCAGTACCAGGCACAGCAAGGGCCTACTTTTAGAAAGTCTCTTCTTAGTCTATCCTTAGCATGTCTCCAGAACCAAAGTTCAACAACAAAACATCCTCACAGCCAAGCAAGAGCTTGGGAACAAGTTAGGTATGCACTAAGTGTAAGATAGACTGAGGGTTCATTTCTATCAAGGGTGAGCCTGCTAAGTCAAGACTCTTTAAATTTTTGTTTCTCCTTTAACTGACACTTTCATCGTATAGAACAGCACAATTAATTCCTCATTGGAAGAGACTACATCTAACAAGTTTTATCCAACTAAAAAAGGCCTTGTTCTCATGTTGAGGGAGGCAAACATCCATGAAAAGGTTGTATAGAAAACAGTCTCGATGGATACCATGGATTTTCAAAGCTCTCTGTGGTCCTTTGCCATGAAATTTTCTTGCTTTAGAAGTTGTGTGAATGTCGTCACTGTCTTCCTGGCCTGACACTGGAACACCAGTGTCTGAGGCTGCTACACTGCCTGGGGACATCGGGGTTCCTCTAGAAGACAGCAGAGTTTCACACTTCCTGTTCCTCAGTATCACTGGAGCAGGTATCTGGGTAACATAGCCGTAATTGACTAAAAGTACAGTCACGTTACTGTGCTGATTTTCCCAAGAAATGTAAAAATATAGAGAGGTACAAACGAAACGTCCAATACCCATGAAGCCACCTGTCACTCAGTGTTGAAGCTGTTAATATTTTAATACACTTGATTCAAATATGTTTGAAAAGGAAGTTTAATAAGGCATTCTGTATAAAACTGGAATTCCTTCTGCTTACTTTCCCTAGTCTAATTTTATCCTTTCCTCCCCAAAGGTATATTTTGCCAGGAATTTTGCATATGTCTTCCAGTGTATTAAAAATGTACATACATATAAACAAAAACATATGGCCTTTGTTAAGAATGTAAGCCATACGCTATTCGCTATTCCGCATCTTTCTTTCTCTATTCCAAACTTCGGGTATTTTGCGATCTCTATGTTAGCACGCACAGCAGTCCCGTAACTATGCTGTCTGTACTCCAGCTTTCTACACCCTGTCTGGCCATTCACCTATTGGTGAATTCAGTTTGTCCCACCCCGGCCCCATCGTAACATATGTTAACTCCGTGTAGACTGATCCTTTTAAACCAGTGCACCTTAAAATGTGACCCCTACACATGGTTACCACCCACCGTCAGATACAGCTCTGTGGAATAAATTCCGTCATGCCCCGTGCCCAATCGTAGTTCCTCCCACAGCTGACAGCAAGACTTCCTCAAGCAGGGGATCGTTCACGAGTTTACACTGTGGAACAGCTCTTTAAGTCGGGATAGAGTGGGCACACTAAGCATGAATTGAGTAGATTGCTCACATACAAGTTGTGTATCTGGGTAGACTTGTGAAGAGGAGTGAGGAGATCCCGAGGGTGCTGGCCCAGTGAACGGATCAACAGCAGGTCAGATTCATGATAGGATAACACTAGTGGAGGGAACTACAAATGAGTAGGACCTAGCCGGAGGAACTAGTTACTAGGATGAAACCCTCGGGTGCCAGGTCTCGGCCCCTTCCAGATCCTCTTCTTCCCTGCTTCTTTCCGTCATGAAATGGAAAAATCTCCACCAAGGTGTTCTGCCCAACATCAAGGGTCAGGCTATTATGGTCTGCACCATCTGAGAAGGTATCAGCATGCAGGGCATGGGACTCTTGTTTTGCTAGGGACGCTCCACTGCTCTCTGGTGTTTATTTCAATTTACTTATTTGTGGTATTATTTTTAAAGATAATTTATTTTTATTTTATGTTCATTGCTGTTTTGCCTACATGTATGTCTTTGTTAGGCTGCCATATCCCTGGAACTGGAGGTACTGGAGGTGGGCTGCCAGGTAAATGTTAGGAATTGAACCTAGGTCTGGAAGATCCGCCAGTGCTCTTAACCTCTGAGCCATCTCTCCAACCCCTTTTTCATGGTATCTTAAATTTTCATTATTTTTTCCATGTCTTTTCTCATTTGGTGGTATCTGTTCGTCATAGTTTGACTGGGATATAATTCCCTGAGCGTGTATATGAGGGACTCATTTAACATGCATGAATTGATGGTGTTCTGGGGCCCAGAAAAGGAGTTAGAAAGTCCAGTGGGCACCAGCGTCCTTCACTCTCTGACTGCTAACTTGGTCATAGCTGACCATTGCCTCACAGGCCTGCTGACACTGTGGGCGCCATTCCTGCCACCGTGCCCACCCTCCACGACGGACTGCACCCTCAAATCATCAAACCCTTCCTTCCTTCCCGAAGTCGGTTTCCTCAGGAGCAACAGCAACAACAAAACAACCAAAGCATGGACTTCTGGTCAATGGGCGCCAAATGGCGGTTCTGAGATTTGTTTTCAATTTTAACTTAAGTGGTTTTGTGGGGACTTGAGGACTGAATGTGTGAAGCGTGGACAAAACCCAGAGTGTGTATCACGAACGTGGACAAAACCATGCCAAGGATCCCAATGCCCCAGACACAGGATATAACAAAGCCTTCCCCACCAAAAGGCCCAGAGGGGTGGCAGAGGTCTCCTCTGAATATTGACAGTGTGTATAGTACTTACGAGTGACTGACCAATGCATGCCAAGCCAAGCAACTGCAGCTTCCTCCTCCCCAATAACGGCAACCTGGGGCTGTTCCCATCACAGCTGGGAAGGGTCTAAGAGATCTGTTGTCTGGGTGCAGACTGCAATTAATAAGACCCTGTGCTTGTTAATCACGAAGAAAGCAGACCTCCAATGTTCTTGCCACAGAAATGACAAGCACTCGCGGTATGAAATATTAATCAGCTCCAGTCAATCATTCCAGAACATACAGTATCAATGTATCAAAACAAAAACATCAAACATTATGTTACAAACCATAAACAAAGACAGTTTTCCAATTAGGATAAATAAAGGCAAGTCAGAACGTAAACAAAGATGATTTGGGAACTGTGGAACTACATATGCCAAATGATAATCAGGTAAAGTAATGTATTGGATGATGAGCTAGATTCAACTCTAATGTGTATGTGTGTCAAAATATTATATTGCCTATCACAAATATAACTTTATACTATCAAGTCTGATAAATAAATAAATTTGGAAAATGTCTACATATATGCAATTAAACTTAGAAGGAATTGGATTTTTTCCCACAAACATTCATTCTAACACTCACATTTAGAACTACAGATACAAGGACACAATTAACAGACTAGGAGTTAGCTATTCCTACTGTTGTCTTTAAAATTGTCTACACAGAACCCTGGTGATTGTGTAGTGTTCAACATCTACCTCCCTAGCACACTGAAAAATAAGATACCACAACCATAATGTGAGACATCTAGTCCAACCTAGCTCCCGCCATCACTGGAACCTCTTTGGTGGCCATGGGTCTCCACTTCCTTCAGGTCAACAGTAGTAGTTCAGAGAGTTGACCTGGGGGTTCAAACAACTCCATCATGCAAATAGGATGAAGCTGTCGTACCCACCCCCCCATACACGTACATGCATACACATACATAAATACACACACACACATACACTGGTGAGATGAGAAATATTTAGCTAGATTTCTGGAGCCCTTTACTTATCACATCTCTCTTCAAAGAGATTGATGAATCTTTATTTTAATAAATGGTCACTTTTCTATATCAAAGACACAGCCTTACATGAGCTGGAATTTCTCTAGATGCCTGTACCTTTAAGCAACTTTCAGACAGAAAGACAGTCTGAGTATTTTTCAGTGAAAAGATAAACTGGTGATTGGAAGGCCAAGGAGTGCCACAAAATCCCACCGTGCAGCAGACCTCACGCAAGTGATCTATTGACTGCCTCTAAGCCAGCATGGAAAAAGAGACCACGATCTGGTCCTTATAGGGCATATGGAGCATGCATGTAGGGAAAACGTACGACCGTGGTGATGGTGGAAACGTCATCTTGGCTGCTAGCGATGACTGCCCTTGTGCTGAGTCACTGGAGGTGGGGGGAGGGGTGCGAGAGCACCTGGTTCTGAAACGTGGGAAATTCTCAGTTGACCAACACAGAGGACCTTGAAGTTTAACAGACTAAACCAATAACCTACTCAGGACTAGTACCCTTTGGTGGGGTAATAGTTCACTACTTATAGAATAGAAAAATAACTTTAGCTTCTGAAAAAATTACATAACCCACTTATAAAGAACCCAGTGCATACACGAGAAGCAAGGTAGGAGTAACATCCTGAAATGCCATTGCCTGTGATACAATCAGCAGCACTTGGCTTTTCATGGAAACAAGAACCCTGTACTTTTCAATATAAAGAATTAAATATAATTTGTCTGGATTCAGTGAAGGAAAAATAAACAGAAGTGGGATCTGTGAGATCACTTAACCTTCACATAAATGTTTCTTCCTTCCATGAGATGTTTTCCAACCAAAGGCCCCTATAAAATTAAGGGAAGCTTCTGAATAAAACATTGTGAGTAGGGAGTCATTATCTCTGATTAAACGAACAATACGATTTCAGACAGTGCCAGCCAATTACCTGCAGAGACAGATAAATGCATTAGCAAGTTCATTCTTCCTATTTGCATTAATATCCTGTAACTATAATTCCCAGTGTCATTTAGCATCGGTTTCCTAAGCAGATATATGCAAGACTACAACACCAGGGCAGAGCCTTCGTCTCCACGTTCTTCATTTATCCTCATCTCTGATTTTTAGCAACTGGTAATTTGCTGCAGATGGCCTCACCATGGCTGTGGGAGAGCCTCGCTGTTCCTTTTACATTTGGAAGCAGGATCAGCTTCACTACCGTACACTCTGTGTGAATGCAGCGTCTCACACCGAGAAAGACCTCCCACTTGGGTTAATGTTCAAATGTTACTGCCTTGAAATTCTCATTTTTTTAAACCAAGAGCATCTTGTTCTCATTTTGCTTTGGGCCCACAAATTATGGGGCTACTTTTGGTTGGGAGACGTTTGGACACAGTAGTTCTCCATCACTCTTTCTGCCAGAAGACAGTGAAAATATCTTCTGAAATTCCACATTACCAAGACAAACTGGAAGTCAGTCAGATGCCCCTCCCTGATTATGTCCTTTGAAATGGCTGCTTGATGTCTGCAGCAACCCTTTATCATTGAAATTCAACCATGTAACCGGAACGCATTTGTGTCCAGCATTCTATATCATGGGTTTTGAGACCAAATATGTCCCTACGTCAACCTGCAGATGTATTTCAGAGAATTATGCGTCAGTAATACATTTATAAACTTTTGTTTCAGAAAAGAAGAGTCTGACCAGTTCCCATGTGTTCTGTATTAAGCTGCTTTCTTCTCTTGGACCTCAAATCTCCATCCTCAGGAGTTCCAACCCTCTTCCTCCAGAGCAAGCAATGAGATCCCTTAGAAAAGCAAAATAGAACCCCGACCCCGAGTCCCTGTCCAGTTAATTTATGTAGAATTCCTTTAAAAGGCGGTGCGTTGTGACTGTCCTGGCTACGGAGTCCTGGTGGCTTCCCGCTATTCCTAATCTCTTGGCTCAGCAATAGCCATCTGTCATTTCAAGTCTTATATCACACACGGAACCAATTTCTGCTCTAAATCTCCCCTCTACTTCTGCTTTAAAGAATTGGAGTGGGTTCTCTTTCTTTGGCTGCATCTTGCCTGACACAGGCAACCATCTCAGCACTAGCAATTGCTTTGAACGCACTGTTTCCACAATTCAAATCCTGTGTGTTTTCTGAAGCTTTGACTACCTATCAGTTGCCTGAAAAGAGAAAACTCTCAGCATATCGATCTATCTGCCCATTGTTCCTTATATTCCATGACTTTAAAATACTTTATTTACTAATGTATTACTCAAAACATACGGTTAAAAATCACTGCTTCTGGGACCCCAAGCCCATTGCTGCACAGGGAGAAGCAGGATCTTTTCCAAGTTTGAGAGGCCTGAGGCTCCAGGGGAAAGTGTGGTTTGGGTCTGCACACGGCCTTTCCGTGTGAGCTGTTTTTCTTTCTCTGGTTTCTCTGCCCTTCTCATCCTGTCCACTTTTTCTTCCAGATGTTGCTCCATTTGTCTGATTCTCCAGTTTCACACTTCATTTTCCCAGTAAGGAGCAAACATATTCTTTTTCACGGTATATATTCATGCGTGTGAATGTGTTTGACACGCACACGCACAGATCTCCATTTCTGTGAAATGTGTAAAGTGACTTTATAGTTTCTCTGTTCCTGTGTCTGTTTTTATGCTATGGACCTCTTCCATTTCCGAATGCTCACTGGCAAAATCATCAGGCCCAGACTTTCGGGAAGGTATCCTTTTATGAATGTTTCTCATTTTTAAGTTCCTATTTATATGCTTTCTACTTCTCTCATTTAACAATTCATAGTTCATATAGTATAATAATTTCATAGAATTGAATTTTTACCAAGATTTTCATATTCTCATTGATGTTATCCTAATTCGGATTTAATTTCAAATGTAAAATTTATATATGCTTACTTCATATATGTCTCTACCTAAGTTAAGAGAACCCATGCCTTGTCAATTTGAATGCTTGTTATACTTTATTGGAAGAAACATTTGAATTTATATAAAGTGTGTATTTTTACTTGGAACATATTACCAAACCATGTGTATGTTTGAGTCAGTGTGAAAAGGCAAGGAGCGCAGAAGAAAAGGTGGCGTTTCTTTCCCAACCCCCTTCCTCCAGAGGCAAAACTGGGCCCGGGGTTATTGTGGTCCAGTCCTCTTCTCATTTGTGAAGACGAAAGCACACAGATACAGGGGGCTGCGTTCACCTTCTGTTTTTATGAACGATGGATACACTCTGATGGCTGTTCTTTAACTTGTAGTTTTCAATGTTACGGCAGCTAAATTCTCCCAAGAAATTAATATATACAAATTTACTTTATTCTCTTTAGAAGCTGCATAGTGCTTTATTAAATGAACATGCCATAAACATTCAATTTTTGTACTATTCAAGCACCTAGGAAGGTCCATTTTAATATTATAAACAAAACCTAAACAAAGGTATCCTGTGTGGTTTTAAATCTATATTACAGAATCCATCTAAGAATATTGCCAGGAGTCCGCATTTTTTCCATTAATATTTATTACCAAATTACTTGAGTGGTAATTTAAACTTCTCCAATGGTATAAAATAATGACCCTTCTCACACATCCCCTTCAACAGAAACTACCACCAACAATTTTTAATTGGGAGCAATCGGGACTGGAAATGTGGTCTCAGTGTTTAAATACATATTATTGTCAGCACTAATGACACTGACCTTTCTGTGCGAAGGATCCATCACATTTCTTCTCTCATAAACGCTTTGGCCACATTCAGCAGATCTTTGATCGGGATATGATCTATGGGTCCTGGCTACGTTTGGCACAATGAGCGTTCTGTGATTGTGCTTTACAATCACAGAGTACCTACCTACCACAGGCTAAGTACTTTAAAGGTTTGGGGATTCATCCACCAACACAGCACAAGCAGTGTTCCTAAGAGCACATTCCAGAAGCAAGAGTCGGGAACGCTCACATAGTGGAACTTCAGGCACACTGGGAAATAGCAAGACATATCAAACGGGCTTCTCAGGCAGCCTTAGAGAAGAAAAAATGAAAAATGCTTCCAAATGAAGTGACAGCGAAAGTCAAGGTAAAGTTTCCAGTGTCCATACGAAGGAGGTGCAAATACTGAGGAATAAATCAGTATGTGAAGAGAGTCAAGAAATTCATCGTGAAGTAGCAGAAACACCAGGAGGCAGGAACGAGGGCCAGCAGGTAGGCAGGATGACTCTGGGAGAGAACCAGCAAAAACAAAAGTATGTACAAAAATGTCCGGATGAAAGCCGTTACTTTATATGCTAATTTTAAGAATAATAATGGTGATTATGTTAGCAATAAAAAGAAAAGCACTGAGACCGAGACAGTATTGAAACAATAATGAGAATGACGGGAAAGTGATGAGGGTCAGGTCACAGGCTTTCGAGGTCATGGTAAAAAAGGTCAGATTTCATTGTATTAAAGACAGATATGTAGAATAGTAACATATTCTTTCTGCATTTTGTTTTGATTGGGTAGTACATAGAGAACACCAAGCAGCAGTGGGTTGAGGAGTTTACTGAGAAGCACACAGCTCATCACGATACCTATATAACAGGATCTTGACAGCTGGACCCCGGATGTAGCTCAGTGGTAGAGCATGTGCTTACCATATACAAGAGCATGGATTTGAACCCCCCGAGCCATCAAAAGAAAACAGAAAAAAAAGAAAGATCTGGCAGAACAATGTTGATTCGGGGTAGAGAAAGCTGCCACATGGTTAAGCGGGAATGAGAACGTGAAACAGGGAGGGTGAAGAAGGTTTTCTGGGTTGGATATAGAAAGTAAGATTTTGTACAGCAGTCAAACACAAGGTGTTTGGGCAAAAGCTTGTGTTAGGGACCAAAAGGAGCATCGCTGGTAGAGAGTAGAAAAAAATGCACATCAAAAGTCTTCTTGAAGTTGAGGAGATTGGGGTGTCTATATAGGAAGGTGCCAGCTGGTAGTTGGAAGGGGGAATAGCAACAGTGTAAGTATTCAGTTGGAACTGTAGAAATATGGAAAACGTTTGCTGCCGTGGGATCCCAAGAGAGTACCTGGAAGCTGGGCGGTGGTGGCGCACGCCTTTAATCCCAGCACTTGGGAGGCAGAGGCAGGCGGATCTCTGTGAGTTCGAGACCAGCCTAGTCTACAAGAGCTAGTTCCAGGACAGGAACCAAAAAAAAACACAGAGAAACCCTGTCTCAAAAAGAGAGAGAGAGAGAGAGAGAGAGAGAGAGAGAGAGAGAGAGAGAGAGAGAGAGAGAGTACCTGGAGACACAGGGACTGCTGGGAATGAGTTCTTGGGCTCTCAAAGCTAGAGAAAGGAAGAAGAGGATGTAATGGAGAAAGGTCATTCAATGAGATAAGAAAGACTTTAGGAGAGAGTCACTCTTAGAAAGAATCCAAATACTCAGAATATTCCAAGTGTGAAGGAGAACTTCAACAATTACAATATTGACTTAAGGTATACCTTCAGGGAATGTTCATTTTCTGACTATAAGACTTGTTTTGCCATAAGCAGAAGAAATTATGAATTGAAACATTTTCATTTCATAGTTCTTGAGTTCCCGAATCTGTATGAGTTCTCTCCTTACCAATGCCATACAAATATGTGCCAACCAATGCTACACAGATATGTACAGTTTTTTCTAGTACTTTGGTTTATTTTATTTTCATACCCCAATGTTAAATCTTCACAGTTGTTTCCTGAGGTCCGGTGTTGTCCCTTTTAGAAGGTGAGCCTGTTATGCTGGTACCAGGAAGAGTCTCTTCCTCACAGAATTAAAATGTGCAGCTATAGCATGAGTTACTGTGCCAGAAGGTTGTTGTCAACAGTGAGTATGACATAAAGTGTTCTTCAACAGAAACACCAGTGGGAAAGGTCAGTGGTCGGATTTGTTGTGAAAACAGAGGCTCACAGGAATCCAAGACTGTTTCTCTAAGGAACAAAGATATGATAGTTGTTAATTCTTTGTCCACCCCAACCAACGTTATAAACCATCTCTAATGTGGAAAATAGAAAGGGAAGAATGTGGTTAATTCTCTCTCTCTCTCTCTCTCTCTCTCTCTCTCTCTCTCTCTCTCTCTCTCTCTCTCTCTCTCACACACACACACACACACACACACACACCAATTCATAACCAAGTTGACGACGCTTTAATCGCAGGGTCCAGTGTTCTTGTTATATGATTCTCCTGCTTTCCCAAGCATGAAAGCGCCTGTATGTTCATCAGCCATTTCTGAGTTGAACTCAATTCCTGATGTAAGCACACTTCAAGGATGGGATAGCCAAGGAGATTCAAGGAGAATTTCCAGAAGAAGGTTGAAATAAGAAATTAAATATGAATAAAAATGAAAGTAAAATTATTTTTTCCATCTCATAATATATATGAGGACAATTTAAAATGAAAAGTTCTCTACGGCAGCCAGCGAGGTCTGGATAGGCGTCTCAGGGATAATTGTGCCTGATGATCTGCTACTTCAAACCATATTTCTAAGAATCATTTTGTTCACTGGTAGAAATTTTGGGAAAATGGTAATGAGCCTTTCGTTCCTGTATCTCCAGACTTGTTCTTCATCCTACTGCCGCTTGCCTGCAGAAGCTCCTCCTACCACCCCACCTCCATCCCTGGGGACTCCACCTCTGGGTGGGTCCCTGACACCCCCCCCCCGTTCTTTCCCACTGCCCCTCTCAGCCTTTCTTCCTAGTCCATTTTCATTCCTTTGTGTCACATGACAACCCACAGAACACCCTATACCATGACCCTACAGCTATCACACTTACCTAGGACCCACAGTGGGCAACAGAGATGAGAGAATGGAGCACTCACCAAACAAAAACAAGATATCACCAAGAAACATCTCAGACATTACAATTCCAGATTCCTAGATCCCAGGGCAAAAACACAAACATGAACAGCCTTCTCCAGAAGTTAGCAACCCTCTTACAATAGGCCATGATAACTGTAATTTAGCAGAAGCACAAGACGAGGACTTCAGAATAGCAATTATGAGTATGTTCTTCAAGAACGTGAATGAGAACATGAATAAATGCCTTAATGAAGCCTAAGAATAGAATGAAATAATGGGAAAATGTCATGGGAACTCCTTCAGGCAATAGCCTCTTAGATTAAAAAAAAATTCAAGACATGAGAGTGAAAATCAAATTACTAACCCAACTGAATAAAACCGTAAATAAAACACAGGTTGTCAAACAAAAACAGCAGAGGTAAATCTCACCTACAGATTATAAGATGGGAAAGAAAGTTTCAGAGCTTGAAGGCAAGGCAGAAGAAGTGGATATTTCAGTCTAAAAAAAAATATTAAATCTGGAAAAAATCCAGTCACAAAGCATCCAGAAAATATGGGACATCATGAAGAGACCAAACCTGTGAAGAAGAATAGTAGGGCTAGAGAAAGGAGATAAAACTCAGGTCACTGGGACACAGAATATTTTTATCAAAATCTTAGAAGAAAATTTCCCCAACCTAAAGAAGGGGGTGCCTATCAATGTGCAAGAAGTATACAGAACCGTAGACTAGACCAGAAAGGAAATTCCCTACAACACAGAATGATCAAAACACAAAATGTACAGAACAAACTAAGAATGTTAAAATCTGCAAGGAAGAAGACCAACTCACTTATAAAGGGAGGCCTGTTAGAATAACACCCGACATTTCAATAGAGACTCTCAAAACCAGAAAGGTCTGGACAGATGTTGTACAAACTCTGAGAACCCACATGTGCCAGCCTAGATTCTATACTCAGTCAAATTCTCAATCATAATCAATGGAGAAAAAAAACTTTCCATGTGAAAATTTCTAGCAATTTCTGGCTCCAACCCAGCTCTATAGAAGGCACTAAAAGAAAAACTTCAATCTGATGAAATTAACTACATCCAAAAAACCCACAGGAATAAATGATCTCAGACTAGAAATCAAAGTGGGGGGTGGACCCACACAGTAACAACAAAATAATAGGAATCAATAAACACTCCCTGGTACAAAGACACAGACTAACAGATTGCATTAGAAAACATGATCCATCTTTCTCCTGCCTCCAAGAAACACACTTCATCAACAAAGGTAGACTCTACCTTGGATCAAAGGGATAGAGAAGGTATTTCAAGCAAAGAGAGTCAAGACGCAACCAGGTGTAGATATTTTAATACTTAACAAAATAGGCTTCAATGCAAAACTAATCAGAAGGGATGGAGAAGATGCTACATACTTATCAAAGCAAAAGTCCACCAAGATAATGTAATTCTAAACATTTATGAACCAAACACAAAAGGGACCAAGGTCCATAAAAGAAAAACTACTACAGCAAAAAGTGAGCCGTTGGCCCTTATACAGTGTTATGGTGACTTTAATACTCCATTCTCACCGGTAGAGAGGTCATCCAGACAGAAACTAAGAAGAGAAATGCTGAATCTAAACCTTCCACAGAACATCCCACCTTCTTCTCAGCAACTCATGGAATTTTCCCCCTAATGACCACATACTAGGATACAAAACAAGTTTCAATAATTATTAAAAATAAAATAACACCATGCATTCTATCTTACTACCTTTGAGCAAAGCTTGACATCAACAATAACATCAACTAAATGGTCAGGTCTGAAAACATACATAGAAGTAACATGATACAGACTGAGCAAGTTATATTTAAGTATATATATATATATACATACATATATGATGGCTGAGTGATGCACTGATTTGTGTGTACAGCAGGAAGTCATTGGTTTCATTTTAATGCTATGTTTCTTTAACAGAAAAATAGTAGCAGATTTTCCACTAGGTCTGTGACGTATTAGAGTTCCCGAATACTTCAGCAGTGTCTAGTATGGGTTTTCATCCCATAGAGTGATTGTTTTCTTTTTTTTTGGGGGGGGGTGTTTGTTTTTCATATAACATAGCGTTTTTCACAGGAAAATCCCACTCCTCATTGGGCAGTTTACTTGCAGATCATAATGAAGATGATTTTTATGGAGCTGTGATGCTTAGAGATGAGAGATTTGCCTAGGATGGAAAACAAAAACAAGAAAGTTCCATGAATTAAAGACCCATGAATTCTGCCTGTAGAAAATAGGCTGATGATCGAATACAGCAATTCTGTCTCTACACCTAAGGTTAGGTCTGAGTTCCTTGGTCATGTAGCTTACAGAATTAATCACAGGATTTGGTGTGCACTTTGAAAAAACAAAGTTGTATAAAGGAAATTATGTGACCCTATTGTGTGTAAAGAAAATAGAAAAATAGATGGTTAGCTAGACCACTTGAGTAAGGTTTTAAAGAGTAGAAATAGGATGGGAATTCACTATACTGAACTGCAAACAACTGCCTGCCAGTACAAAGGAACTGGCTGAAATATACTTGGCTTGCTTAGAACCTTATTAAAAATAATGAAAGAATCATTGCTTTGGAATGAAGATATGAAGGTGGGGAAATTAATACAAAGGAAAATGTTTAATTACTTTTGGGCTTCTAAGAAAAATGTAACTTGTAATCATAATGTGATTTCTTTCTGTGTAAAGATTTTAATTTGTTTTTTGAAAATATGTAACTTGTGGTTGTGAGGTGATTTCCTTCTTGGGTAGGAATTTTTATCTTAGGTGGTATAAAAGGGATAAGAGAAAAATAAAGACAGAAGATAAGAAGAATTAGGTTTTGCTCCCCCAGACAATTCTCTTTTGTGATTGTAGTCAGTGACTCCACATCTCTCTCCAGTTTCTCTGACCTGGAGCTGGACTCTGGCAACTGAAGAAACATCATGACCAAAAAGCAAGTTGGGGAGGAAAAGAATTATTTGGCTTGCACTTCCAAATTGCTGTTCATCACTGAAGGAAGACAGGACAGGAATTCAAACAGGATAAGGACCTGGAAGCAGGAGCTGATGCAGGGACATGGAGGGGAGCTGCTTTCAGGCTTGCTTCCCCTGGCTTGCTCAGCCTGCTCTCTTACAGAAGCCAGGACAACCAGCTCAGGGATGGCACCACCTACCATGGGCTGGGCCCTCCCCCTCCCCCTCCCCCACTGATCATGACTTGAGAAAATGCCTTACAGCTGGATCTCATGGAGGCATTTCCTCAACTGAGGCTCCCTCTTCTCTGATGACTCCAGCTTGTGTGAAGATGACACAAAACCAACCAGTATTATTAGTAATGATGCAATCTCTTTCACAGTCATCTCTGCAGGTTTTCTTACTTTTCCATTACATTGTAGCCACGCTGCATATTTCCCACGCTTTCTTTCTGCACACCTTCTCATGGTCTGTGCTCTGAGCTGTGGTCGAATCCTGGTTTTACTAAGAGCTATGTGACCTAGGAGATAACAAAACTCAACTCTTCCAACCATAGCTTCCTCATCTGAAAAATAAGGATGGTAATGACACTTGCTGAAAGGTTCCTAGAACATTCAGTGACATCCATCAGCAAGGCACACACAGCCATGCCAGGGGTTATAGCTATGTTTGCCAAGTTAGGAAAGGACAACTCATTGGGTTGGCTATAAAATAAACCTTGGGGATAAGTGACAGGGGCAGAAAAATGAAGAACACAGAGGCATGGCATGAGGCAAAGTTTATGATCCATAATATGAGAAAATACTGTTTTGTGGAATTGTTGTTTCAGAGGTACGCTTATACTCTGCAGTTACAGGCAAGGAATTTATAACAGAGAGTAAAATAGACTAGAAAACATGAGATAGCGCCAGTTTAAATGGTAGTCTCATCATGAACCCAATCCAGTTTATCTAAATTAGCAATGAAGTACCCCACCCTACCCCCAACACCCCTTGCACTTCTCCCTTGGGTCACATCATGTGCCATAGTAGAACCCTTTTTGCAACTATTTCCTTTGTGCCCAAGTTCAGACCTCTATATATCCAGGGTGCATCCTGTCCATCTCTGAAGACTTGGCAGGCCTCTCAGCATATTTGTTTGCATCCTGCAGATACTTATCACTGATTTTATTATTAGATTCTAAATTTTACTCTTATCTCATTCTGGAAACGCTGTCTGATGGAGCTTTTCCTGGGGAGACACAAAACACATGTCTACTCACAGGTACAGACGCCACCTACGCCAAGTTGCTGGACCAATGAGTTTGACTGGACTTACAGGGAGATGACTTAGGGGGCAGGAGTGACAGAGAGAGCAGCGTCATCAAGGTCCACCCCAGAATGGGCAGCAGCCCACAAGAGCTGGGACCCTGGAGCACACTGTAGTGTGCCTGCAGTGAGCCATCAGTTTAGAAAGTGTCTTTTCCGTGTGACTTGATTGGTTTAAGCCCCTTCCAGGCAGCTCAGCTGGTTTCTTAGAGAGTTCTTTGCAGTCTACCTCTGTTTGCCTAGACTCACAGCTTTTATTGCTTACTGTGGCTAGGGAGGGGCTTAGTAAGGCTGGTCAGTTTTAGGGACTTCCTGAAGTTATTTTGATTTGTGTGCCTTCCTGTTTAAGGAGCTTCCCTGCAGGATGGAATGTTTCAGAACAGGAGATCATAAATTAACAAGGGAATCCTAGAAAATCTAGAGGCAAATATTCAGGAAATTAATTGAATAGGAGAAATATATGTATTTCTGTCAATGAAGAAATTCTATCCATTTTGATATGACTGAAGCTATTTCCCTTCAAACTATACAGGACAGTACTTTCTAGGGCTTCATTGATAAGTTTAGAAACATATAAACTCTGCAGAGGTGTGAAATTAATTTGTGTTTCCATCCATTTTTTGGAAGGACATAGACTATTATTTATTATTATTATTATTACTACTATTCAGGTTTCCTGTGTAATTGTTCCTTTCAAATTTTACTTTATTATTCATGGATTTCTTATAGTGTATTTCTTATTCTTTATCTCCCTCTCCTCCCACATCCTCTTCCTCCTTATCCACCCACCTTCATGTTCTTTCCCTTTCTTTAAAAGAAAAAAGAAGAAAGAAATTTATTTTTAAAAAAAACACACTAGCAAACACAAAGTCTGATTAGTTTTGACTATCTACTCTTGGGCATGGAGTCTGCCCTGGAATGTGGTTGTTTTAGCCATGGTCACTCCACTGAAGAAAATGATTTCAATGTAGCATGAGGCTTAATAATAAAAACCTGGAGTCAGATATCAGGGTAAAAGCTGAAAGATCAGAGAAGCAGAGAAGTCAGCCACTTGTTCTTAACTCTACACAATCCTCAGACTTAATGGTGTATCCTGACTGCAAAGGCAGCACACACACACACACACACACACACACACACACACACACACACAGACGAAAAAAGAAAAACCACAAATGTAAGCTTATGATATCACTCTTATTATAAAATAATTTCCAAACCTTGTTCATCCCCCAATTTAGCCTTCACCCTCTTTCCTATTATCTTAAACCATTCTGCTTGAGTTAACAATGTAAATCTCTGCCCCCTCTCCCTGAAAGTGAAGTGCACCCTCTACTGGGTACTTCAGGGGAGAAAGAGAGAGAGAGAGAGAGAGAGAGAGAGAGAGAGAGAGAATTGAGACGCCCCTGATCTCTTGTGGCCTGCTCCCTTTAGCAAGCTTCTGCCATGCTCTCTACTGCAATAAATGAGCTGTCTGCTCAGCACCTAACAGTTCCGGGAAAATGCGATCGCCATGCTCATTTCTATAGGCTGGCCATAGAAACCCCGTGGGTGTGGGGTTTGCCTCCCCGAGTTCAGTTTGTCTTTGGTCTTGTGAGTGAGCATGGGATGGGACCAGAAAAGACACTAGTTAGGTCTTCTTGGGGATCTGCCACCCACTGGGTTCCCCTGAGGGTCAGAGCATCCGGAATAATAAAGACACGGGCGCATCCAGTGTTTGCTTGCGGTTTCATGCCTACAGTTTTGTTTATGGTTCTGCCTTCCCTACCCAAGCGAACTCCCCTGGATATTCAGGGTAGACTTTGCAACAGCCAAGGTCACATAAACACGCAGCTATCTTAAACAGCTACAGCCCTTCATCTTGAGGCTCATTTATACTAACGTCCACCCTTACAGTGGACCCTGCTTCCCGGAGAAGCGGTACCAAAGCCCCAGAGATGCGACCAACAGTCTAAAAACCAAGTAACGATTTGATTTTTGGCCAGCCAAGGAGTGCGCAGAAGAATTACCCTCTGATTTTTGGAGGGCAAAGTGTGTCACCTCTTCATGGAAATGGCCCGATTCCATTTCAGTGGCTCTCCAGAGCTGCCCTTCCTGGCCTCCAGGCTAATCAGCTTTAAGAAAAGTGATGTAGGTCAGACACTAATTCAAGACTGAATTTCGCCTACAGCAATTAGATGAAGGAAAGGACGCATACTTTTGGCAGGTAAAAGGAATAGATCCCTGGGTTTTCCCCCCCTCCGATCTAAAAGCCTGAAACATTCATCTCTTCCAGTGCCACTCCCGTTTGCCTTAATTGAGCACTTATCTTACTGGCAAACAGTTTAGTGGTGAGATCAAATCTCTAAGGGTGACTCTGGAGAGGAGCGTCTTTGGACAGTAGTGAGCTTCGCGGCCATTAGCCACTTAAAGTTCCCTTTCTATTTTGGGCTCCATTTTCATCTCCCCTCGCTTCCTATCAGGTTTTGACTTGCTGCTGTAGCAGCCTCCAGAACAACAGAGCGTGTTTGCAATGGACTCATTCCCCTTGCATTGGCCCATAAACCCACTTTGTCATGCACCCAGGGAAGGGAGTTTCAAAACCCCACCCCGTTCACAGCCAACTGCGGAAAAGCACTGGCTTTCTCCTTCCCCATGACCATCCCTGCCAGCAACGCACACACTTCTGCTTTCCACTAATTAGGCTTAAACCTCGAACCTAGAATGTGTGGGGACGGCGCGTGTAAATTGATAATGGAGAATTTTTTTTGCAGACACTGCTTTCAGTCATTCCCCAGTCTTTGGCATTGAAGGGACACCAGCCCACTCGAGCATGTGGCCTCTGGCTAGCCTTGGCCTTCTCCCCATTCCCTCTGCCTTGCTGAAAACCATTAGATTCCACCCCTAAAGCTAACCACCAAGGTCTATTCCCTTATTTGGCCACTTCCTCCTCCTGAAGGTGACTACTAAGGTCCAGCTATCAAAGTATTGAAGCCCAGAAATCAAAACCCCCTTTGGCTCACATAATTAACATGTCCAGTTAAAGCCGAGCACCTCATCCTAACACAGGGTGTCCACTTGTATCTTTATAAACTGACTAACCCCTAAGCCCCAAAATAACCACACAGAAACTATATTATTTAAATAATTGCTTGGCACATTAGCTCTAGCTTCTTAATGGCTAACTCTTACATATTAATAACCCATTTCCATTAATTTGTATATCGCCACATGGCTGTGACTTACTGGTTAAAGTTCTGTCTGGCTCTGGCGGGTCTACATGACTTCTTTCTGACTCTGCCCTTCTTTCTCCCATCATTCAGTTTAGTTTTTCCCCACCTACCTAAGTTCTGCCCAATAAACAGGTCAAGGCAGTTTCTTTATTCATAAATGGTAATCACAGTATACAGAGGGAGATCCCACATCAAACATCTCTTGTAACATTGAAGTATATCCAATATATATGCACTGGGTCTCACAGAGACTCTTATTACCCAGTCTGGAACGTTACCTGCCATGGTGAAAAAGATCCATAATTCAGTCCACTGAGGATTGAATGCAGAGCCATGCACTTGCTAGGCAAGCTCTCTCCCACTGAGTTCCATCCCTCACATGCCTCAGACCTTCCATGACTACTGTGCTTGTAGATTGATGAGAGCTATGGGATGGCTTTAGTTGCTAAGTGCCAGAACTCCACAGCCGTCTCACAACCTGCTCAGTTGATACTTACATCTCAGCAAAGGAACCTGTTTATATATACTAAAACCTTCTATTTCGCTCATGCATGGCATCTTTAGGGGATACCAAAAAAATTGATGATGGTCAAGTCCTGGGAGAGCTAGCTGTGTCATTGGCTGACCAGTCTCTTTGTGATGGGAAAGGGCAGAGCTTTTGAAGTCCTGGCTGGAGTAGTCTGTAAGGCTGGACCATCTCACCTAATCACTTGGCAGTTGTCCTGAGTAGTTTGTACTCTGAAGCTGATCTTGGATGGTGTTTATCAGCTTATTGTCATCACCACAATCCGGATGGATTCATCATTGCAGGGCCCCATCATCTTCTTGGAGACCTCAGAGGTCACTGTTGGGAACAGTCATAGTTCACTGCAGAAAATTTGAACATTTTAGATGTCATAAGCAGCTGATCTCCCAGAGATTAAAGGATCGCAATTTGTTAAATACATCCAGGGTACACAAACTTACTTTCTAGTTACCTGCTTCAAATTCAAACCTCAAAACATGTAGAGGAAGCTAAATGAGGCTTATTTTAGAATTAGTTAGTACTCTATATGACCACTACTTTCAAGACAGAAAATTTATATGTACATAATAATCTTAGAGATTTTGAGATAATATTTAATCTTCAAAAAAGTTTAAAGAGTCAAATGAAAGCCAGAGGATAATGAGATTAGTGGTAATAGAATAGTCTCTTAGTTTTTGTTTTCTTCTGTCCCATACCAGGTAGCTCTCCTGATATTAAGACAGAAATTTTAGATTTTTCTTTAATCATCATGAGTGGGTTTAAGAAGGAGAGAACCACCCTCTAATCCAAAACCAGTTTGAAAATTTAATTAAATTGGGACCACAAAGGGACCATTTGCCTTTTATGTCTGTAGAGAGCAGCAGAAACAGCATTTGGGAATAGTTATGAAATTCTGACTTGTTGCAAGTGTGCTATACCATTAGAACAACTTACTCTTTTTTCTTGGCACATTTTCTCTTGATGATTTGTCCTTCTTCTTCAGATGTCTCACAGATCCAGGGACCTCCTGATTCCTTAGTTGAATGTTTTGGGAAGCCAGAAACAAACCCTGCCACCACCCTAACTTTGGGGAATTACTTTCTTGACAGGTTATATCTTTGTTAAGACAAAATGCTTCTGGCAACAAAAATTATTATCTTTCAATGTAAAAAATTGAAAATGTAAAACCAGAGATAGCTTAGTATGTGTGGATAAATATACCTACATTCCCCTTTCTTTTTATATATAAATTTAAGGATTAAGTGTATTTATTTTTAGATCACAAGAGACATTTACTTTGAATTTCAACCTGCCTTTCAAGTAACCCTGTAGAGGGCTTTTAAAAATAATAATCTGAAAATATGATATGTGATTTCTCTAGAGTGCAAACATACCACTTAGGAGCTGGATCTGAGTTTTGTCACTGGGTGACGGTATTAAAAGTGTGCACTGCTCTGCCTTTGTTCACTGTAAACCCAGAATTTAGAAAACAACTAACTTATAGAGATCCATCTGACTCTGTTGGGATTAAGGGCACGGGCTATCATTGTTCTGCTCAAATATTTTATCTCAGCTCCCAATCAGACTAACTCATAACTATTTAGAAAACAGGATAGAACTGTAGTAACCCTTTAACTTTACCTAACATATTTTAAATCTCTTCATTGTTTTTTAATACCAAACAATAATATCCTTTTTATTTAAGAAGAAAACTCAAAAGCTGATGTCCAAGGTAGTGTGGCCCTCATGCCAATCAACAATCTAGAATTCTAACAAGGAATGAAAACATATGGGTTAAAAAACCAGTTTCATTTTATGCCAGGAAGGCAATTGTGCCTTTGGTAAATTACCATTAAAAGCATTGATATTTTTTATTTTATTTTTTATATTTGATCAAATGAAAGGTATTTATTAGTCTTTACAAGCTCAGGGGGTCTCATCTGTTTAGATGTAATCTTCATTCATCTTTCCTTCTTCTATGGAAACAAAAGCAAAGCCTCTGGCCGAATGTAGCACATACCCAGTTTCCATTCTGAGGTCAACACTTCTTTTAAAAAGACAGGCTGATGAGATACAGGATTTTTTTTTATTATCTAAGGTTTCTCTGCAGCTGTCATTTTTCATTAGCATTTTTAAAATTTGAAGTTAATAAAGCACTGGGTAATCAATCTCTGAGGGTCTTTATTACCCCTTTCTACTTACTTTTTTATTGAGCTATACATTTTTCTCTGTTCCCCTTTCCTTCTCTCCCCTCCCCTTCAACCCTCTCCCATGGACCCCACGCTCCCAATTTACTCATACTTCCTATGTAGATTAGATCTATGGAAGTGTCTCTTAGTGTCCGCATTGTTGTCTAAGTTCTCTGGGATTGTGGTTTGTGTGCTACTTTTCTTTGCTTTATGTCTAAAAGCCACTTATAAGGGAGTACATATGATACTTGTCTTTCTGTGTCTGGGTTACCTCACTCTGTATGATGTTTTCTAGCTTCATCCATTTGCCTCCAAATTTCAAGATGTTATTTTTTTCTGCTGTGTAGTACTCCATTGTGTAAATGTGCCATATTTTCCTTATCCATTCTTTGGTCAAGGGACATCTAGGTTGTTACTGGGTTCTGGCTATGACAAACAATGCTGCTATGAATATAGTTGAGCACATGTCCTGATTTATCTGCATCACTATAGAATGTAGGTGTTCCAGGAATTGGTGCTCCTCTCACAATGTAAGGGAGGATCCAATTAGTTCTATTTATAGACTGAAGTCTTTCACTTTTGCTATATTTGTTGCTAATCTCTCCCAAAAAGTTACTGTTCTCTGCTCATAGTGAAGCAATTTAAGCATTAGTAAAAGGTATCACAATTTCTGTTGAGTTTATTCCTGCTAACTGATAAAATCTTATATTTCCTTGAAGAATCAATTCAGAATCCTTTCCTACATAGGTCTTTAATTTTTTACTCTGTTTGTGTGGTAAAAATATCCACTCTAAGATGTTATCTTCTCTCTACATAAGAATTTTTGTGAGAGAACATGTAGAAGGTAAAATTGCCAGAATACAATCAAGCTTTGGACCCAAGCAATCCACAAGTGCATCCAGGAATTTCTTTTCTACCAACACAAATTCTCTCTCAGCCTCAGTGATAATTATCTGGAGTTATTTAAGTTCTTATCACCTTGTAAGGCTTGAAGTAAATTATTTAGCTCTTGAGTAGTTAATTGAATTGTGGGTTATAACCAATTACTATCTCCCAGCAGTATGTGAAAATCATTAAGTGTTTACAATTGATCTCTCCTAATTTAAATTTTCTGTGGTTGAATTTTCTATAAGCCTATCTTACATCAAAGATAATTAATAAAATCTCCGCTTTGTATTTTTAGGAGCAGTTTGTAATCCCCAACAAGGCAAAATTCTTCTCACTTCATCAAACATTTTTTTCTAAAGAATCTGCTTCTGAATCAGCCAGAAAGATATCATCCATATAATGGTGCTTATAGAATGAGGAAATCGTTTATGAATTATTTTTAACAGCTGGTGTACAAAATATTGACACAAAGTGGGGTTGTTTAACATTCCTTTTGGCAAGACCCCCCACTGGTACCCTTCTAATAGTTTGGGAATTGCTATAAGTGGGAGCTGTGAAGGCAAATTTTTCTCTATCCTGTTTTTGTAAAGGTATAGTAAGAAGGCAGTCTTTTAAATCTAACTCTATAGTAGAACATCCTTCAGGTAATAAGGAAGGAAAGGAGATGCTAGACCATAGAGAGATCACTGACGGTATCACTATAATTACGGCCCTCAGATCTGTTACCATTCTCCATTTTCCAGATTTCTTTTTAATGACAAATATTGGAGAAGCAAAAAATGAAAAGATAAATGACTTGACTGAGACTGATATCATACCAGTTATAAGTACTGTCAGTCTTGTAATTAATATTATATCTATAATAGTCAAAAAGATCATTCACAGTGACCAAGCAGGCTTCATCCCAGAGATGCAGAGATGGTTCAACATAAGAAAATCTGTCCATCTAACCTACTATATAAATAAACTGAAAGAAAAAAACACACAATCATCTCATCAGATGTTGAAAACCCCTACGACAAAATCCAACACGCCTTCATGATAAAAGTCTTGGAGAGAAGAGGGAAACAAAGGATATACCTAAACATAATAAAGGCAATTTACTATAAGACAATAGATGAAACTTAAATAATTTTATTAATTTGATAATTTAGTACCATTCTCATGACCAACTAGGTGAAAAAAATTGACATTTTCCCTGAAATGGTCTAATTACCACTTTTCCCCCAGCCTTGTGTGGGCAAATGACTGAGCACAAAGCTGCTCAGACAAGATTGGTCTGGTAATTGATCTCTGGCTTCCATGTAATTACTGCCAAGAGACACCTGCTAACAAAATTGAGCTTGATTTTCTTAGTCACCTCTTATTATGACTAATCCTTTTCCTGGCACCGGGCTGAATCGATCCTAAGCCTCCTCTGGTGCTAACCTTCTGTGACCTGCTTCTCTGAACTTCCTCACCACTCACCTGGTTAAAATGAAAATATATAAATATGAACAGTTTTGCAATAACCAAAGATCACAGCTGTTGAGAGGGAAGTATGACTTTATTTTAAGGTCCTTGAAGCCTTAAGAATGTATGTGTATGTGGTGTGTGTGTGTGTATGTAGACATGCAAAGATAAATATAAATTTGTAATATACATACTTTTTATGCGCATATATAAAATACAAATTTAAGGACTGTGTATCAAAAACTATGAACAATTATATGCAAGAATCAGATTGTTTTGTTTTCAAAATCTTAACTAATTTTACTAAAATATCCTATTAGTTCATAAAATAAAGAAAGTAATTATTTTGTCATCAAAAATGGTCAATTCTGTAGGCTTTGTTTGTTTGTTTGTTTTCAAGACAGGGTTTCTCTTTGGAGCCTGTCCTAGAACTAGCTCTTGTAGATCAGGCTGGCCTCAAAATCAAGGAGATCCACCTGCTTCTGCCTCCTAAGTGCTGGGATTAAAGGTGTATGCCACCACTGCCCAGCTCCAAATCTGTAGTTTTAACAAGACTTTCTATTAGTCTTTTCAAAACGCTTAATAAAAACATCTCTATAAATACTCTCATTTTGTTATCTAATTTTGTCAAAATTGAGAAATGACCTTGGGATGAGTGAACTTAAAGTATAGGTGGTGGAACATTCCCGGAATTCACACCACTAATCTGGTACTTAGAGTGGAGCCCCTCAAGAGCAAGTGAAAATCCTTCAGGGCAGCAGACACTGGAAACAAAGCTGGCAAAGTGACAAGAAGTTCACTGGCCAGCCTGAGATATCACAAGACACTCTTTAAGAGACAGCCCTCAGAATCAGTCTTTCTGGTGCTTTCTGCCATTTAGCATATCTTGTGGTGGTCTGAAAGAAAATGGTCTCCAAAGGAAGTGGCAATATTAAGAGGTGTGGCCTTGTTGGAGTAGGTGTGATCTCATTGAAGGAAGTGTGTCACTATAGAGGCAGGCCTTGAGGTCCCATGACTGAGCCATGACCAGTGAGACAGACCACTTTCTGTTACCTGCACAAGATGTAGGACTCTCAGCTCCCTCTCCAGCACCATGTCTGCCTGCATACCACCATGTCCTGCTATGATGATAATGGACTGAACCTCTGAACTGTAAGCCGGTCCCAGTTAAATGTTTTCCTTTATAAGAGTTGTCGTGGTCATGGTGTCCCTTCACAACAGTAGTAATCCTAACTAAGACATGTCTCTTGTAAAAAAAAATACACACACAGACACACACACACACACACACACATACTGTCAGATTTTGTTCAGCTTCAGTCCTGAGCAATTAAAGTTGAATAACCCATTTCATTGTCAAGTGACTCTCATTAAGCAAGCACACAGGTATGGGTATAGCAGGGTCAGATACAGCATCCTCTTTGTTCTCTCCTCATTGTGCCCCCTCTACATTTCCTTGACTGCTTTTAGCTGATCAATATTAAGTATATCATACATTTCTGCATTTTTATAAATTGATAAGCTATTTTTATCCTTTACCTTTTATTTGGAAATTGAGATGCAGATTAATTCATCCAAGTCTAATGCTATTTGATATTTTTATTCTCATCTTAATACAAAGATCTCTTCTAAAATTTAACTATTTACCATTTTCATCTCTTGCCATTTTGTCAAAATCATAATTATATAATTTTTAAATACCAAAAGCACTGCCTTTTAATTTTGACAGCTGAATTCATCTGGAGTTACCCACGTATTTCCCACTTCCTCTGCTTTGTAATCTCTTCTTACAATTCAGCTCATCCATCTGGAATCATTTTCTTCTGCACAAAGTACAAGTTCTACAATGGCCCCTAATGCTACTTTAATCTATCTTAAAATTTATTTCATCTGAGTCATACACCATAGATGTAGAATTCCAACTTGAAAGTTGTTTTCTTGATGTATATTGAAGACAACCTTCCACAAACTGTCCCTTGTTCCTCCCTCCCTCCCTTCTTCCCTTCTCCACAGTGCTAGGCTTGGAAGCCAGGACCTCACACGCTACTCAAGTGCCCCACTGCTGAGCTACACTTCTGTCCTTCTGAGTCTATTTATGTTCAGAATTTAATGGTCCAGGTTGCGATAGTTTCTGTGTGTCTTTGTTCTCTGCCTGTTTCTAATGTCTTCCCTGTCTTTAACTTTGTGGAGCTTCCCTGTAATTTGGGTTAGTGTGTGGCTCTCTGCATATACCTTTTCTGGGAGGCATTGACTTTTGGCACCTGTACACTTGTGCTCATTACCTCTGGGAATGTCATCTCTCTCTAAATGAGATTGTGTCTCGTATCTTTGCTCCTCTACCTCTGGGGTGAGGAAGACATATGTGCTATATTCAAGTTCTACGCCACATAATTTTATGTAACCTCTGCCCTTTCGTTTCTCTGGAGGTTTGGCCTGGATCGCTCTGCTTGTCACCTCACCCATCATTCCTGCTTCCCACACCTAACCTGTTATTGAACGGTGTTCACATGGATATCCCCTGACACTCAACTTTCTCTCCTGGAATTCTGGATCTCTGGCTGTTAAATCTTCGCACTCTATCTTCTGTAACTGCTTTCTCTGCTATATAAGCCCTGGTTTGGGCTCTTTTGCTCTATTCTGCTCTCGACAGCATATTCCAATTCATTTCCAGCTCAGGCACTCTTTCATCATGTGCCAGATTTGCTCTTAAAGTCATCTTTATAAGAATATTCATTTTTTTCCCGTTTCTGAAACTCCTCTCTGCTTGCTTTTCAGTGGTGCAGCCCTGGGTCTTCACAGTCCTTTGCACCTGCAGAGGGTCAAGCTGAAGTGCCGAGTCTCCAGCCTTTGTGTCTGCAGAGAGTCAAGCTGAAGTACCGAGTCTCCAGCCTTTGTGTCTGCAGAGGGTCAAGCTGAAGTGCCGAGTCTCCAGCCTTTGTGTCTGCAGAGGGTCAAGCTGAAGTACCGAGTCTCCAGCCTTTGTGTCTGCAGAGAGTCAAGCTGAAGTACCGAGTCTCCAGCCTTTATGTCTGCAGAGGGTCAAGCTGAAGTACCGAGTCTCCAGCCTTTGTGTCTGCAGAGAGTCAAGCTGAAGTACCGAGTCTCCAGCCTTTGTGTCTGCAGAGGGTCAAGCTGAAGTGCCGAGTCTCCAGCCTTTGTGTCTGCAGAGGGTCAAGCTGAAGTACCGAGTCTCCAGCCTTTGTGTCTGCAGAGGGTCAAGCTGAAGTACCGAGTCTCCAGCCTTTGTGTCTGCAGAGGGTCAAGCTGAAGTGCCGAGTCTCCAGCCTTTGTGTCTGCAGAGGGTCAAGATGAAGATTTCCTTCTCACTCATCCTACAATCCATCTCTGCGCCATGTTGGCCACCAGCAATAGAGTCAAGGTGCCAAACTCGGAACAGAAGAGGTTTCCATCCCCCCCTTAGCTTGTGCATAACATTTACATATGATCACTTAAAACTTGGAAATCATTCATGTATGATTTACTTAATATGCTTTTAAAACGTTTCTCATCTTCTCAGTCCTTTTCAGCAGCTAATGTAAGCGGCTGAACACTCTGAATTATATCCCTTTTCCCGCATGAGGTTAACAAATGTGGGTTATGTGAACATAAATATAACAATATGATAATTCTGAGGAAAAACTCAAGGTTGAAATTATTTTTCTGCTTGGTGTCAGTAATCTGATATTCTAGCTAGAATCAACCCTTCAATCCCGACTTCCATCTGGCCTACCCCTTCCCTAAGGAAACACAGAGGCATGTGGCTATATTTATTTCTGTTACTGTTTTCCTGTAGGGTCTTTTAAAGAACGGTCCTCTAAGATATATGCCATCTCTGGGAACTGTTTTTATTTTGTTGTTGCTTTCCTTTGTTTTCTTACAGCTTTGCTCATGGTGTTGTCTTCGATTGTTTTTTCTTCTTCTTCTTCTTCTTTCTGAACTTCCAGAGAGGAATCTCCAGCTATAGAACTAATGATGTCTTGATTGACTGCTCATTCTGTTCTTTGGGGCCTCCAATCTACCTGTCCTTCTTAGTTTTATGGTCTCTCTGAAAGTAATCTTCCCTGTGTTCCAACTGTTTCTTTTTCATTTATATAATATCGCATGGACACCACCGAGACTATAAACTAGGTTTCGGAAGCGCTTTCCTCCTGGAGCTGCTCGGGGAGTGACCTGGAGCATTACGAGTTCCTCCTCCTCACAATTCAGATACATATCCTCTATTACTGTTTCCAAATTTAGGATATTCCCCACACAATATGTACAATCCAAATAAATTGCCTTGGACGGGTAGGGGGTAGGCACATAATATACATGCATGAACTGCTCCTTACATAATAGATTTATATATTCAAATATTTTATCCCTGTGAAAGGATAACAACTCTATGTGTGCATTAGCTACCTGCCTGGATGCCTATGTATACACATATGTATCAATCCTTTTTCTTTGTCTAGATAAGATTTCATCTACTTGCGAAAGTTGTAACAGTGCCCAGGAGAAGGGGGAGTTCCGTCAGTTCAGCGTACTGCATTACCCTGCCTAGGAGTGCTTGCTCTGTCTCCAAGATTTCAGGGTTATGGGAGTCAGTTCTCCTAGGCAGGGTGATATCACTTTTTGGTATTTTCTTGTGAGGTTAATGAAGAACTGTTTCTAGGGGACTATCTGTGTAGGTGTACAGAATGTATACACACAAGACCAAGGGACAACAGCTACCATGATTTTAATACATGGACCACTCTACTTCCTCCTATTCCTGTGACCGAACAGGAAAGGGGAAAGCAGGAGGGAAAAAGATGCTAATCAGCTGTGACAGGCCATCTCACAGATTTGCCAGGTGCTGGTCGACTGTGACAGACCATCCCAGACAGGTTTACCAGATGTCCTGGTTACAGCTTCTATTGCTGCAACAAAATACCATGCTGATAAAACAGGTTTGAGAGGAAAGGGTTTATTCAGTTGTTGTTCACCACTGAAGGACATCATAACAAGAACTCAGATAGGATAGGACCTTAGAGGCAGGAGCTGATGCAGAGGCCATAGAGGGGTGCTGCTTACTGGCTTGTTCCTCATGGTTTGCTCATCCTGCTTTCTTACAGAACCGAGGTCTACCTGCCCAGGGATGGCCCCACCCACCATGGGCTGGGCGCTCCCTCATTGATCAATAATTGAGAAAATGCCTCTCCATGGCCCCTTCATGCCTTCAAAACCAGTACCACCTGTGAAACTCTTACATATTACCAAGTTCTGCTGCCAACACGAGGTTCAACTCGTGATCACTACATGAGAAAATACTTTACAGCTAGATCTTGTGATGGCATTTCCTCAACTGAGAATCCTTCCTCTCTGATGACTTTAGCTTGTGTCAAGTTGACACACAAAACCAGGTAAGAAATGCCAGTCAACCATGACAGGCCATCCCAGACAGATTTACTGGGTACTAGTCAACTATGACAGGCCATCCCACACACACTTACCAGGAAAGTTGGCAATTCAAATTATTCCAAGTAGCAATATGCTGGATTTGGCTTATTGCATCTATTTATTTTTTAGTGTTTATTTACTTGGTTTTATGTGTATGTGTGTGTGCCTGAGTATATGTAAGTGCATCATGTATGCACACTAGCCAGCAGGGATCAGAAGAGGTATGGGATCCATGGAACTAAAGTTATAGACTGCTGTGGAATAATTGTTTAGTATTTATTTATTAAATAAATATTTATTTATGCTGAACATTTGTTTAATGATGCAAAGATGTGTTTCATTCCTTTATGGTGCATTTTTTAATTCTGTGTAGCTATGTTACACCTAACACACCTGATTAGTTTAATAAAGAGCTGAATGGCCAATAGCTAGGCAGGGGGGTTAGGTGGAACTGGCAGGAGGTGAGAATAAATAGGAGGAGAAATCTAGGGAAGAGTAGAGGGAGGAGTGAAGAGCAAGAAAAGGAAAGGAGAGGAGGCCACCAGGGGCCAGTCACCCAGCAACACCTCCAGCCACAGAATAAAAAGGAAAGAAAGACATATAGAATAAAGAAATGTAAAAATCCCAAAGGCAAAATGTAGTTAAAGATAAACGGGATAATTTAAGTCACAAAAACTGAGTAGAAACAAACCAAGCTAAGGCCAGGCATTCATAAGTAAGAACAAGTCTCCGTTTACTTATTGGAAGCTGGGTGGTTGACCCTCAAAGAATTAAAAACAAAACCAACTACAACATAGAGTTGTGAGCTATTGTATGGACTGAGAAATTAACCTGGCTGCTCTGGAGAGCAATAAGCATTCTTAGCTATGGAATCATCTCTCCAGTCCCATCATGCATCTGTTCAGAATGGAGGTAAATCTTGTTTTATCACATGACATTTGGTAGCCACAAATTCACCTCAACTATTTAGAATTGTTTTGTTTGTTCAGTACAGCTACTGGTACCCAATGTATGATACATGAATCCTCAACTATTGAACCAGACAGTGTGGATAATTATATGCATTATACATATATAATTAAAATAAACCACTATTGTAGCCATCAACACTATGATTAGAAAATTTAAAGCAATGATTTGAGAACTTCAGTGTATATTAATAAGAGTTGCTACATCTGGGAGGCTTTGCATGAATTGATCAACACTATATTTCACAGAATTATTTTATTCATTAACCCCCTTGCTACTTGCTACAACCCAGTTTATAGAGCAGAAATCTGAGACTCAAAGAATGTAGATCCAATCGCAACCACGAAAGGATGAATTTGACCCCAGTTTTTTCTGATTCTTAAGTAGGCACTATTCTCTTTGAATCAGCTTGCTTTGTTTGTGGACATTCATTATAATGATCCCTTTTTCTGTACCATATTTATACTGAGTCTTGAATCATCTGAACTTGAGTAAACTTTAAAATGGGTGATAAAAGATTACACAATAAATGTCCTCATGCTATCGCAGTTGATAGTATATAACTGCTTTAAAAGAAGATAACTTATAGTCAGTGTATGCTTAAAAACACCGAGCATCTTTGCCTTTGAGCATGTAATAGATCTGCAATAAGATATGCATTGGAACGCATGTGTATTTCAAATGTAAATATTGGCAGACTTATCTATTGAACAGGATACATGATTCAGGAATATTTAGTCTCCAACAACTCTAAATGATTCCGGAGACAACACACACATCAATGACTGTTGCTGTCATAAAAGAGTTTCATTGGGCTTAGCATTCCTGAGGTTTAGGACACCTGGTGGTGAACTGGAGGCATGGCAGCAGGTTACCAGAGGAGCATCTGCTGACAGCTTACATTCTGATCCACTAACATACAGTTCTAAGCCCACCCCCATGACATCTTCTTCCAACAAGGCCACAGTTTTTTATTCTTCCCAAAGAGGTTCACCAATAGGGATCAAGTATTCAGACAATTGAGCCTTTGAGGGCCATTCTCCTTGTAAGCACCACATTTTCCTACTTTGATACAGTGCTGGAGGAGAAGGTGGTGTGGGATTGAGCGGTGAAGTGGGAAAGACTCAGATGGCCTTGGGAGACCCAGTTAACAAACGCTTAGGAAGTTGGTGCACAGATTGTATGACGTGGCTGTTACTGAAAATAAGCCTCGCAGTCTTGCAGTTAAATCACACTGAGGTTAAAGTGGTCCATCCTGATGGTTTTGGTCCATCTCAGTAATGCTACGTTCAAACAGTTATTCCTGATGTGTCTGTCCTGTGGAAATAGTGCCCGATGTTACACATCACATGTCTTTTTAAGCTCCATGTTAAGTGACATCAGCTATGGTAAGAATTTTTACTCACCCAAACTGGCAAATCAACAAATAAGGGTTGGATTAAGAGATTGTTAAATTTCAAATTATAGATTATGGGTAGTTTTAAAAAAGAAAAATTATAAAGTAAAGACTAGTGGGTTATTATAAAGCTTAATTGGAACACCCTCTTATTTCCTATTGCCCGTGGCTGTTTTTCTAATAGCTGTGCAAAGTAGCACAGAGTCAAGAAAGACCTCAGGCCTCACAAATCCAAAAATATTTAATATTTCATCAATTAGAGAGGAGGCCGGGCAGTGGTGGCGCACGCCTTTAATCCCAGCACTCGGGAAGCAGAGGCAGGCGGATCTCTGTGAGTTCGAGACCAGCCTGGTCTACAAGAGCTAGTTCCAGGACAGGCTCCAAAACCACAGAGAAACCCTGTCTCGAAAAACCAAAAAAAAAAAAAAAAGAGAGAGAGAAAGAGGAATGTTGCCAATCTCTACTCTAGGCTGTAGAGACTAACTGACAGAATGCTAATTTTATAGGTTGGATATAGAAAGGGTAACATGTGTACAGCTATCACAGTCTGGCTAGCATAAAGACTTGGCAAAACTTTCAATACTCAAAAACAGCTATCCAGCTCAGCAAAAAAAAAGTTGCCTGTGTAACTGGCAAAGAGTACAGTGCCAACCAACATCTGTGATACCAAATGGAAATTAATATAATGTGGGGGAATGGGAAATGGTTTAGACAGTAGAGCATATTTTAATTTTAATGCTGATTAATGTATCACAAAAACATGGTCAGTGTAGGATGCAACTCTATTTGTCCAGTCAGGGTTGACTGGAAATAATAAGTTGTCTATGGACATAGGAGTTTGTAAAGAAAAACATCAATGTCTACGGAAAGCTCAAAGCATTGAATGGTTTATCTATAAATAATAGCTATGTGTTGGCATCAATAAAATTAATAAACACAGAGAGACAATTTCCCCCAGAAAGCTTGTCTTTAAACAACTAAGTGGATAGCATCAATCAGGCACCAAAGGGTGTAATTTCTCTTTCTCCCAGTGATATCAAGACACTCAAGTTCTTGAATCTAATTATTTTGTTTACAATGAAACCAAGAAAACTGAGATTGGATGGAAGACAGTATCTTGGACGATGATAGAGCAGATGAGACAAACTCATCCAGTTACTGCAGGAAGCTCTTTTGGACCACCATCCCCAGGATCACGACATACAGACTTATTAATTATGAAAGCTTGGCCGGCCATAACGTAGGCTTGTCCCACTAGCTCTTACTACTTAAATTAATGCATATTTTTAAATCCACGTTCCTTTACATGGCTTTACCTTATTCTGTACTGCCCAGCCTGCCTCCACCCCATCTGGGTGGTGACTCCCTCTTTCCCTCTCCAAGTCCTCTCTGTCCTCAGAGTCCCACCTAACCTCTTCCTGCCTAGCTAATGGCCATTCAGCTTACTAGTAAACACAGTGGCATGTCTTCACACAGTGTAAAGGAATATTCTGCAACAATTTACACCCAACCGGAAAGAGCACCCACTGCGAGCAACCTTCTTCAAGGCCAGAGATAAAGAATGTTGGGGGCTGCCGGGTAACTGAAAATGATGACTAGAGCTTTAAACAATTCTAAAAACTTAGTGACATACACTTTTATTCTATACTCCAGTCATGGTGTAGTGGGGTGGGAGTAGAGACTCTGCTCCACCTTCAAGTAGGGACCCAGGATCATTCAACTTAGGGGCTAAACCACCCTCAGGGATCCCAGAGGATCACGGGATGTCTTGTTTATAGGCAATCTATAGGAGTATGTGTTCTGGGCATAGCAAGAGGTTTTGGAGCTAATTCTAGAGAATTCTGCACAAAAGGAAATGGCCATTTGGGAATACAGTATTTCCTTACTGCTCCTTCTGTCCCTTTCTTCATGGATTGGGAATCTGTAGTGCATGACAGTTCCCCTTTAGAACTGTTTTTAAATTTGTTTTGTGTATATGCGTGCTCTACCTGCTTGTACAACTTTATGGCAGAAGAGGATATCAAACCCACTAGACAGGATTGTGAGCCACCATGTGGTTGCTGGGAATTGAACTCAGAACATCTGGAAGATCAGCCAATGTTCTTAACCACCGGGCCATCTCTCCAGCCCTAATTCCCCTTCTAAAGTGCATCCCAGTAAACATGCTTGACTCATTCAAACTGCACAACAAACCTAAAAAGGTCCAGGCTGTTTCATCAACGGTTGTCTGTTGCAGACATGCAGGGTTTGGCTCCTCAGGAGAGTATGGGAAGGATGGGAGCTGAGGTCCGAAGAACCTTATATGTCTGATGTAATTGATTATTTTTCTACTTTAATTTTACAAAACAGTTACTCAAATTCTTATCCCCTGGACATTTACAACTTCAAGTCTGTGCTCTCTGTTGTGTTATTGGAACTCCCTGAGTCTTTTCTAAAACTAAGGAAAGGCAGATGCTCAAAGGAGATGTTAGGAAAGGTAAGTAAAAACACAGAGATAATTAAAGGGAAGTCTAAACTAGGCATCCTGAGGAGAGCAATTGCACCGACCAACTGTAAAGTTCAAAGACAAATACCCAACAGTGTGCACAGAGCGCAGGGTCTGCAGGTGCGTGTTGCCTTGCCGTGTGTGCTGGTGGGTGTCTGAGAAACTTGCCAAATTCTATTTCTAGAGCATGATTCTAAGGACAGCAGGGCAGGAATGTGCTCCTGGAACAATGTCAAGCAAGCAGGCCGCCCTCCTCTACCCAGCCCGGGTGCCGGTAGCACACACATGTGAGGGAGATGCTTCCACACACGGCTCTCCATCTGCTTCCTGGACTCTTTGATCAGAAAGGAGACACTGATAGCCAGTGTGAGGCCAGAACCACCGCTGTCAGTTGGCCCAAAGACGCCTCCTGTCATGGCATTTGGCACATGTCAGGAACTGCTTCGGTGAGAGCAGCAGTCCAGCTTCATCTGTACCATGTATCTAAAGACTGTGGTTCATAGGTCTCCCTCCTTCGTAAAACAACAAGGCCAGGAAATGTCAGAGAAGGGCGTCCAAAAACAGACATGTAGTAGGTACTACCTGGCGCGTGATGAAGGCCTCCTTCCCGGTGTGTAGGAAAGCTGCCGCGCACGGTGGCCTTGACCGCCTTCTTCTCTTGGGTGTTTCCTGGTGTAACTCTGCCATCTGCCATGGGAGTATTCTGGGAGAGGCCTTCCTATTCTAGCAACCTGCGGAGGGGTGACAGATGAAGGTGGGGGAGGGGAGCACATGTCCCCCTCTCTGAGGGGGCTTGTGTGACTTCCAGTCAAGCAGAGCTATAATTACAAATGAGCTTTTGAAAAGAATGCATCCCCAAATGCCAAGGGTTGCAGGTTCTTTAGCTGTCTTTCTTTTACTTATCTTTTTATTTTCCTTAAATTTATTTATTTATTTATTTATTTTTTGGTAAAGAAGAGATTCATCGTCTTGGAATCCTATATCAGAAAGGGAGTCTTTGCTTTTTTAAAAATAAAAAAAAGTAATTAAGAAATTCATAACTGATAGCAATGAAGAGAACACCATTAATGAAGAGAACAGAGTGATGTGGCCGGAAAATTCTTACCGAAGTTGTCTCACCTGTTCTGTGCTGTCCAGCATGGCAGCCAGGTCCAGAGGTGTCCTTTGAGCGCTTGCAACGGAGGGATAGGTGCAGACAGGTTCTGAGGATAGGACGCACGGCCATTTCAAGCACTCCATATGCAGAGAGACTGTAATCTCTTGAATAATTTATATTGATTGCAGGTTCAAATGGTAATATTTTAGTTACCAGGGACTAAATAGAATACACAATATTTAAATTTTTATTACGTGGTTTGTTTGTTTGTTTTTTAACGTGGCTGCTAGGAGGTTTGGAAATCTGTTGTGGTCCACATATTTCTCTCAAACACTGGGAGAGAGCACGCGGATGAAGGGACTAGGGGAAACAATAACTAGTTTGGAAATTCCCTTACAGGCAACCACTACCTTTTCTTCTCATTGCATCTATCCCAGGAAAGGAACGGTGTCACCCCTAAACCAGCAGCTCCAGCCTGTGTCTGTTCTAATGACTCTCCCACTCAGCCCATGCGCATTGTGTATGTGGGGGAGGGGACACCGTAGGTACCCATGTGTGGAGGCCAGAGGACAGCCGCCTGTAGAAAGGGACTGTGATGGTTGTTCCTGGTGTCAGCTTGGCTACATCCGGGATGAAGTACAAGCCGGAAATGCAAGGCTCACCCGTGAGAGATTGTTTTTGTTTGGTTTTAAGTAGGTGAATCCACTTCTAGTCCAGAGCATTAAGGTAGGAAGACACACACCTTTGACCTAGATCTTCAGGTGAGAAGGCCCACCTTTAATCTGGGCCACACCCTCTGCTGAGAGCCTATATAAGGGCGCAGAAGAAAGAAGCTTTGCTGCTTGCCAGCTTGCCCTTCACTGGCATTGGAGTCTACTTCTCTGGAATTCCAGGATATACCAAAGACCAACTGAGATATCCAGACTTGCAGACTGAGCAACTCCTGGATTTGGGGGCTTTCTGTTCACAGTCATTGTTGGATTAGCTGGGCCGCAGCCTATACATCATTCCAATAAATCCCATGTGTGTGTGCACGCTTGTGTGTGTGCGTGTGTGTGTGTGTGATGTATGTGTGTGACAGAGAGAGAGATCCATTCTATAAGTTCTGCTAGTCTTGAAAACCCTGACTGGTATATGGAGGAGCTGGATCATTCTAAACAGCAAATTAAAAGTCTCTTCCATGTGTATGTGCACTTGTGTGCGTGCGTGTGTGTGTGTGTGTGTGTGTGCATGTATGTGTGTGACAGAGAGAGAGATCCATTCTATAAGTTCTGCTAGTCTTGAAAACCCTGACTAGTATATGGAGGAGCTGGACCATTCTCAAAGGCAAATTAAAAGTCTCTTCCATGTAGATGTTGCAAATTAAAAGTCTCTTCCATGGGGATGATGCATTTCAAAAGAAATAACTGAAGGATTAAACACTTGATCAAATTTCCAAACTTCACTGGTTCTCCTGTCCAAGAATTTCTTCGCTATCCCATGATACATTCTTTATCATGTTCAAAGATGACATCTTCCAATACTCTAAGAGAGATTGTGGCTTTCAGATAGTGTTTACAGCATGTCATGGGATGGATGCGTGGCTCTGGGGCTATAATAAGTGCTTTAAAAGAGGTGACATGCCCTTGGGAGACTCATTTATCCTGCTGATTCTAAATAATTCTGATGGTAGTTTAAATCAGTGTGGAGTTCTGGTCCCACTTAGAATGATCCACAGTACTATAATTCTACATCCTACCTCTTTTAGAGCTCATCAGAGAGCTAAGGTGGTACAGAAACAAATTAAATTGAGTTTCAGTGAGTGACAAGTTCCTCCACGGTAAGATGAGATGGCAGAACTGTCAACCATAGCGAAGTTTGGGAGGGAAAGGGCAGATTCTAAGTGGGTATAAAAAAAAAAAAACCTAAAATTTTAATTTAATATTTGTATGTATCATCATGATCATCATTATTTGTATGTGAGATAAAGAGGGCAGAACAGCTTCCAGGAGTTGATTCCGGGGGTCAAGCTCAGATCCTCAGACTTGGACAGCATGTGTTTTCAGTATGATTTCCCCAGTCCTTTAATCTACCCTGAAAGATCAACCTTGAGTAACTGGAGGGCCGGAGGCAACAAACTCCGTCCACACACATTGGCAATGCCTTTGCCAAGCGTTTGTATATGGCTTCATGAGGAAGATGCGGAGAAAGACAAAAGCACAAAGGAATCCTCCTGGGTGGTACAGGTGCAGAAAGAGCAGGTGCAGAGACTTGGTGTGCAGGCAGCGGAGAAGAGAGAGGCAGCATAGTTCTCTACAGAAAGCAAACAGAGGAATGCAACTGAAAACTACTGGGAAGTCTACACAGCCAGACCATTGCAAATGTGGAAGACAAAGTAGAAAGATTACAGGAACACAGGGACCAGAAAGTGAGTGGTGCAATTATCTCTCCTAGTCACTTCAGAAGCTATACTCACAAAGTTTCACCAACATGACTGCCCAAACAGGAGGTGAACAAGGATATCATCAATGAGCATGTCAAAGTGGACAGGAAAATCCCAAGAGGCCTCAACCATACATGAAGAACTACAGGCAACTGAGTAAAGCTGGGAACGAGAGAAGTGGTCCTCCCTGGAGAAGAGCATGCGGATTGGCTGCCCAGCACCAAACAGTCAGCCCTAAAATCATACATATAAGTAGCGCTATATGGACCCAACAGGCTAGGAATGTGTATGTATGCACAAATATATGCATGCAATAACAATTAAATTTAAAAGGCAACATGAATTTGAAGGACAGTGGAGAGGAGAATACATGGATGGAGGAAAGGAAAGGAGACACTTTGTAATTAAGTTACAATCTCAAAATTTAAAAACAGCACCAACAAAAGAGATAGCTGCAGAAGACATTTTTTTCTCCTTTCCCTCCATTATAATATAGTAGGTGGCAGAAAGCAAACCGAGAAAACATACTGTATCTCTTATGATACTTAAAACTAAAAGCTGTGACAGGGATCCAGAGATCAGGAAAGAGAAGAAAAGAATAATTGATTTTATGACTCAAGCATAAAAACATATCAGAATGATCCATAAACACTCAAAAACTGAATAGCACATTTTTACATACCCAAGGGTTCAAAGGCGACATCACAAGGGAAAATTAGAAGACACTGCAAATTACGTAAGTTAAAATGCAAGATATGAAAGTGCATGATGTTCAGCTAAGGCAGTGTCCCGGGGCAAATGTGTACCCTTCAGTGTTTGCATTAGAAAAGAGGGGGGCTCTCAAACCCACAAGCTATGTGTAGGGTCCGAACAGGCCAGACCACTGATGCTGGAAGCTTTGGCTACAGTATGGTCTCCTTATAAGCACTCAATACTGTTTTCATAGTGTGAAAGAAGCCAAAGATGACAGAAAAGTCAGTGGTTGTGTCTGTGTTAAAAATCATTATGAACATTGAAATTTGAATTTCATATAGCTTTTATGAATTACAGTATTATTAGAAGTTCTTAATCAAATAAAAAATATAAAGACATATTCAAAATCGTAATGCCAATCAATTGCTCAATAGGATTTTGTTATACAACTTAATTAACTAAAAATATATATTGGAAAAATAAAGATGTAAAATACCAAAAAGAGCAAATCACAGAACTCACACTGTCTGACTCTGAAGCTGACTGTGAAAGAAATCTGCTGACCCAGAGACTCTCGTGCCGCGTGAGGATGTTCAGAGAGCAGTTGGATAGCAGGGAAAGATACCTACACTTCTCATTTGATTTTTGACAAGGGTGTCTTAGTAAATTGGCAAAGTTGACTTGGTGTACTTCTTAAAAATGAAACACTAAGAAACGTGAGAGTGTGAAGTTGTAATGAACATTTATCAGGGTGACGAAGGAGATTGGAGAAAAACAAGGGGAGGGTGGATGGTCAAGACACGGGCATGAAAATCTCAAGGAATGAAAAGAGAATTAAAAACCTTATCTCATTATAGACAATAATTAACTAAAATTGAATCGAAAATATAAATGAAAACCATAAAAGCCCTAGTAGGAAAAGAAAGTTTGAAATCTTAACTGTGGAGCATGCCTTTATAATGAGATCCAACAACAGCAAGAGGGACATTTTGGTTAATTTGAATGTCAATATTTAAAGGCTCTACACATAGAAAAATATTGTTAAGATGGACATAAAAGCCAGAGATTCAAAGAAAATAATTGAAAATTGTAGGAAATCTGCACTGAGAAGAAATGAAGAGCGATAATACAAGTACTAATGGCCAATTGGGTCTGGGGGAAAGGTCTGGGAGAAGTTAGTTCCTGAGCAGTCAGAGCCTTGTGTTGGGTTCCCAGTACCCATACAGGAAGCTAGGTGCAGGGATGGACCAAGGAAGGAATGGATGAAAGACTCAAACAGGCATTCTCTAAAAGAAAGCACATAAAACCCAAATAAATGAAAAGAAACACTTAATAACCGAGATACACTTGAAGTCGCCATAGGATCTTATTACAACCTCTTAGAATGACAAGATTTAGAACAAAAGGCAGTGGGAAGATGGGAAAGATGCAGAGTGCTGGAAACCATCACACATTGCTGACCCAGGCAGCATGGCCAATCATGGGCAACATTTGATGTGTTGTATGCGGTGAAGAACAAATGGAACATGTAACTGCATACAACCCCGTAATCCTACTCTTGAGGGTTTCTTTCCTCAAGGAAAGGAGAACGCCATGTCTACACATAGCTCTATTCTCAGATATCTGCACAAGCGTTATTCCTAATTTCCACAACGCAATTGCTCATCAACTGACGAGCAGGATAAATATTTCATCCCACGTCCGTCAACGCCACACTAAGCAGCAGTAAAGTGCAGCTAGCAGCAAGATGGACAAATCCGCATGGTTCCCTTCCTGTCGCATCGCATCCCACACAAAGCGAAACCACGGGGACAGAAAATTATGTCAGTGGTTGCCAAGCAATGGGGATGTGAGAGTTGGGATCAATGGGACATGTGGAAATTTGGAGGAAAATGAAATAGTCTCTGTTTTCATTCTGTTGGTCATTTGATGACTGCACGCAGTTGTGTATACCCCAGGGATTCCCTGTCTTCTCTTCCCAGCACTGTGACTAGGTGCACACTACCTCCCTGGCTAAGTTTAATTTTTATTGCCCTCATTTGGATACATAAAAAAGAACTGGATGTTTTCAGTCATTCTGATTACGCAACACTCCCATTTGCCTCGTTTTTTCCTTAAATTTTTGTTTCTCGGATGCAATGGAGAAGTGCCTTGAAGTAGCAGAACACTGAACAGGAAGTGCTGCGTCCCACACAGGTGGGTCCCCAGCCCACGCACACTGGCGGAACCAGGTCTTCCGTGGGAGTCTTCCTTGGCTCCGCTTGCCGCTTTATGCTTCTTTTCATTTTATTCCAACTTCTCCTCACTAAAAAAGGATGCCCTCGGGCAAGATAAATGTGTGATTTGCAGCTCTCCAGAAGCCCCGGGTTCCTTCCAGGCCAGCTGAGGGCTAGGTAGAGTGGGTTGCCTGCAGGTGCAGTCCCTGCTTGGGCTTTTATGAGCAACTTCCAGGAGGCAGTGAGCTCCCGATGAAACCAAACGATGGGAAAAAATGCCGTGAAGGCATCAGAGGTAAAATAAGCACACAGCTCAGTGGAGATAGCTTTGTAAGGATGGGAGCCCAGGGCTGTCTTCCTCTGTAGCTCCCCGGGGTGTGTGTGTGTGTGTGTGTGTAGTTGACTGTGAGTTTCTATATCTGTGTATGTGTCTTTGTGTGCATCTGTGTCTGTGTGTCTGTGTGTGTGTATATGTGAAGAGAGTCGGGGGTCTATGCGTGTGTATGTGTGTATCTGTGTGTGTGGCTGTATTGTGTGATTGTGTCTGTGCAGGTTTTGTGTGTGTCTGTATGTGTATATGCTAGGGGAGTCCCTGCGGGTCTGTGTGTATGTCTTCGTATCTGTCTGTGCGGGGGTGGGTCTCTGTGTGTCTGTGTTTATTTGTGATGGGGTCTCTGTGTGGGGGTGTGTATGTGGTATGTGTGCATGTGTCTGTCTCTATATGTGTCTATGTATGAAGGAAGTCTCTGTGGGAGGGAGAGAGAGAGTGTGTGTGTGTGTGTGTGTGTGTGTGTGTGTGTGTGTCTCCCCTCAGAGAGACAAATCACATTCATTAAATAAACCTTCAGTCTATATTCAGTAGCCATTTGTCAAACTCTTAGCAGTGCTGGCTGCTTTGGCCTCTAACACTAAATTACGGTTGAGGTACTACCTGGTTCTCCGGCTCACAGCTCCGTTTGATGAGCGGGCACATAGCGCACAGCAGAAGAGTCGAGAGCCTTGGCTGGGAATGCTTGTTTTTATTTTGATCTCAGAGACTGTCGAGCTCAGTGAAGTTGTCTCCATGCCACAAGCTGGGGCAGGAGGGATCTTGGTTTTGTTCAGTGGTCATGGTCAAGATCAGGCACACGGTAAGTCTCTAAGGTACGGAGATGGAAAGCAAGCCAGGTTCTACCCCAGCCCCACCCTCTCTGGTCCTGAATTCAAAGGGAAGAAGAGTCTTGCTGACAATCTTCTGCTGGACTCTTGGCAGGATCTACCTCTCCCGGGCATCTGCTCTAACTCTTTTAGCCTGTTGCTTCCAGTGACAGCCAAGACTCCATGCTTCTTCAACCCTGAAACTCTCCTCATTCTCTCACACTCTGTAGCCCAGGCTCAACAGCCCCTTACGTGTTAACTTTTAAAAGTGAGCCAAGAATACCACATCACGTTCCTATTTTCTGCAGCTTTCTCTGCTGAGTCGTGCCTGGGAAACCAGGCCATGTGATAAATGTCATGTATGTTACGTGCTGAGTGCATGAAACTGAGCTTCTTTTTCTCCTCACAATTTAAATGATGTTTTAATCATTGGTATCTATTGTGAGTTTACCTTTGTCAAAGAGAATAAATGTCACTTCTTCCCCAAAGTTATTATTTGTCTCTTGCTAAAGGCATGAAGGGAAATTCCTTCTACAACTTACTGCAAAGAGCTAGGAGCATACTTGTCTATACAGGACCTTTCAACCAGTTTTAGGTCACCTGGAGGTGCCTATCAAATAGTCTGCCTCTGTCAGGGACCTCTTGGTGGCGTTTCCTCCAATCTGAAACAGATCATTGCTGTCTTGTAACATAGCATCTGTGATCATCTGCCTGAGACCCTCAGTGAGATTGGGCCTGTTCCCATTCCCTTAGGGAGGGAGGGAAGCTCATGAGGTACGCAGGTTCATTGTGTTCATAAGACCCCTCCCCTTCTAAAGGTTATAGAGGAGTATGATTGATTGGCAGGGGTGGGAGTAGCTGCCTAGTGCCACACGTCTTTCCAGAAAAGTCATCTCCTAGTTTGAGTCCCTAATGGCAACACCTAGGGTGTTATATATAAGCTGGATAAGCCTGTAAAAGATGATGCTTTTATGTTTTCTGGCTCTGCTTTTCATTGACTGTATTCGCCTGACAGTGAGTACTCAGCCAAGTTTTGGAAAGAATTAAGATAATTAATTTTTAGTTTAAGTGTGACTTGTTTGTCAGAAACATTACTCCCTCCATCCATCCCATTTTCTTTCTCATGTGTGGTGTGTATATGTGTGTGTTCATTTACATGTATGCACACATACTTGATCTCATGTGTGGTATATATATGTGTGTGTTCATTTACATGTGTGCACACATACTTGATCTCATGTGTGGTATATATATATATATATGTGTTCATTTACATGTATGCACACAAACTTGAGAGTATGTGTGCGCATGTAAAAGGGGTCAATGTTGTGTTTTCCTCAATCTCGCTCTACCTTATTATGTGAGAAAAGGTCTCTCACTGACCCTGAAGCTCATAGATTTGCCTAGACTGCTGTACAATGGTCTTCGGATATTTAACTGACTCCACCTCCATTTCAACCTCCCGGCCTTCCTCCTACCTAGTGCTGAGGTACAGATGCAAGCTCCCATACCTGGTGTATACCCAGTTTCAGCTGTTGTACTTACGTGACAGATCGTCTACCAACTGAGCCATCTCTCCAACCCATATGTTGGGTTATTTTTAACTAGAATTTGTTTATCCACAATCTCAATTAATACAATTAGCTGTTTCACAAAATGAAAATGGCGAGATTTTGAAAGAGGGGAGTGGGATTCTGATCACTGCAATCAGCTGGTGTGTTCTGTTTCATCAGGTGCAGGAAAGGAAAGGCAAAGCAGCTCCATCACACCTGAGAGCTGCGTGTATATGTGTGATTGCTTAGTCAACAGACAAGCCCTACAAGGCAAAGCAGAAGTTCTCAACTAAGGCACAACACGCCGTGAAGCCGTTCTCTCTGACCCATTTGCTAACCGCAACAACAGGTCGGGGGAGCTGCTGCCTGAGGATGGAGGGATGAAGCCATTGTATCTTGACTGAGTTTTAAGCCTTTAACATTTCAAACAAAGGAAAGGGCATGGGTGCCATTTAGCTTCACCTTCTCCAGAAGTCATTGCTTGGCATTTGGAACTTACAACTCTTTGTTGTGGGAATCGCTTTGCCTATAAGATGGTGAGAGGCAACACTGGCCCCTTCCCACCAAAACATCTCCGCACCATGCCAAAAGTCCTCTGGGTTCAAATCACCCCCTACTGAAAACCACTGACCTCCGTCTATCAATTTAACTGTTGTGATAAAACTTTCAGAAAATTATAGGGACTGACTCCTTATGATGTGTTTTTAAAAGACCAAAAACACATTTGTTTAAATATTTGAACAAACGGATGTCTGGGGAGGGATGAGATCCAGAGTGATGTTGAGTGACGTATCCTCACGTGAGGTAACCCGGAGTTCGCCCAGTGCAAAAAAAGGATGCAGGTGCTTGGGTTCAAAGCGAGACTAGTTTAAGCTCCTCAGAGTTCCTGCTTCTAAAGCTAGGGATGGACTTTTATAACATGTAGCCTGGGATAGAATCAAGAAAATGGAAAGGGCCCCGAATAGTGGTGTAAGTGAGCTATCTCAGAATTCAGGTCTATGGACCCTGGAAACACTCTGCTCAGTCTTGTCCTTAACATCTGTGGATTGGAAGAAGAAAGAGAGAGGCACTGCCCTAGGACAGTCTTCTTCAAAATCCCCAGCAACCACTCACATCTGCCATGGTGACTCTCGGCAAGTTGGATGTTGCAATCCTATTGGTAGGCCTGTCGTCACTCCTAACAAAATCTAGTCTCTGTTGCTGAGGACAAGGTTGACCCTCGGCATTGGGTAGCAGCCAGTGGCCTCTGCCACACTAACTGGTTTACATAGCATCTGCCCTTCTTACCAGTCCGGGTGTGCTGTCATTCATTCTGAGGTGCTGTCATCAAAAGGAACAGCTCCCTCTCAGAGGAATAAAAGGCATGGCTTCTTATGGAATAAGACATGACTGATGATGGGCGGAACACAGACTTGGGTCTCCCCAAATACAACATTCCAACATGGAAGCAGTTCCATGCAGCTTTTATAGCAACAACAAGATTTATTAAAACACATTGGTGGAAACATCAGGAAGATGGGTTGAAGCAAGACAGGGGAACATCCACTATTGGTCTCAGATGGATGACAGCCTTCTTAACCCTCCCATTGGTGGAAAGTAAGATTGTGCCAAGTTAGGACATCCCAGAGGTTTTCTTTGTTCGTTAGAGTATTAGGTCTGGTTCAGAGGTAGGCAAGGAATGACTCTTTGGGAGCTAAAGGTAACCCCCCAAAAGTTGTAATCCATTGTCTCAGCAGCACCCCAAACTCTGCAGTTGCTGAAGTACTTATCAGTCCATCGGCCCATGCAGAGCCTTCCTCCCAGGAGCCCTCGCTCACGGTTCCGCTCTTTGACATCTCATCGCAGGTTTTCTCTAGTGGTGTGGGAACCCGCTTACCATTGGTAGTGAATTTCCACCAGAAAGTCGTACTAATTCATCTTCCTTATTGAAATGCTTTTTCTTCTGTTCCTCTGCATCCCCCTACATGTTCTAGTACCATTTTGATGAGTTACAAGGAAAACTCTTGAGTTAGAGAATTGGGTTTTATTTAATGTCTTCAAACCTTTACAGTATTAAGTCTTCTCATGAAGAAATACAGCAAAATTTTGCATATTTATGTGATTCTTAGTACAATAAAGGCATGCAGAACTTAAGTTAATGTTCTTATATATTACCCATGCACAGTTTATGACTTTGCTGGCAGTATTAATAGGGTCTTGATCTTTATTTTAAATTCTTGGTGATGTATATAAAGACACAGCTTTATACATTTGCTCTGCGTGCACTTAATTTACTGTCCTTCCTATGCACTCCAAAACAGCACGTATATTTTATTTTTGATATTTTTATATTATGCCAGTAATTATAGCATGTTCTTCTTTTTCCATTGCGAGTTAGTCTCCATGAAAATTAATTAAATTAGCCATATCTTCTATAAAGCTGCTAATTTATCATGATAGTGTGCTTCTTACTCATCATTTTAACAGTAATGTTTGTATTTTGCACCAATAAATATACTCTTGTCTATTGGCTTTGGGGGGAAATGTTCCATATGCTTTTGAAAAGTACCCACCCATTCTCATTTTTATTAAAAGACTGTTTTTTAAGTTTTATCAAAAAATTTTCCATACCCATAAACACATTTTCTTCTATGACTTATGCTGTGCATCACATTTTCAGTTATTAAATGGTCTTGTGGAATTCAATAATTAACATCTTACAGATGTTGAAATGTTGCTCTCTAGGTTTTCTAGGACTCTGTCTTTGTTACTGTGTTATTGCTGAGAAGAGACACGGGGCTGACTTACAGTTTCAGAAGTTCAGTCCATTATCACTGTGTCAGGAAACACAGCTGCACACAAGCAGACATGGTGCTGGGGAGGTAGCTGAAGTTCTACACCAGCATCCGCAGGCTGCAGGGTGAGAGGGTGGCACTGAGCTTGACTTGAGCATGTGAAACCTCAAGGCCCCGCCCCCATTTCCTCCAACAAGGCCACACCTCCTAATAGCACTGCTCCCTATGAGCCTATGGGGTCCATTTTCATTCAAACCACTATGAACTTTTATAGAAATTCTGTTCTATCAGCTAATGTCTGCCAGTATGTTTATGTGTACAAGACAGAGAGAGAGAGAGGCAACAGGGAGGTGGAATTGGAAGGTAACACATCAGATTCACTAAGAGAATTGTTCTGTTTATAGGGAATTGGGTCAACTTGAATTGATCATTTTTCTGTGTTGTAAAAATATTGATGAAAGACAGCAGATTGAATACTTAAAAGTTTAAAGTAAGTCTCTGATATAATTTGCCCCCAAACTAATGGTTCAGAGGTTAATTATAATGTTTTGATAATATATTTAGTAACTTATAAGATCATTGAATTTTCAGGGGTTTTGTTTCTTCTAATGTCAATATTGATGATAAACATTTTTCTCACAGCTCCCTTTAGTCCAGAATTTATTTTTTCCCCCTTATGGAATACTCTTCTTCTTTTTATGGGCATCTGTCGCTGTCCTCTACTCTTGGACCCTTGCATGTTGAAATCTATCCAAGTTTTCTCCTATCTTCCTGACACTGTGGTTTCAGAAACAGGCTTTAAATGGAATGGCAGTAGAAACAAGGAACTGAAATGATGTTCTTGCTTGTAGTCTCGTCTTCCTTTTCTCCTTTCCTCTTTCCTTCCACTTTGTGCATAAAGTAGCGTCCTCAAAGTCTCAGATGTCTGCCAGTTCCAAGGAGAATGCAACTGGGGTAGATCTGCATAGCACACGTCAAGTGGATTTACTTCCTGTCCTTGAAATGTCACACACACACACACACATAAACGCACCACTATTCCAAAATTCCAAATTGTGAAGAGATGTATTCTCTTCAAAGGCACAGTCCTAGCACACACTTCTTTCAACCAGCTTCCTCCTCCCAACTGCCAGTGCTGTATGAACGCTTCAGATATCAGATCTCCCATGGATGAAGTTAGCATGCTTGCAATCCATTTGTCTCTCAATGAGCTATGACTGGATTCAGTGGCTAGGAATACAGCCATCACACATGAGCCTTTGAGGAAATACTTCATACACAAATTATAACAGGTAAAACCAGCAATCTTAACATTAACCAAGCCTTCTGAAAGTGGCTATTAAGTGACTGATATTTTTAAGTAGAAGCTATAGACTCTGAAAGGGAAGTATTATTTTTAATATTATATATAGATCTCCATAGTTAAATAGATTCCAGAGACCTAGTGTGGGAGCCTGGAATCCATTCCAAAAAGTACCTCACAGGGAGCTCTGTAAGAACTGCTGGAGAGTAACCCTCTAAGGACCCAAGTTTTACTCTTTTTAATTCCAGAAGACTTAGTTTTCTTCATTCTTTTAAAGTTTATAATCCAGTGGCTACAAACACCAACACAACCAACTTATATCTTTTCCATTAACCCAAAGAAACAATTTCATTATCATACACACACACACACACACACACACACACACACACACACACACACAGGGTTGGGGTTTTCCTAGGCAATCACTCATCCACTTGATGTCTCTTGTCTAGGTTTGCTTGTCCTGGATACTTCATATGTGTGGGACAATAAGTAGTTTTTCATGAGTGGCTTCTTTCACTTAACATATTTCAAGCTTTATTCATGGTAAAGCTTAAATAAGTATTCTTATTGTTACAACCAAATAACATTTTATTTTATAAATATGTTTTGTTTATATCATTGTCATTTTATAGAAGTCTATTTTTTACTTAAACTTTTTATTAAAAATTAAATAATATTGTCTTAAGCACTCATGAATTGGTGTTTGTGGGACACATGTTCTCATTCCTCTTAGGTGTATGTTCAGAAGTGGAATTGTTAGGTCTTGAGTTCGGTCTGTATTTACCATTCTGAGCCTCTGGCAGACTCTATGCACATTACGTATACTCTATTACAGCACCTGCGATGCCATCCATGCAGATCTTAACATGGTAACTAGTACACTGGTCTCCAACGAAGAACAGGACATTGGAGTGTTCGAACGAAGCTCAGGATTTAGAGAGAAGTAAAGATGTGAGCATTCATGAAGTTTAGCGATGGAAACCCTGAGAGAGAAATTTGGTCACGGCTCCTGGCATCAAGCAGAAATCAGTTTCCATCCCCACCACTGATGACGATGGTGTCACAACCAGTCCCGCTGTGGTGTAGGGTGTGTTTTCCCTGGAACCTTCAGATCTCTGATCTTATTCTTGGGATCAAACCCATTACAGATGGTAGAAGTGTTCAAACCTTTGTGGGTTCTTGTCCCTGTACCGGCCTGTGCTATACAGATCTGCCCTAATCACTCTCTAATAAAAGTTGTTGAGATCGTCTTCAGAAACCAGAAGTGGAAGCGTGGCTGTCCCGCCTGTGTGTCTTGCATCCCCTGAGGTTTGTCCCCAGCTTGGACAACAGACTTCATTCTCTCCCATATCCTCTAGCCCAAGTGTGAATAGGAGGCAGAGTCCCCAGCTGTATGGTTCAGCTGGGGACAAAAGCAGCTGATGTGAAACTCCCAGCTGCCTTCTGTTTATTCACAAAGTCTCACACTGCCAACAACGGAGGGCATCATCTGTAATGAGAATCCAGCCAAACCAGCCGCTACAACAAAAGTGGAGAACTGGCTCTCACTCACCTACTCCAAAACACAGCCGGCTGACCCTGTGTGTGACGGCCTAGCTCTTCTGGGCTGGAGTGTCACAGAGTAGAGATTTGAGTTCCCACCTTCAAAATGTTTTCACTTACAACATTTTTGACACCAAATGTGTGGGCTTTTTCTTCACACCAATCAACTCTCCAACTCTCCAGATACCATCTGGGTGTTGTAGGATTCAATTCTAACACTAACTGCATGGAGTCGGCGCAAACCCCAGAGGTGAAGGGCTCAGTCCCACAAGACTGCCTGGCCTGCTTCAGACACCAAGTGCATGAAGAGGCCCCCTGTATAGCGACCAACAAGCTGTAACGTCAGAGTTCCTTAGCTCTGCTTCACACTCTACAATTTGTTAGAATGGCACACAGACACACCAACTAAATAAAAACATAAAAAACAAAAAGCCAAGAGACATGCTTCCTCTAGACCAGTTTACTGTCAAAAGATACGACGACGGAACAAGCTAAGGACACGGGGCTGGGAATGGAGATCAGAGCTCCTCTGACTTCTCCAGGTAAGCAGCTCTCCCGGTGGAGGATTTTGCATAGACTTTATTGCCTGGATCAGCTTACTAAATCGTTGTCCATTGGTGCTTGACTCGGTCCTTGCTCCACTCACCTCCCAGGAGGCTAGACTGCAAGTCACAGCCTCCAAAGCCAATATAGGTTCTTCCAGCTGCCAAACCCCATTCTAAAACTATGCGGGAGGGGGAGGGGAGCCCTGCACCAAGCAGCTCTTCAACATAATGCAGAGGTATTGAAAGCTCATTGTGAGCTGTGACCAACATTTATCTGAAGGTTGTCACCCCAGGAGATGTCACCATCTGGCTTTTCACATGGGTTCAGGATAGGTCAGGCCATCAAGGTTACATGAGTGGTGAATACTTCCTTTTACCCATGAATCAATTGTTGGCTATCTGAGCCCAGCTTGTCAATAGTTCATTCATGGTGAGCTCAATTTCCTTTAGGTACATCTGGAAAGTCTGCCAGATACGGTCTCTGAATGTATCTCTGCTGCGTCTCACTAGGGAGGTCTGATGACATTTCATCACCAGTTCAGGGTAGACTTTCTCCAGTGCCTTACAGGTTATGAAATAAAGTAGAATCTGCCAAAGCTTCATACTAATAGTGTAGATTAATGACATTTTGTCATTGCTGCAGCCAAATGCCTTATAAGGAACACAGTAGAGGAGAATGATTTTAGCTCCTGGTTTGAGACCCTGGATCGTCATGAAGGTAAGGCTGTGACAGCAGAAGTGTTGGGCTGCCTTCTCGCGTCCTGACAGATAAAGTCGAAAGAGATTGGGGCCAGGAGTAGGACTGAGCTACAACCCCAAAAACCTGTCTCCTGTGACCCCTTTTCTCCAGCCGGCCACAATTCCACAATCTCCCCTCAAGACTACACCAATTGATAACCAAGAAATGTTTAAACACAAACTTGTTTAGAATAGTTTCCATTGAATCCATAAGAAAAACAGTCGATGAGACCAGAAAAGTGAGGATGCGATTGGGTGGGGGACTTTTGTTGCCTTCTCCAGGCCGAGATGACAGCATCTAAGACATTCAGTGCCCCCTCCCCACAGTGCTTCCCTGAAACCCTGTGAATTCTTGTCCTGATGGCACTGCAGACTGGCATTTCTCCATCGTGACTGATCAGACTTCCATTCAGATATGACTGGCACGGGCTGTACTTCTAGAAACTCTGCCAGATACTGTCTCGGACCGTAGGTTGTGAGGGACTAAGGAGTTCTGATGACATCTAGCACCAGTTCAGGGCGGACATCTTTGGGCTTTCTTGACACACGTCGGGTATGGTGGACATCATGAGCAGAGTCTCCAGGTGCTGTGTGCACACGGAGGAGCGCTCTGGAAGAGGTGCTAATATATGCTTGGCAGTAGCTGGTGGATATGATAATCCTCCTCCATCTTTCTGGTGCTGTCATGGCTGGGTGCTGACTCAGCTCTCCTCCCGGCTCCCTGCCGATACATGAACGGTACCATCCGAAGACTGGGAGAAGACGCGCCGTCATCTCGTGTTCTCCAGAGATCTCTTCTTATTTGGTCGGAAAGCCCAGGCCATCTTCTATAAACAAGAGAATGGTGCCTCAGGATCTCTAAGGTGACTTTTACTTAGTGCCGTTTGTAATTTTGAAAGTTCCAGTTAAACTGTCAGAGAGGCAGAGCTGCTTCATAACTTCATGTGAGAGGAAAATCCCCAAAATATTTAGTGGGCTGGAGCATACCACTAATCAAGATCGGGACTGGACGAGAGCGAACTGTCCACCCCTTCACACCAGAAGGCAGCCAAGGCAAAACTCCAAAGAGACTGAAGGAAAATTTCTCTAAAGCTGACAGTAAATGGTCCCAAGACGTTTAACAACCTGGGCTGACCCTGAAGATATCAAAACGTCTATAGTTTTTGGACCCCAAAAAGCGGGGATGTCAGTGCTCAGTCTCAATATGCCGTTCTCTGAAGCCTTCACTTTGTCTCTTGCTAGAAGAGACATTGGATACATCTCGCCAGGTTAGAGTTTAAAACCTTGAAGGTCAGATCAGATTGCTCAGCTCAAAGATCTATAATCTTGAAGGAGCTGGAAGCTGGGACTCCACTTTGGAGGCGAGGCATTGCCACCCAATGTGTCAATCATTGGGCTTGAAGGAGGTCCCATGCCACAGGAAGACAATATCCAGCAACCCATTTCTACACCACTCCCCTCCTCCGTTAGCCTACTCCCCTTCCGCTCAGAGACTCTGAGCCTAGTGTCCTTTAACCTGAAATAAGGAAGTATTCTCCTAGTTTTATGGTTCGACATCGACTCGAAGCCGTCAGCATACCCGGAGCCTCCAATGTTGAACTATTTTCTAGTGTTATTTTCTAGTCTTCGCCTTCCCCTTAACACTGGTTCAGTGGGAGCTCCATGAAATGGATGATTTCATCTCCTGAAGCATGCTGGTTGCAGCCTGGTGTTGCATAACCTGCTGGCTGAGCACGGGGTCCCCAGGGAGCCCCGCAGACGTGAGTCCCCCGCTCCGTCCGGCAGGGGGCAGCAGAGCTCGCCGGCGCCACTGCGCAGCCTGTCTGCGAGCCTGGAGCCATTACAGCCCCTCCGGGAAAAGCTAAGGAGGCCTTGAGCATCTTGTTCTTGTCTGTGGAAGCATTTTTTCCTGTCTCGTTTAAGCTAGGACACAGTGTTTCGGCAACTGGGGCGTGCTGGCTTTGTTTTTTTACTTTCTGCTCTGCTTCTGTTCACTTTCAAAGGAACAATAATTACATGCTTGCCCGCATCAGTCCGTGCTGGACACCTTGTATTTCATCACCCCATCCTTCATCACCGCGTCCCTTCATCACATCCAGTCACTGTGCCCAATTTCCAGATGATGGCTGTGCTATAACTCAGAGAGGTAAAGGCTTTCAAAACCAGTTCTGAGACTGACGCTGGAGTGAACAAGGAGGAAAATATGTGACTTTTTTTCTTTTTCTTTCTTCTTCCGTTTTTTAACTTTTTCTCCCCAACCCTTTGGTCCAGAAATACTGGACACGATTTAGAAAACGCCTGTTGTAGGTGCCTAACTTTTAGAAACGCTACCGAATGGGAAACCGAAAGGATATCGGAAGACAATATACAATTTAGTTTTCCTTAGAGCAGCTGATCCAGGAACAGGTGGGGAGTGCTTGATCTTCCCCCCAGAACTTCTGCATCCCAGCCTGCAGTTCCATGGGCAGACTTTCTGTGTACTTGAAAGTCCGGGAAACAGTCTTTTGGGGGGAGGGATCCCCAGGATTACCTTCCAGTAATTGGAGAGTCTATATTTGAAAAACAACCTGAGTGTATTTGTTTGGCCTTTTCCAGAAGGGCAGGTATAAGTTCAATGCATGTGGTGGCTGGGAGGGGAGTCCCCACTTCCTCTAAAGAGCAGGGAATTATGGGTTGGGATCTTATCTCAAACAGAGTTGACTTCTTACTAGTTATCAGATAAGTTCAAAGCGGGATGTTGCAATTAAGATTTCTTCCCTTTGATTCTTATAAGATAGTGGTGTAGTTATTAAAATACTGGGTAATGACTCTGTGTGTCTCTCTCTCTCATGTGTGTGGGTGCGTGTGTGTGTGTGTGTGTGTGTGTGTACTGTAACGTGTTAAGCCACTACAGACATTATTCGTGGCCGTGAACAACAGCAGCGGCCCAGAGCCATACGGATGCACTCATCCCAATCTCAGAGCAGGGTGGACAGAGTATGACCTGCACCTGACGGCCCTGAGAGACTCAGCGGTGTTAGAGCCCCATGTAAGGATGGGAATAGAGATAAGAAACAAGCAGATGAGAGAGCAAAATTCAAACTAGGACCCCGATAGCCACTCGTTTCTTCTTCATCCTGTTGGCAGTAAGAAAAACAGACTCCTCTACCCAGACCCTTAAAAATACTGGCTCTTTAAAACCAATGCTGGGTGGATTCCGGCATTAGGAGACCCCCCCCCCGGAGTGAAGCCGAGCTGTGGGGAGGGCAGGCTGTTTACTGTTTCTCGTGGCAGGGGTACAATTAGCCTTGAGTGGAAACAAGGAGATCACAACACATCCGTGACCGCTGGACCTCGAGCTGCACTCGTCAGCACCACGTCAGTAAGCAGGAAGGCAGGGTGGCTGCCCCTGGGAGGCGAGCACCAGGATCAGGCAGCCAGAGCCCTGCATTCCTTGAGCTCTAGGCCAGGGACACCAGGGTGAGCAGCATGGGATGGCCGCTCGGTGACGGGGACCTGGTAGGCTCTCCCTGTGCTGTGGATTGAACTCAGCCAGCTGGCCTTTGCTCCCCGCCTTCTCCTGCCCCTGCCTCCCCTGTGGAGTCTCAAGAACATACCGTTTCAGATCCTTGAGTCTAGTTGAATTCCGACCGAGGGTCTGCCTGGAATGGCATTTCTTAAGCGGTGTTAATTACAGAAGGTGTGCAATAGAGAGTCACCCATTATGTCGGCTGCCTGGGAGGACATTCTTCAACCTGACAGCATGTTTTCTGGGTGTGATGTTTGCCTGCTATGGAACTGCCTGTACATGACCATCACTCCAGGTACGAGCAGCATTTGAGTCAGGGATCAGCTGGAACAGCAGAACAGGAGGGGGCGGCCTAGCCAGTGAGGAGGAGGGAGGACGACTTCAGCCATCTTGGCTTCACGTGGTCTTGGCTGTAAGGATGTACTCATCTATTGAGATGCATGCATCTCAAGATCTTGAGAAGTCTGTTTTCTACTCTGTTTCTTTTCATGTCAGGGGATGTCACTGGTCCTCATTGTGAGCGACCACTTCCCACCATATCTGGTTTTTTTGTTGCTCGGAAACTCCTCCACACCCAAGCTCTCAAAAACCCGGCACCTCCAGGCCCAGCCTGAGACTCTGGACTCCATCCCGTCTGCTCCGTTTGTCACCTGTTGCTTCTTTCCCACGAACAGACAAACAAATCCCGTAGAGAGCATCTGAACTTTGTCCTGGAAGTGCATTCCGAGAACTCTCTTCCTTCTGAGTTTCTACCTGAGGAGCAGACGGTCAACTTCCATCATCTTCTTGGTAATCTACAGGGTTTCATGTCTTCTTCTTTCCTCCAGTTTCCAGGTGACATTTTGCTTCTTCGTGAGAGGCTATAAAAAGAATTCCACTTGAAGTCGGGCTGCCTACCTGTTAGCCCAGCCCTGGTGGCATCGCTCACCCATCAACAGAGACCAGCTCTGTCCCCACAGTCGTCATGATGAACACAACCGCTGAGAGGAACGCTTCCGTCTCCCTTTCCGAGTCCCTCTACCTCGGTTCTCATGCACTGTCTCTAATACTCTTTTTTTTTTAACTCCTCAAAACTGGCATTTTAAAAACTGTTACCGTTAAAATGAGTACTTGCCTTTTAAAAAAATCTTCAAGTTGCTAAGCAGCACCTGCCCCCCCACACACCACTCCCCTTTTATGCAGCCTGGTTGCCATAGTATCGTTTGAGCATGGTAACCAGAAGCAAGGAGCAATCTTATTTCACTAAAAAGGGTTGGGCAGACAGATAAACATGTTGAAATGTTTCCGTACAACTCTCTCAGGGAAGGGGGAGGCTGCTGTAGGGCCCACAACTCGGTGCCTCTCATCAGTTCCTCCCCTGCCTGGAGCTCCCTCTCACCTGTGGCTCCCTGTGTGTCATCCCAGCCCTGGTACGATACTTCCTAAAAAGGCTTTTGGAAGGGCTGCTGCTGCTACTCTGATATTTGTAGCTATTTAGGGCAAACTGCAGACTGGAATCCTTCTTGGGGAGCCGCTAAACATGGAGCTGACTGTGAATCAAGCTTGTGACTGAGGCGCCCATGTGGTGGCAGGTTTGGGGAGGACAGCAGACGTCATCAGGGTGACATCAAAGGGCTTTTTAAAAAATAAATAAATAAATGGGAAGGATAAAATAGAGATGAGGTTATACAACCCATTTGTTACCTAACACATAGTAGAGAAGACCGTCTTCTCCAGCTCCACGGTCTGGACAGGCTCTGCCCACCAACCATGTAAACAATTCAGATCCTGCGGTAGGACCTGCCTCTCTCCTTCATCCTGTGTTGTTGAATAGGACCCAGGTTCCATAGCAGAAGCAAAGGTATGACTCATCTTGCTTTCTAACCATGGCTGTATTTCTTGCTTGATAGTGGCCTCCTGCTTCTCAGTGCCTCTAGTATCATCTAGGGGTTCAGACCAGACCCGCAGAGGCTGCCAGGTATGTGCCTGCCTGTGAAAACCAATACTTCTTCTGTTTGATCAGTGTTCATGGCGCGTTCTTTTCATGGGTTTGAAATCACCTCTTGAAACAGCCCCCCATAAATTCCAAACGTTTATCTAAACATGGACATGAGTAGTGCCTCCTCAGAAGCTAGCTGACGTCCAGATTAAGCCTCAGAGGAGCACGCAGCCCTCCACAAGACGCTGCTGCCCTTGGCCTTCTTTGGGAAGACATTCCTCTGCGCGTGAGTCTCAGGACTGAGACAGACTAGCACTGTCAAGGCACCCTCATGCTTGGCTGCACTGTGACAATAACATACCAGCACCGGTGGGGCAGCCACTTCTAATAGGAAGCACACTCTCCTGCTGCACCGGGCTGTGTCCTGACCCCTGCGCCCATCCTCAACAGCTGACCCAGCCATGGCTTAGAGGGGCTTAGAGGGAGGGCTTCATCAGACAAAGGCAGGGTTTTCTCCCTCAAACAAATCAACTGCTCCCTCAAAGTGGGATAAAATATTCCCGTCCTCCCCCTTCGGTTGTCCTTCCATGCCAGGTTTTTCCCCTTGGTATACATTCATTATATACAGTGATGATGTCATACAGGTAATTTCTGTCGTGTATATGGAGTGCGGCGACCACATCCACTCCTCCAGACGCTTCGCTCTGGCCCTGCTGGCCCTTCTACTGGCTTCCTTCCTTCCCCAACTCTTCCCTTTGCTTTCATATCTATAGCGTTTCCTGGTTATGCGGATTTGCGGATTTGCCGAGGAGTGAGAACATGTGACATTTGTCTTTATGACTTACTTCGTTTCCTGCGGCAATCTCCGGTCGCCTCCACTTTCCAACGAAGGACCAGTTCTGCTCTGTATGGCTGACTAAAGCCTCGCTGTGTGTGTGTGCCCCAATTTTAATCTGCTCGTTTGTTGATGCTGGCTTCCAGAATTTGGCTATTCAGAAAAGCGCAATAGTATACGGGGCTACACAAATGTATCTGTGGAATGTTGACTTACAACCCTTCAGGCAGATAACCTAACATGGTGTAGTTGGGTCGCATGATAGCTCTATTTTGAATCTGTTGACAAACAACCGTGTTGATATGCACAGCGTGCACTCATTTAAACTCCTCAATCTGTGTCTCACAGCTTCTGCTCTCCTACCTTCCAGTCAAAATCACTTAGTATCAACAGTGCACCTTTTCACAAGAATCCCAGAAGCTCCAGAGGGGGCAGATGAGACTTCTTAATCTTTGTGTTTCTCAGAAGCAGCCTCAGACCTCACAGGTGGAACACATCCACTCAGCACGTCTGAGGAAGAACTTCTGCCACACCCCTACTGCCCAGAACAGGGCTCAGAGCCCCTCTCTGCCACACCCCTGCTGCCCAGAACAGGGCTCAGAGCCCCTCTCTGCCACACCCCTGCTGCCCAGAACAGGGCTCAGAGCCCCTCTCTGCCACACCCCTGCTGCCCAGAACAGGGCTCAGAGCCCCTCTCTGCCACACCCCTACTGCCCAGAACAGGGCTCAGAGCCCCTCTCTGGGCAGGGCTCACTCTGCTCCCAGAGCCCAGCTGTCTTTTGTCTGAGCTCTAAGGCCAGGAGAGCTTAACTAGTTAACTATCAAAATGCCCTGTAAATTAGTCCTTCTGAGACCCGGCTTTCTGGATCTCATCCTTTATCTGAAGCCCCTGGTCAAATGAGAAAGAGGCCCAGATCATGTCTAAGAACTTTCTATCCTGTGGTCCCATGCCTGAAGGTCCCTATACCACTTCCAAGGGGCACTTACCACACAGTTCTGTGAATATTGACTCTCAGGAAGCTCACTGGCAACTACATCACACAGGTATGTTTTCTAAGGATTTTTTTCCCCTTTTGCCAAAGTCCACAGAGTTCCACATTGTCAGTGATTTGACGAATTCCTGTGCTCGGAGAGTCGTCTGTCAGAGTTTCAGGGGCCTGTGGCGGCTTTGCTGAGCAAATTATCTTTTGATTAAAGTCCAGGAGAATACTGATAAATATTTAATTTACTTTCTAGTGGTGGGGGGAACAAACCGAGAACAGAAAAGAGAGAAGCCCTAATTTGTGACATCTGCCTGTTTTGACAGTGTGAACATTCCCATTGTGGCCAATTTCAACCTTCTATGAAGTCACTGAATGGGGAATTTTGAGGAGATGGCACCAGGGGTTCCTGTGAGTTGGGACAATTGCCTCTTACACACCAACGACGTGATTCATCCAGGGACTATGCCTTCCAATCGCTCTCTTGCTCATTTCTCTGTCTTGTTCTCATCAATCAGCTAATTCTCCCAGATGTTCCGTCCTTTAAGCCAGTCTCCCTTTTTGGCTGAAGGTCTTGATGCTTGTCTGAGTAAATGATGCACAAAAAACAAAAGAAAGAAAGAAGAAGTAGGCCAAAGATGTTCTACCCAACTCTTCCCCAGAACTCTGGAGAACTCCATGCGTTGCTTTGACCCCCTGAGGCGATCCAGATTCCTGAGATCTACACTGTCTATATAGTTCTTGTCACCAGACTGCTTTGTCAAACTTTTTAATAAAGGTTGAGGTGAGCAGCAGCGTTTTCATCCACTTAGAGCCACCTGTAAGCCGAGGCTTCAGCGGGATGAGAGGGCGGTTCTCTCCGTTCGTGTAGAGATGATGACCCATGGGTACTGCAGTGCAGGCCACTGCAGCCAAGCCCTTGCCCTATCAGGATGCTTAGTATCAGTGTTTTTCTCCAGCTCTGAATGTCCTCCGGCTTCAGACGTCTCCCCAAAACTAAGCTGTGGGTCACCTCACTTATCTGGCTGCAGGTCATCAGACTGGCCTTGCTCGGTCAATACTTTCCTCTGTCCCTTGTTTTCTCTGGGTGCTCGGTGGAGTGTTATTCCCTCTTACTTTGGAGAGCCATAAAAGAATCTTTTGTACATTTCCTCTCCAAGAGAGTACTTCCATTTTTCATCTTAATCTGTTTTATGATGCAAATCACGGCTTAATGGAGATGTACCACTCAATCTTAATGGACTCATGATTTCGTCAATGAGTTCCTTTCATTTTGATGGAAGAAATAAGCTTAGAATTTCCTGAGGTTTCAACAATCAAGTTGTTAAAGGAATAAAAGAAAAAAAAATGACAAAGCAGAAGCGGAGCCGAGGAAGACAGAAGACTTAAGACGGAGCAAATTCCTCCAGACTCAAAAATATCTCGTGTCTCTCTGACCGTCCGTCCTTCTGTAGGACCCAGTGATTCTGCTGGCTCTGACTCCTCATGGGAATCAAGTGTGCTGTTTCCTCAGAACTGAAGCATGCCCTCCCCGCTCCTGGTGAGATGACAGAGTACAGAGGCTCATGAGATTCCAGAAGCTAAAAAACATGCAAGGCTCGGCAAACTCATGACGCTTCACAGGCCCTGGAAGTGCAGCAAGCGAGAAGACATGCTAGCCATGGTCCCTTGCTTTGGTTTCCTTTATGTTACCGGGATAAATACTACCACCCCAAAGCAACTTGGAGGAGGCAAGTTCAACTAACACTTCCAGATAGAACTTCACCACTGGGGGAAGTTAATGCAGGAAATCGAGGCAGGAACCTAGAACACAAACCATGGAGGAATACTGCCTACTGATTTGCTTTCTGAAATAGCCCAGAACTCTCTGCCAAGGAATGGCACTCCCCAAAAGGGGACTGTGGCCTCTGACAACAATCCACAATCAAGATACTTCTTCACATAGACAAAATTTATAGGTTAATTTAAGCTGTAAGAGCTAGTTAATAATAAGCCTGAACTAATAGGTCAACCAGTTCATAGTTAATATAAACCTCTGTGTTTATTTGGGACTGAATGGCTACAGGATCAGGCAGATATAACTTCCATCTACAGTGCTCCATTCTGCAGGTAGTACAAAAGTCTTGAGCAGCTTTAAGTTAAAGCTAGTAGTTTGAAGTGCTGAGTGTTGGGTTTCAGGCATCAAACTCCATTAGGGAATAAGACTATAAAACATGGACAGACCTTGGTCTTTTCAGTATCCCCAAATGCATATGTGTAGAGTGTTACTACTTCCCTTTATATGTAAAAGCCTCTTGTCAGTTCAGCAGCAATAGAGACGGCTACCCTCTCCTTGTACCTGTATCCTGATCATCCATGGATCGATGATCTGTAATTGGTCTGTAGTTACACATCCTTACACCAAATGCATCCAAAACAGAGCCACTCAACTTTGGCCTTGATTACGTCTGTCTCTCAATTCAGGATGTCACTTCACAAGATTATCCAGGATCCAGGTTGTGAAATCCCAGCTTCCCTCACCTTCCACCTGCTCTTTGCTTCATGGTCAAGTCCCCTCAAGTTCTTTCTATATTTCTGCCTTTTAATTCTTGGTTCCAACACCATTGCCCAAATTCTAATTATTTTCATTTCTGTCTGGACTGGAAGAACACTCTCAAATTGTCAGCAAAGTGGGGACAGATTGCCACACGTTCTTTCTTCTGGCCGTCTTTGCTCCTAATCAATGATATTTTCATTTCTCTGTGTATACCCTGCTGTAAGTTTGGGAACAAAGAGCATCTTGTCATGCTCAGAGGTTGTAACACTTCAATTACCTGTCACCCTGCCTGGCTTGTCTCACGATCCCTCCATCTCCAGGAGCGTTGCCATTGTGTCTGCTACAAGGATAGACTCTTCAGACTTGGCGTCCCCACAATCCTCCAGCCCCGACTCAACCTCACCGAGCTCCCTTCCCACCCTGACCCATATTCTAGAATCCCACCTCCCCTGACATCACCCGTTAATTGATGTCTTTCACTCAGGCCCGTGGCCATGGTAGCTCTTCCCCCACTCCCTGTCTCTGTTCTCTCTGACTCACAGGGACTACAACATCTGGAAACTAAATTTCCCAGAAACCCTGCCAGCGTTCCTGCTTAGAATCTGCCAATGAGAAACCTCAAGGGAGAGTTAGAGGTGGAGGAGGAGACAGGCAGCTCATTGTTCCTGTAGCTGCAGGGTACAGGCTGCGGCAGACAGCGTCCAGAACCCCAGCGGACCATTCCCCACATTGCTGCAGCAAGCGCACAGATCTTTACTGTCCTGCAGCTCCTCTTCTGAGGAAGTCCTTAATTCTCTGGTTAGAGTTTATTATTTTTAATTTTATAAATTGACAAGTCATATTTATATGCCATGCTGAAATGAAAACGCAGCTCTCACAGACCCCCATTTCTGTTCAGGCTGCAATCTGAAATATCTCCTCCCAGGTACATGATCTAAATACTTCTTTCCCAGCAGGTGGCTCTGTTCAGAGAGGCTGTGGAACTTTCCAGAGCTGAGACTTTGGTCTGTAGCAGTAGGTCACTAGGAGCTGGCCTTTGACCACCACCCCAGCTTCTGACTCAGTCTCTGAGGTCTGGTCTGCCAGAGAATTGGCAGCTCCAGCCATGACCTGAACTGCTCCTCCGTACTTTCCATGCCAAGATAGACTGAAATCCTCTGAAACCGTGAGCCCAATCTTTACTCACGTGCTGTCTGTTGGGTATCATGGTCAGCAGTGCAAACTGATAAACGCATGCCCAGAAGAGTCGCAAGTCTTGAAGTCCTTGCCCTCAACAATTCCTGCTGGAGACATTTGCCTTCCTTCCTCTTCCTCCAAGTCAGGTGCATGGTGGCTAGAAGGTGAGCTTCAGCCAAGCTCTTTTCAAGTGAGCAGGACACAGCCTGCTTGCCCCTCTGTCGCTCTGTAGAGCTGTAGGATCCTGTGTTTGCTGCTGTGCCTGAGTTGGATTTTGGATCTTTTGCAAGAATTAAATCCTAGTGGTGGCTCCCAGCCCACTCGGCTGAGACAGAAGGGACCTTTCTTAAGTTTTACTGGCTTGTCATAGACAGGAACTCAAATCTCAGCCTTTGATCCCTCTGCCCTATGAAGTTGGGCTGTGAATTGGACAGACTGTCTGGAAGCAAAGGGCTACTATTACCCAACTTTGATATTCACTACTGCCTGGAAACTTGTAATTCTTTGCTTGCTTTTGGCTCCAGCCACTGCTAATCACTCATTTCTCATTCCGTCTTTTCAGGTGACAAAGCATGATCCAAGTCTGCCGCCACACCCTGGCTCCAGCCCCATAGCTTCCTCACTTCTGACCGCTTTCCTTTCGCTTCTAGTCTGAACTTGACATCCCTACCTGTGCCCCTCCCTTCAGCCAAGCCAACGCCATCTCAGTTTCCTGAATCATTTTTCTCTCCCATCACCTTACCCCATGTCCTTACAGCCAGTCCCTGTTTTTACCAGGGTCACGAAGCCTGTGTGCTGTGTTCTTAACACAGAAGTTTGATACTAGTCAAAAGCAATCAACGGGAGACCTCGGGATTCCTGACATTCCCTGCCCTTTGTCTGTGATATCTGGATTGCGGTCATTGGTTTCGCTCTCTCCTCGCTCATAGTATGTCTAAGAGGGTATTTACTGTCCTGCAGATGCTCCTGCTCCGTATTTCTGGGGATCCGGCCCTCGCACACCTATACTGTTCTACGACCCACTCCTCTGCACTACTGAAAGAGACCTTTCTTTTCTCTGGCTCGCTCTCGGCTTTTCTCCCTGGAAAACTTTCATAACCGCTTGTGTACATCTAGGAGTACAGAGCCTTCTTTAAGAGGTAATTTATGGAAAACCAACCCATGTGCCGTACGCATGCCAATGTCATAAGTCCGTGTAATCATTTAATGCCAGATTCTGTTTCAGGCAGAAAGCAGGGAAATCAATCGTTAGGATGCTTGGACAGCCGTCGGGTCCACATCCAAAAGGGACCACAGAAAGCATACCAAAGTATCACAGCAGCGGTTTTTATCTTACTGGCCTCTCCTTTTAATATCTGAGTGGAAATATATTGCTGCTAAAAGCAAGATACGGACACACTACCTATTCTTCTTGAAAGTATTTTTTAAAGAGAGTCCACCCACCTATCACATTGTTCTGCAGTCTGAGTCATGAGAGCTATGATGCCTCAAAAGGCAAATTCTAGCACATTGGCTCACAGGCATCCTGGCTGAGCAGATTGGCCTCTCAAGCTTGTCATGTCCCGTCATGTAACAATGATGTGTTCTCTCATTGCCACCGTGGCCACGTAACTCCACTCTGTCTTCGGTGTCTGACTTCATCTTTTCTTTTAACCTCTTTCTCTCCATCAAGATGTGCTTTAATTGGTTTCCCAAATCCAATAGCCTGTTCTCCAAGTGTTTCCATGACAACTCCCTTGCGTGGTATTGTTGACACCATCCTTCACTTCATCTTTCCTTGTGGCACGGAGTTCTGCACTCCACGCTAGACCTTGGCCTTTCTGGTTCTGTCTCCCGCGTCTTTGTTCTTATGTAATGGTGACGGTGATTCTGGCCTCTCTGGGCTCAGTTGTCATTTTTAGTTTCACTGTTAGGTGAGCCAGAGAAACTCAGAACCAAAGTCATAGTTTTAGAGACTGTGTCAGACCAAGAGTCTCCTGTCTTAGAGAAGCAATGGTCATTAATTTTCTTGGCTGGAAAAGCAAGAGCTAGGTGAGAAGGAAAGAAAATAATCTTTCCTTTCATATAGATACATATGGGTCATCTTTTGAAATAATTCTACAGTTGAAAATTTATTTAATCATCTATTTTTAATTTAATCATCAGTGTTTTTCCAGGTACATTTCTCTGATGGGAAATGTCTACCAGTTACTCACTCATTAAAATAAAGTGATGGTTCCTTGGTGACAAAGAGACAGTCCTGAAGAAAGGTGAAAAATGGGGGCAGGGGTCATATTCCAATGTGTAGACAGAGAGGCAGAACGGCCAAGGTCTCTATGAGATGTTCCAGAAACACAAAGGTCCAAAGCCTGAGGACATCAAGAAGCGTGGGCGGTCAGGATACTGATGGTCAAGGAGACAGAGAACCACAGGGTTGCAGATTTCTTCACTCCTTGACTGAAGTGTCTGGGTCCGACTTTGTGCCTCCATGGCACTTTGCCCCCGGCAAGTGGTGCCCATGTTTGTGCCATATGTCATCTACAGCAGAGGAATAGCAAGCACAGAAGGCACACACGCTCAGTATAGACTTTGTCCTTGCACATCCACATCCTCCTTCTTCCTCTCCATCTTCACTTCCACATAAGGCGGTCCATTGTCAACCCTTCCCACAGGTTCTGCTGCTGTCTAGATGGAAGTAGGTCACTGTACATGCATGTCCTATGAAGAAGTGTAGACCTCTTTAAACCCTGAACTGTTTATTATACGTATTTGTTAATATGGTGATGAAGGGAGGCTCAGGACTTGACATGGTCTGCATGGAGATCATTGATTTGCCTCTCATCAAGCAAGAGTCCTTCAATAAGTTGTTTAGCCTCACAGAGACTATTATTAACCATTGCTTCCTATGGTCAAGGAGATTATGAATAAAGTTTATAAGGGTGTTAGAAAACTGACAAAGTTAACCTTCAACAAAGATTGTTCATAAAGTATATCTTTTGTCTGGAAATGTTTTAATCAATATTCAACCCACAAATAATGCCAGCATGGCCAACAGACGCCAGACAGTATAAACTTTAGCCACGTTTCTCTTTAAGGATTTCAGTGTGTGTGTGACTTAGACTTCCTTTGTCATCCAGTCATTGAAACAGTCAACCCGTTCTGCCTGTAGTATTTGTGCGGTTGTTGACGGGTTTGTCATGCTTACTGTACTGGGGAAACCAGTGATGACTCATCTTACGTTCCAGATCTCTCCGAGAGTGCTCAGACCCATTCAGCCCAAGGTGAACAATGTTTATGTGCTACGTTTTTTGTCCCAAGGGTTGTGTTAGATGTGAGGGGGCAGGGGTGATTCAAAAAGAGTGGGATACTTGCTCGGTCTCAAGGAACAGCAAATACAGTCAGGAGCCAGAGCAGTAGGTAACAGACACCAACAAAGTGCATACAAAGAGGATGCAGCGTAAGAAATCATGGAAACAGGCATCCTCTGTCTGGGGGACCAGTACATGGAGGAGGTTCTACCAAACCTTAAGTGGAGGAGGTCGTACCACACCTGAGCTTAAAGAATGCCCAGGTTATTGCAGGGGAAGTTGAGAAGAGAGAATGGCAAGCCATCTCTAACACAGATATAGCCATATTCCAGGAGGCAGCGATTTTGACTAACCTCACAGGTTTGGAAATATTAGAACTGGAGGGACCCCAAAGACCTGCTACTCGGAGCAACATATTTTGGGAACTTACTCGACCTGTGTCATATCGGATGTCTCCCCAAGCCTGTTTGAAAGTGAATCACCTGGACCACCCCCATATTATGCAATCCAGAGTAGTCAGCCCTGAACCTTATACACACAACCAAAAATACACACTCAGTAGGCTATATTTATAATCTGTGCATACATATAAATATATACATGTAACAATAATAATGAAGAAAATCAAATCTGCTAATTGGAGAAGGGGACAAAGGAGGGACCTGGGGGGAGATAAAGCAGGAAAATGCTGTGATTCTATTTCACTTATAAAAAACTAGGTGTGGTATCACACGGCTTTCATCTCAGTACCTGGGAGGCAGAGGCAAGAGAATTTCTGTGAATTCAAAACCCGCTTAGTCTACACAGTGAGTTCCAGGCCAGCCAGAGCTATATATTAAGACCCCCAGTTTATAATTAATGTAGACCTCTGTGTGATTTCTTTGGGAAGTAAAGACTACGGGAACCAGGCAGGACAGAAAACCCAGTCAACAAGCTGTTTTCCACCTGTGGGGCTTCTGAGCCAAGCAAGTTAATCATCTAATCATTTAGCAGCACATGGTAAGTTTAGGAAGGCTGGGGAAGTTTACACAGAACCCAGAATGTCATCTGGAAAGTCTTGACCTGGGATCTCTGTGGAAGAACTGAATGCGTTTGCAGTTTGCCTTCTTGTTCTGATCCTTCTATTGCCGTGGTTCTCGAGCTTGGTCAGCTGCCCAGAAAGCTTGCTAGAGCATGGCTCTTGGCCTCTGACTCCTCAACTTCCCTTCCTTTGGCCTAAGTGGGGCACAAGAGCCTGCATTCTATAAATATCCCAGGGGAGGCTGGCACTGTTGACTTAAATGCCAAATTCTTTTCCTAAAAATAATTCAGATTGGAGCCCTAAGATGGTGCCCTGAAGCACGATTAATAAATACTTGGGGTCAGAAATTGGGGTTCATCATGAAGATCTGAAAAGCAAAACAGCCAGCTACTGGCTCTTACCTCAACCTCAGTCTGAAATGGCGAACCTGCCTCCTGCAATCTCAGGAGACTGTCCTAAGAGTTGGCTCCCCGTGTCTTATATTCTTTTCTAGGGCTGGGATGCAAGGCGTGCACCACTGGGATTAAAGGCATGCACCACCCAATTTCTATGGCAACACACACCTGTAATCCCATAATCTTGTCTGTAAGGCTGACCAGTGGGACTGTTTTACTCTCCAATCTTCAGACAGTCTTTATTTATATTTGAAATGACACTACATTTCCCCTTTTTGTCTAAAAAAAAGGGTTATAGCTAATATAAGAAAAACTATATACAATAAGTACAATAACTATATATAATATATACCAGTGATAAATATATCAACAATGTCTTCTGAGCTAGGCTTGCTTGTAACCATCTGAGGAGCCTTCAGCAGCTTTGAGGTCCAGGCTCAGGCATTGTGGGCAGGAAGCAGCTAAGACAGCTTCCAAGGCGACAGACAGCCTACATCAGAACTGCTTATCTTGCCCTGTGCACACTCCTCTTTAGTTGGTCAGCTTGCCACTCGGGGCCATGCACGGGTACTAGCTCCTAGCAGATGCCCAGCCTGCTAGCCGGAGCTCTTCCCTATGGGTACCAAGTTCTAGAAAGCACAAGATTCTTCATTCTTCGTCCCTCCTTCCTACTTCCTTTCTCCATTCTTCCTTCCCTTCCTTCATCCTTCCTTCATCCTCTTTTTTTCTCTCCTTCTTCACCTCACTTCCCTTTCCAAACTTATCTTTCATTCTGACTTTGGTCCACCCTTCCGTCTCTCAATACATTTGCAATGGCACACCATCATAGAGCCCCACCCCTGGTATTCCTAAGAAAAAGCAGCGGAGAAGCTGGGTGATGCTCTCCTGATCCAGTCTGCCCTGCCCGTAAGCGAAGCAGAGAGAGAGGGATGCCAGGCAGGCGCTTTGGGCCACTTCTAGCTGGAGGCAAACAGGTGAGCTACCATCTGAAGCCTTCTGTCCAGGCATCCCGAGCTCCCCAGCAGACCACAGTTGCGTCCCCCACCCCATCCCACCAAGCTGCCCACCGCTTACATCTTCTTCTGAGCTTGGCTTGTACAGAGCTCAGCGACTCTATTTTGTCTTTCTTTTCACAAACCTCTGTTTATTAGAAACAGAATTCCCAAAGAGAGAATAAAAAGCTTTCTGTCGTATCCATTAATCAATCACAAAGGAGACTGAAAGCTGAAAATAGGAAAAAAGAGAAGGGGGGGCTAGAAACCAAATGGAAAATGCTCATTTGAAGTGAGTTGACCATTTTCACAGGCCCCCGGGTAGCATCCGCATCCCCTGTCTGTTACTTAAAAGGCCTCCTCCCTGTTCTTTGTAGATGTGAAGACAAGAGAGGCAGGAGGGCAAAGGGAAATGTTGCCTCTCATTTTCTTCCACCATTTCTGACAATCCTGGGAGTGCTCTTGGAGAGCGCACTATCCTTGGAGGAGTTAAAAACAGAAAACATCTCAAGGCTGGGAAGCAAATTTCTTCTCTCACAACCTTGGGTAGATCAACCCTAGGACATGGAAATTATTTCAGTTGAAGGGAGATGTCGGAGCAAGGCTGAACTGCCTTGTTACTGAACAAAGGAAGAAAACAGCATTTGTTTTGCCAAAGCTGTGTTTTTATGAACAAAAGCCTCTAGAAGACTTTCCGTGCCTGAATCTCTTTGCGGACTATTTAAGAGGGGACCCTATAGCGTATTTGCTGATTCTGGGTGGCTGGGGATGTTATCAAAAGGGCTCCAGAAAAGCCTTCCTAATGGACGCGCATGCGGAGGCATTCGAAAGCTACAGGAATCCAGGCCAAGTATGAGACTTTGTGATACTCACTAATTTGGGTCACTCTCTCAATTAGTTCAGCTCCTCATCTGTGTGAGCGAGCGCAGAAACAAAAGCTACTTGGAGCCCTTGCGGGTTGCCAGAGCATCTCAAAATACCCTCCTAAAGAGGCAGCTCTGTAAATTCAAAACAGACTACCAAAATAAACCCAGCAGGACAGCTCTCCAGGAGCCCGTGGAGCCAGGCCCAGCTGCCAGTTCTAGGGGTTTGAAATGTCTCTGCCCTTGATGACTACAATCCTACAATCCTGCCTTCTCTGAGTCTGCGGGTCCGAGGAGAAATCCATCTTTCTGAAATACCGCTGGATGGCCCTCCCTCCAAAGGCTGGTTTTCACCAGCTCCGCCCCCTCCCCTTAGAGCACCAGCCTGGGCCCTCCTGCAGGGGGAGAGAGTAGGAGCTGGTGTGTCTAGTAGTTCCACAGCCAGCGCTGGTGGGAAGGTTGATCTTCTGAGGCGTGATGCTAGGTCCAGACTTTCCTCCTGGCTGTCCTCTGAAGCGGTGGACAAGATCAGTTCTCTCAGAACTAAATCAGAAGTCTGTCCGTTCGTCTCGGCTGGTTCTGCTGCCAGGACACACTTTCACGTTTGGGAATATGAGCAGCGCTCAGATGCTGTGCCTTGAAGTGGGTGTTCTGGGGGATTTTGTTTTGTTTTTGTTTTTAGCTAATTTGGTTGCGCAATACCATCAGGAGGAGCCGCTGGTAAATTATATTTAGGTGTGTGTGTGTGTGTGTCTTTCTTCATTTGTGGCAATGGTGACTCACACCCATCTTCACACCATTATGTAACCGTACACGTACAAGAAGGGCTTCAAGCCTCTGCCCCATGAGAAAGGCCTCCACCCATCTGTGGTACCGCAGAGGAGCCTGTACTTCCCCTTCCACCTGGCCTGGCCTGTCGGTGGAGAAGAAAAGAGAGTGACCAGCTTGTTCTCAGTGGCCTAGGAAGGTCTGGATTGTCAAAGTTCTGTGTTTAAGGCCCTCACAAGCCTCAGGTGCTGGGGGTGTAACCATGGCACCGAGCCCTGCTGCTTTTGAGTTCAGCTGTGCCTTCTGCACCAGGAGAAAAATCTGTAAGACTCTAGTCGTAGAGTCAGGCTCTCCTCCGAGCGTCAGGTTCAGCACGAAGGGGTTCCCTCGGAGCCCACAGAGGCCAGCCTGGTAGGAGGAGGTTTCTCACTCTGCTCCCTCACAATGAGCCCGAAGCCGGGCACGGCTGTGCGAGAGAAAAACACAAGCTTTGGAGCGAACTCGAGCGACTGATTCATACTGTTTCTAGTGAGAAAAACGTTCGGTTTCTCTCAGCTGCAGTTCTCCTGCCATGAAAGCGAGGTTATGGATCTGAGCATCCAGTTCCGGGGTACATTTTCCACATCTCAAGGCCATCCTGAAAATGCTACGACCCAAGAGGGTGGCTGGAAACAGCAGCCATGGGCTCATCTTTTAAAAACTAGAAGAAAGAGTTTGCGTGTTTCCATCCTGAAGAAGTGATACGTGTTTGGGATGGTATTTTGACCCAACTTTAACAGTATGCAATAAATTAGATGCATGCCTTAGAACACTGAGAGCGTCACACCATAAGCACCTTTCTTATGTAACGGTTAAACATGCATTCAGTGTTCCCAAAGCCCATCAAGCTCAATTGCTTCTCTCAGGTGTCCATGTGAGACAGTGAACTTGTCCATGACCAGGCTTGTGCTGCCACAGAACGCCAGCCCTCTAGGCACAGGTCCTGCTTCGGTGTTTGGTCATTACTCTCCGGATACTCATTAAAGAAAACAACTTCCATAACAACCAATCTTTATGGTTTTATGTCACTGAACTTTATCTCTCATTCTTCAAATTTTGATATAAATAGAAAATGAAAAAAAATGGGATTCTGAGCCGTATTAGACATTCACGGACCCAAGAACTCCGTCTTCGTCACCACATTCTTCTCAATAGGGTTGAGCAGGAACATCCACACGTCACAGGAAACACACGCGGCCCTCGAGCTCATACTCGGTTGGAGAAAACTAGTCTTATGGCCCCAGCGCTTTTGTAAGAGCACTCTGGAGATGGCTGGGCGGTGTGTCTTAGCCTTCCACCTAACCAGAAATGACTCCCCCATGCGCCAGCTTCTGAAACACCTGCTGGACACTTAGAACACAAAGCTAGGGAAGGCACAGAATTCATCTTGTGGAGCTTGTCTTAAATACGAATGAACTATCAGCTTCACCATGCTGCTCTCCCATGGCAGGGAACAGTACGCTCACTCTGACTGACGTAAGCGAGCGTGTTTACAGAGTGTGCAGAGCACAGGGAAGAAGAGCATGCTGGTGTGCACAGGGTCCTACAGCACATCTGCACACAAACGTCTGGGCATGGGTCACAAAGCATGAAGCCCAGAGGACTTGAATGATTTGCTCAAATTCTTTGGACAAATAGGCACCAAGTTAAACTCCTAATTCTTCTGCCCTCCAGTCCCCAACACCCAGGCATACTGAGAATACGGGGGACGGTGTGCTGCATGTGAGGGTTTATGAGCGTGGCTTTTTTCAGACATGTGGTTACGTGAGTGGAATTTACCAACTCATGCTGTTTGTAGGTAACACAGCTCACATTCATCATTACAACCTCTGAATTCACAGGCTTCATTACTTCACAGGGAACTCACATGGCCTCTTGGGCCTAGTGTCTTTGTGCAGCCTAGGACACATGTGGTATTCTATGTCCATCATTAGCTCATATGCCCCAAAGTGTCAACTTCCCCTAAGTGATGATACCTCTTAGGGTTAATTTGTCCCAGTGGAAGGATGATGATCTTAGAAATTTGAGCATTCTGTGTCAACACGCAAGCTTCTTTCTGCCATGGACTCAAAGCCACTGACCGTATCTGTTTTTCAAGCACACTCATTGGAATCTGTCCCAAAGAACCCAGTTATGTTGGCCCAAGGTACGGTCAGCATGATCGGTCAGCTCTAGTGAAAACGGCATTGGCAGTGTCTGCGTACAACCATAAAGGATGCTGGGGATGCCTAAAAGTGAGGTCACCCTGTGAGGCTGGGATTGGTCTGGTGCCAGAATCCCAAGTCCCCATGCTGGAAAAGCTAGAGAAGGCAGAGAAGTTACCAGAATCTTAAGGAAAGCTCCTCGAGGAGAGCCGTGTCTAGTCCTTTTATCCCCAGGCTCCAAACAAGAGCTGTGGAGTAAATCCCTGGTAGCAATACCTCTGACAATGAGACGAGAGAGAGAGAGAGAGAGAGAGAGAGAGAGAGAGAGAGAGAGAGAGAGAGAGAGAGAGAGAGAGAGAAGCATCTAAGGATCAGGGATAAAGGACCTGTATACGCTCTTCTATTTCTGAAGCTGACCTTCCCTCAATGTACTCTATACTGTACTATGGCCTATAGCAACAGAGTTTCTAGACAGGACAGGCTGGGAATGTTAGAATAAACACCCACTCACACACACACATCCACACACACACAGTGGGGGGATACACACACACATGCATGCACACATGCATACATACCCCGAAAGTGTCCCAGAAATAAGAAAAAAGGCTAGAAATGCTACAGCTTCCTGAGCACACTGTTCTGTGCCTGAACTGGAATTTTGCAGAGAGTCTCAGATCTCTGCTGTCTGAAACTCTGTGCTCAACTACTCAGCTGGAAGACATGGTGCTGGATGAGAAGCTAATTTCCTAATATATAAATGAGACAGAGTTCTCCTGCTGATCTAGATTTGGGTATTTTAGCCACTGCTAAGCTTTTACCTATAGTTTCCCAGAAAACTAGCAACGCACCAATTTATCTTCCCTAGACATGTTGTAGATTGTGCTGAAGTGGCCAAGTTTCTCCTCAGCTGACAAAAAATAAAATCTATTCCATGTGGCTGGATTCAAGCCCACAGAAATTGTTGTCAAGAGCAAAAATACCTTGTGTGTATAGCAAAGACAGTTGGAAGGGACTGGCTATAGTTCCTGCACTGCCATCATTAGCACATGGCGTCCCAGGCAGATTCGCATTGGTTTTCTAGGTGTGAGGTACCTAGAAGGGCACACTTCAAGCTGGCCCTAAAAGCCGGTCCTTTCCGGACTCTCGCACTAAATGTATTGTATGCTCTATGGCCTTGTTCTTCCACACACAGAGTGCTGAAGATATCATCCAACTCTTCATTCTATCAGATGGCCAATAAAGATTTATGAGGACTGTTGTATTGGAGACTAAGAATTCAAAGGCAAATAAAGCAAACCTTCATAATCAAAGAATGTGTCTTAATGTCTATAGATGTGATTATAGCCAAACTGGGAGGAAGGTCAAGTTCATTAGCAATGGCCTTTCTTACCACTCTGTTGCACACCCATAAAGGGGGTCAGGTGCATGGCTTTCTTTGCTACTGATAGCCCTTACCAAACAGTTTGAATTCTATTATGAGCATGCGCAATTTAGCTGCTCTGAAAAGGGTCACCGAAGGGCTTCTTGGAGGATGAGACATTTGAGTGGGCCTAATATGACAAGTAGGTAGACAGAACACAGAAGGACATTGCAGGAAACAACCTAAGCCGGCATAGTGGTAGAGACTCAAATAAAGAGCATTGGAAATCAGAAACTGGGAGGAATCAGAAGAGACAGAGTTCCAGAATGATTTAGAAGCCAGGCAAGAAGTGACTTCCCAGACACACGGAAGAATTTTAGTTGTATCCCGCTAGTGATGTGTAGTCTTTAAGAGGCTTGACATGCGGTAGTTGTTTGTGGTTTTGAACGTTACTTTGGAGCAGTGAGCAGGAGCGAGGTCAGGTTAGTTAGGCATTTGCGGGAAGATCCCAGTAGAGACAACGACAGCCATCTGAGTTCAGCTGAGGAGCATTTCAGAAGTGAAATAATAGAGTCAGGTGTTTCCATATAAAAGATAAACCAAAAGATTGCTTACGCTTAAACCCTTGTCCGTGGACGCCATTTAACCAGAACAGGGATGCCAGAAAGAAGGTACCTTTGGGTGCAGGTAGTGGTTGTAGTCTGAGGATATGCTGAGTTGGGTGTCAGGACCCCCCAGGAAGGTCGCAGAAAGAAGCTCAGGAGACGAATTTGGACCACCACAAAGGAATGCAATTTCCAAGCTTGGTGTTTCCGGCACATAGAAGAGTCCCAGGTTCCTTATTTCTTCCTTTCTCTCTGCTCTGAAATGGCCTCTGATGAACTTGCCTGACAATCTGACTTTGTCAAAGCTGTCACTGGGAATCTATTTGGTCTTGGCTGTCAGACTGAATTACCACTTATGTGGCTCTCCACTTGATTGTGGCAACTCTGAGCTCTTTTCTAAGGCTTCTATCTCTGTTTTTCTGATTGCTTCTAGTTAAAGAATTGAGCAGACTTCCCCTGGGCTCTGGCCTTGCATAGCACAGTAAAAGAAGCAAAAAGGATTCTTGTTTTCCGACTTCCCAGCCATGTGGACCAATGCAAGTTAGTAGATCAAGCTAAGCCCCCATTTCCTTGTCTGTACAAGCAACTCCAATAAAAACCCGTGATCATCATCAGCTTTGATGTGTGAGATGAAACAGGATAATATTCATCATCGGTAGATTCTCAACAAATATTAAATTTATTGACATATTAATTGTGTAAGTCAGAATTTATTATGAAAATTGGAAGAAAACGCAGAAACAGCCTTGGCCAACAGTGTCAAGTTGAAAACGGATGAATTGGGCCCTGGAGAATGCAAAGACCTTTACCTAAGTCACATAGTGCGTGACTGTGTGTGACTTCACTTACTCAGGGTGGATACTCCACTCCACTGCATCCCCCCACACCACTGGGATAACCACCGGGTCCCAGCATATCACCACGAGCCTATAGACCTTCCTGTGGGGACGGTCACATAAAAGCCACTTGTCATCAACACCACAGAGCCAACAGCTGCCCACTTCCGGACGTCTAACACCTCATGTCTGTTGTCTCACGGATTTTCGAAGTCCTACATTCCCTTTGCGTGGTTTAGTTGGGTTTGTGGCTCCGAGACCCACGAACTGAACCAAGCTGTTTTCTAACTATGGCAGCTCCCACCTGAAAGCTCTCTTACACTGCTGGCAGAATTCCTCTACTCATGGTCTGGGGACGAAGGAACCATTTTTCTTGCTAGCAATCAATGGGTAATCACTCTTAGGAACTGGAGGGCCACTCGTGGTCAATGCCGTCTATCCTCTCGCAGGTTCTTGCCTATCCATGGCAAGGAACCTGAACATTTCTACCTGTGAGGTGATGAGTATCTGTATACAGTGTTTGCACAGAATTACAAAAGTGATATCTCAACACCCATTATACATCCCGTGGGTTAAAAGCAACCCCAATTCCCACCCATCCTTGGGTGGGAAGCGACACAGGGCCAGCGGGGGGTGTCATAGGTATCTTGGAAGCCTGCCCTCTGCAGACAGCGCTGTGGTTCTCACTGTGGCTGTCACGGAACGTAGTTCAGTTACTCCACAGACCCTTTTGATAACAACCCAGCCCTCTGCTCTGCACTCATGAAAGCTGGGTCTCGAAGGCTCTGAATGAAGTGTGTTTGCTGACCCAGGTGCACCCAGGAAACCCTGGCTAGCCAAAATGACATATTGTCACACCAAAGGACACGTACGTATGCACGCACGTGAAAGATCTATGTGCCTGTGTGTTTGAGTGTATGGATCTGAGTATGTGGGTGCATATGTACACTGAGTATACATGTTAAGAAACGTGTACATATGTATATATGTTGGGAGATCATCAAGTGACATTGCCTGACATCCTGGCAATTTCCAGAGTGGCTTTTTCCTGAATTGTTGGTACACTCTGTGACATGAGTCACTTCTCTTTATTAAAAATCCATCTCCTCCAGCTGAGGCAGAGCAAATATTTACCCACATCTAACTCTGGCCTTGGCCTTGGCAAATGTCTATGCCTTCTCCATGGAGCTCTCCAACACACTGGGGATATCTACATGGGAAAATAGCCCCTCTTTCCTCAGTTCCTCCAGAGACCAAAAGGCTGTTTGTCTCCCTGCCAGGAGCTGGACCAGCCTGCAACTGTCGCAAGAATCTCCCCTCATCACACTCCATCAGATGTACAGAGACCACTCATGCATCACCCTGCATGTCCCACTTCCACACTCCGTCAGATGCACAGAGACCATTCATGCATCGCCCTGCATGTCCCACTTCCACACTTCATCAGATGCACAGAGACCATTCATGCATCGCCCTGCATGTCCCAATTCTACACTTCATCAGATGCACAGAGACCATTCATGCATCGCCCTGAATGTCCCAATTCTACACTTCATCAGATGCACAGAGACCACTCATGCATTGACCTGCATGGCCCACTTCCACACTCTGTCAGATGCACAGATACCACTCATGCATCGCCCTGCATGTCCCAATTCTACACTTCAACAGATGCACAGAGACCACTCATGCATAGCCCTGCATGGCCCACTTCCACACTCCGTCAGATGCACAGAGGCCACTCGTGCATCGGCCTGCATGGCCCAATCCATGTGCTAAGATCCACCCAGCTGGAGCCAACCCATGTATACCCTTCTCATTTTTATTCCCTACTGACGCTCAACCAAGTGTGTCAAAGCAGAACAAAGTCAGTTGCCACCTTTCTGTGGTGTGCTTCTACCATCCTCCACCACCTGCTGTACTCCCCCATGGTAATGTCACCTGCTGTCGTCACCATGGTAATGTCACCTGCTGTCGTCCACCATGATAATGTCACCTGCTGTCGTCACCATGGTAATGTCACCTGCTGTCGTCACCATGGTAATGTCACCTGCTGTCGTCCACCATGGTAATGTCACCTGCTGTCGTCACCATGGTAATGTCACCTGCTGTCGTCCCCCATGGTAATGTCACCTGCTATCGTCACCATGGTAATGTCACCTGCTGTCGTCACCATGGTAATGTCACCTGCTGTCGTCCACCATGGTAATGTCACCTGCTGTCGTCACCATGGTAATGTCACCTACTGTCGTCCACCATGGTAATGTCACCTGCTGTCGTCACCATGGTAATGTCACCTGCTGTCGTCACCATGATAATGTCACCTGCTGTCGTCACCATGGTAATGTCACCTGCTGTCGTCACCATGGTAATGTCACCTGCTGTCGTCCACCATGGTAATGTCACCTGCTGTCGTCACCATGGTAATGTCACCTGCTGTCGTCACCATGATAATGTCACCTGCTGTACTCCACCATGGTAATGTCACCTGCTGTCGTCACCATGATAATGTCACCTGCTGTCGTCACCATGGTAATGTCACCTGCTGTCGTCACCATGGTAATGTCACCTGCTGTCGTCCACCATGGTAATGTCACCTGCTGTACTCCACCATGGTAATGTCACCTGCTGTCGTCACCATGATAATGTCACCTGCTGTCGTCCACCATGATAATGTCACCTGCTGTCATCCACCATGATAATGTCACCTGCTGTCGTCACCATGATAATGTCACCTGCTGTCGTCACCATGGAAATGTCACCTGCTGTCGTCACCATGGTAATGTCACCTGCTGTCGTCCACCATGGTAATGTCACCTGCTGTACTCCACCATGGTAATGTCACCTGCTGTCGTCACCATGGTAATGTCACCTGCTGTCGTCACCATGGTAATGTCACCTGCTGTCGTCACCATGATAATGTCACCTGCTGTCGTCACCATGGTAATTTCACCTGCTGTTGTCACCATGATAATGTCACCTGCTGTTGTCACCATGATAATGTCACCTGCTGTCATCCACCATGATAATGTCACCTGCTGTCGTCACCATGGTAATGTCACCTGCTGTCGTCACCATGATAATGTCACCTGCTGTCGTCACCATGATAATGTCACCTGCTGTTGTCACCATGATAATGTCACCTGCTGTCATCCACCATGATAATGTCACCTGCTGTCGTCACCATGGTAATGTCACCTGCTGTCGTCACCATGATAATGTCACCTGCTGTCGTCACCATGGTAATGTCACCTGCTGTCGTCACCATGATAATGTCACCTGCTGTCGTCACCATGGTAATGTCACCTGCTGTCGTCACCATGGTAATGTCACCTGCTGTTGTCACCATGATAATGTCACCTGCTGTCGTCACCATGATAATGTCACCTGCTGTCGTCACCATGATAATGTCACCTGCTGTCGTCCACCATGGTAATGTCACCTGCTGTCGTCCACCATGATAATGTCACCTGCTGTCGTCACCATGATAATGTCACCTGCTGTTGTCCACCATGATAATGTCACCTGCTATCGTCACCATGATAATGTCACCTGCTGTACTCCACCATGGTAATGTCACCTGCTGTTGTCACCATGGTAATGTCACCTGCTGTTGTCACCATGATAATGTCACCTGCTGTCGTCACCATGATAATGTCACCTGCTGTCGTCACCATGATAATGTCACCTGCTGTCGTCCACCATGGTAATGTCACCTGCTGTCGTCACCATGGTAATGTCACCTGCTGTCGTCACCATGATAATGTCACCTGCTGTCGTCACCATGATAATGTCACCTGCTGTCGTCCACCATGGTAATGTCACCTGCTGTCGTCACCATGGTAATGTCACCTGCTGTCGTCACCATGGTAATGTCACCTGCTGTCGTCACCATGATAATGTCACCTGCTGTCGTCACCATGATAATGTCACCTGCTGTCGTCACCATGGTAATGTCACCTGCTGTCGTCCACCATGATAATGTCACCTGCTGTCGTCACCATGATAATGTCACCTGCTGTCGTCACCATGATAATGTCACCTGCTGTCGTCCACCATGGTAATGTCACCTGCTGTCGTCACCATGGTAATGTCACCTGCTGTCGTCACCATGATAATGTCACCTGCTGTTGTCACCATGATAATGTCACCTGCTGTCGTCACCATGATAATGTCACCTGCTGTCGTCCACCATGGTAATGTCACCTACTGTCGTCACCATGATAATGTCACCTGCTGTCGTCCACCATGGTAATGTCACCTGCTGTCGTCCACCATGGTAATGTCACCTGCTGTCGTCCACCATGATAATGTCACCTGCTGTCGTCACCATGGTAATGTCACCTGCTGTCGTCACCATGGTAATGTCACCTGCTGTCGTCCACCATGATAATGTCACCTGCTGTCGTCACCATGGTAATGTCACCTGCTGTCGTCACCATGATAATGTCACCTGCTGTCATCACCATGGTAATGTCACCTGCTGTCGTCCACCATGATAATGTCACCTGCTGTCGTCACCATGGTAATGTCACCTGCTGTCGTCACCATGATAATGTCACCTGCTGTCGTCACCATGGTAATGTCACCTGCTGTTGTCACCATGATAATGTCACCTGCTGTCGTCACCATGATAATGTCACCTGCTGTCGTCACCATGATAATGTCACCTGCTGTCGTCCACCATGGTAATGTCACCTGCTGTCGTCCACCATGATAATGTCACCTGCTGTCGTCACCATGATAATGTCACCTGCTGTCGTCACCATGATAATGTCACCTGCTGTCGTCCACCATGGTAATGTCACCTGCTGTCGTCACCATGGTAATGTCACCTGCTGTCGTCACCATGATAATGTCACCTGCTGTTGTCACCATGATAATGTCACCTGCTGTCGTCACCATGATAATGTCACCTGCTGTCGTCCACCATGGTAATGTCACCTACTGTCGTCACCATGATAATGTCACCTGCTGTCGTCCACCATGGTAATGTCACCTGCTGTCGTCCACCATGATAATGTCACCTGCTGTCGTCACCATGGTAATGTCACCTGCTGTCGTCCACCATGGTAATGTCACCTGCTGTCGTCCACCATGGTAATGTCACCTGCTGTCGTCCACCATGATAATGTCACCTGCTGTCGTCACCATGGTAATGTCACCTGCTGTCGTCCACCATGGTAATGTCACCTGCTGTCGTCCACCATGGTAATGTCACCTGCTGTCGTCCACCATGGTAATTTCACCTGCTGTCATCACCATGGTAATGTCACCTGCTGTACTCCACCATGGTAATGTCACCTGCTGTCGTCACCATGGTAATGTCACCTGCTGTTGTCACCATGGTAATGTCACCTGCTGTCGTCCACCATGGTAATGTCACCTGCTGTCGTCACCATGGTAATGTCACCTGCTGTCGTCACCATGGTAATGTCACCTGCTGTCGTCACCATGGTAATGTCACCTGGTGTCGATCCAGGGATCATTTCCTGACTCATATCTCTGAGTCCTCCTGGGGTGCAAGAGTAGAGGAAGTTCTCTGTGTCTTTTATAAAGGGATTTCTTTCCTTCTCAGGACCTAATCATTCGTCCCAAAGTCTCCCCTCCAATCACCATCTTTCTGGGGATCATATTTCAACATGTGAATCATGGAAAGACACAGATTTCAGTGACCAGTGCCCACTCAGCTATCATATCATATCAAAAAATATCAATGATATTTTTGAATAATCTAGTTTATTATTCTAGTTAATTTACTAATCTAGTTGGCATAGTCTGCTGGGCATGTGAGATATTCTTGACAGTCCCGTGGCACACACAGGACCCAGAATAATAGTATAATGGTTTAACCCAATGGATAAGAGCCTAGAAAAGGCAGGCCAGGAGGCTGGAGGGAAGACGGCATGGGGGAGACCCTGGCTCTGACCTTAGTTTTGCTATGAGCATTAAAGTCCTGCCTGGTGGGAACTTTATTCAAGCTGTTGCAAGGCCAGCTATGCAGCCCAGATACCCACTGAGCCAATCTCCTCTCTTGAGCATCTCTTAGTGCATCCTGATGTTATATGTGTGCACCAAAAGGTAAATAATTAGTAAAAAGAGAACATTGATTGGAAGATGTTTTGAATAAATGAACCACAAGACATTTGGGGCACAACTGGAGACACCAGAATACCCAAGGACTCTATGGTAGGCAGTGTTAAGGTTGATCCGTTGTGTGAGCTGAAAGGGTGTTGTGAGCATATAGGAAAATGCTAATTTTAGAGATACTGTTGATGCCTTCAGGGAAAACACTGCCATAACTCCTAAAGACTGCTTTAAGTACTAAAAACAATAAAGTCCACGTGTCAAAGTGCTAACATTTTAAAATTCCAGGCGATGGGTGTACGGCACTCATTATACTATCCTATCGTGACAATGATAAGTCTAATGAAATGGAAAATTACACGCTTGGTTCAGCAGTGTGAATGCAATGTAGTGACTTACAAGCCCTGTTAGGGGATAATTGCCACATGTACAATGGCTATTAGGCCTATTGTGAATACGTCAGATTCGCTTTGGCCAGTTCTTTTGATTATCAAAGCACTACACTCAAACACGTTCAGACTGTGTGCAAAGAATCTTCCTGTGTGGTCTCCTAGAAGCCTCCAGAGGGGCCACTGATACACTAAGACCAGCCACAGCCAGAAGTCTCCGCTGAGATGTGGGTCCTCCATCCCATTTGACAGCCGACATTCATCCCCATCTGAACAAGGAGCAACTACGGGTGTCCTCCACTATCTTCTGTCCCTCCTACCTTGTGAGGTTTTGTGGAGGAGAGAAGTTGGTTTGTTATTTGTGAGTGTCTCACTACATATGCCTGGAACCCACTGGGTGGAGCAGGCTCAGAACACATGGCGGATCCCTTGCCTCTGCCTCCCCAGTACTGGGATTATAAGCATGCGCCACCATGTCCAGGCCCCTGGTGTTTGCCTGCCGTTATTACGCTCGTCTCTTCCACAGAGGCTGGACTCATTCTGCTCCCCTCCACTAGCTACTTGGAATCTCCTGTTAGGATCTTTCCGCTCTTCACCAGCTCTGTCTCTGAGCTCTCCTGGTTGAAACCTTAGGACTCTCTCGTCCCGTTACTCCATTTTCACTGTGCCGAGGATTTTTATCATGATTTATTACTTCAGTTCTGTTTGACAACCTCTCTTCTCCCCACCCCGCCCCCTGCAACCATCTGTCTCTTTGTAGAGGACTGGGGGCACACTTGCGGATGAACTCATGAACACATGTGCATACAGAGCCCAGCACAAAGGCGCACACATGCATGCCCCTCTGAAGAATGTCATGTCAAATGTGAATCTGTTTGTGTTGTGACCGATGCTTAGGACAAAGGCTTGGAGGTCATTTGCTGGTGTCTCTTGTTTTTGCTTGTAGCCTCTGGATTTTTTCTCCCCAGAGGTAGCAGCAGCAGACTGCGTTCACCTTCCCCTGTCGCTGATTTCTTCATTTACTTCCCTTATGTTGCCATCCTGGTTTGTTTGGGGTAATTTAGATTTCAAGCCATTCTTCTCTTGTTAGAGTCTATAATGTTTCTTCTAAATTGAAATTCTTCCTTCAGGGAGCCAAGAACTCTGATGCTTCTAAATTTACATCTGGGTAGCAGATTTGCTATGAAGTTGGACTACTGGGGAACAAATTCAATGTTTCAGAAATTTTACAAAGAGTTACATTCCTCATGGCCTCATCCATCCAGCTCCGTCATCAGGGGCAGATGGTCTGCCTGGAGTATAATCAGGAAGTGTCAGAAACATGACACAATGTTTATCTCTCCTAAGATTTTCTTGTTGGTTTGGTTTCCGAGAAATTCTCTCTCTCTCTCTCTCTCTCTCTCTCTCTCTCTCTCTCTCTCTCTCTCTCTCTCTCTCTCTCTCTCTCTCTTTCTCTGTGTGTGTGTGTGTGTGTGTGTGTGTGTGTCTCCTTCTCTCTCTCTCATCCTAACAAAAACAATGTCTCAAAGGGTTTAGTACATTGTCTTTCCTAAAAGAACAGAGTTGCTTCTAATAATATATGTTAGTATTACATAACATACTATAGAGAGATACTATACCATCTTCAGAAAGTAAATTATGGTTTTTTTTCTCTTATTAAAAAAAAAGACTTCACTTTATTCTTAGCAAATGGAGAAGTTGTAGACTGTCTGCAAAGAGACAGTTGCGTAAGAACCAGAGAAAAACATTTAGACCCAGAGCTGGTCTCAAAATCATCCTTGGCACCTGCCCTACCTCTGACATTTCAATACAAGCTCAGCTGCAGTCTCCTGAGTATGCTCGGAGGATGGCATTTAATAAGATGCCTCTTGGTACATGATGTATGTGCAGTAATTTAACAACGAGATAGAAGCATCTGAAATGCAAATCCACCCGAAACCATCTTCATGACAGTAGAGAAATGGCCCCCAAACCAACTGTGCCGGTTCTTCTGGAGGAAGCTGCACCTACTTAGAGGAGAGAACGCATGCTAGAACTCTTTCTATCCCTTGCTATTCCAAGCACCCTCCATTTAAAAGCAGCATTTATATTTTTACCTCTCGTCTTGAAATACACCAAGGCTGTGGTCTGTTCTGGAGCATCTGGGACCAGAACCAGCATTCCTTGCACAGACCCTGCCACAGCCTCCTCTTACTCCATAAGATCCTTTAACATTGTTCAAAATGCCTCAAGGAGAGGCGGAGAGCCAGGGAAAGATTTCTGGGATTGCAGTGACTCACGTTCTTGGTGCTGTGAGTCGCTGCGGTGGAAAGCTAAAGTCCTCACTCAGTTACTAAAGTTCCCAGGGCTGTTGGTCCTGGAGGCAGGTGGAGAGAAGCAGAATGAGCTGGGGGCTGAGACCCAGGTGGGTCAGAGGTTGCTTGCCTTTCCCTCTTTGTGTTTTGCACTGCTGATATTCCCTAAAGCAGGAGTATGTTCTTGCAGAAAGGAAAAAACTAGCAATTTTTTGTAAAACACATACACACAATCAGGAAGAATAAGAAAATAAAGCCACAAGGGATAGTAGCTTTCTAGTTTAATGACAATGTATGCATATTATTACTACATGTAATTATTGCTAATGTTATATAAAACAGTAGAAAGCGATTGCTTCAATAGGAACGTCTAATAAAGACAGGGCAATGAGAATTGTTTAATTTTCACTAACAAATCCATAGTACTTCATGTGACTACACAAAACGGAAATTAGCTGCTCAGACTGAGATAGTGTATTCACTTTGATTCTTGCTGGAGGTGGGGACTTAGTTGAATAAAGTATTTTCACCTGTGGGCTATCTATCTGAAAGTCTTTGGGACTACGTTGGAAACTCAATGGTTCTCAGGTCTGAGTTCTCGAAAACATAGATTTGGCAAAGCTAGACTGACCACACACACACCCCCCAGTACTCTGCCCTAGACCCCTAGACATCCCACCTTCGTCCCCAAGTCACCTTAAAATATAAACAACGGGGCCACTTTAGCATGACTCTCGTATACGTATCTTATTTCATCTGAACCTTCAGTTTGCCTAGTCTTTCCCTGGAAGCCAGTCCACCACTACTTCCTGTCCTCTATCTTAAGCCAATGACTGGAAGAAATGCCTCAGGGAACCATCCCGACTGACCTGACAGGAAATCTAAGGTGTCCCTCATGGTCAGAGGAATAGGACCCTTGTGAACTTGAACACCTCCATTTGATTTCTTTATTGTACAAACCTGTCTAGCTTGCCTTGAGAGAAGTTACAGCTGCTCTGAGAAAACAGAGAGGGGGTGAGTTTTGTCTTTAGCCTTTTTGGCTTCAAAAAAGTGCCAATTACAGCCCCTCAGGACTCAGGCATCTTCCCCTTTTCACTTGTTCACCTGAGCGGATTCATGTTGTCAATGAACTTTGCAATACAATGTTAGTGTGTAATCGTCTAAACACTCGTGTTCTATCTCCCAGCTACACTTACTTTTTGCTTGATTTTTATTAAAAACTAGAAAGCCTATGTTCTCAGAGAAATACCTCTCTAACAGTAAAATTGCAACAACATACTGATCATCAGTAAAGAGCATTTGGGAAGTTTCCCCCAATTCTCCATAATCTAGAAGCTGCCATCCCCATGTGTCTCTCCTAACTGTAAATTAGTTTGTGTTCAGCCAGAGCACATAGCCACCACCTGATTCAAACCCCAGCACTGCAGGTCCCATGGCAGACTCTATCAAAGGGCTTTCCTGCCATCAGCACCACCAGGACTCCTTCCTGCCCTTTGTCACTGACTTCAAGCCAGGAAGGGAGTCACCACGCAAAGAAACTCATGGAAGTCACATGAAAGAAAGCTCACCAGGTTGGAGAACAAGGAGGCAGGTATGGGAGGATTCCAGCTTTGGACTTGCTAATCTTTGGTACTGAAGAAATGCATGATACTCATACTCACATGAATGACACCGGCTTTCTTCATCATGCAGATAATACATTACTGCTAACTAACATTGACAATACCCTCACAATTTTAAAATAATTTTACAGCACGCTTGTTGGCTAGCATGTATTCTAACCCTAATTTATATGAGCATCTCCTGTAAGGTTTTTGTTTTGTTTACACACTGTATCGAGGGGATAGTTTTAACCTGACATAATTATGAGCAAAGCAATGGAGACTACAGAGGAATAGAGTGGGTGTGGTTATTAGCATAGAACCACGCACAGATGGAGAAAGGAGAGCCAACCAGTGAGGCAGCCTACAGTCCACACCATTGCCGGCAAGCAGCACTGAGGACCAGGATTGCATCGTCCAGTGAAGGAAGGCCTGGTGGGGTGACTTCACGTCCTGCGCTGCCACAGGCCCCAAGCAGCAGAGGCTCTGAAATCATGAACTGAAATAAACCTCCCTTCCCCTAGGCTCATTCTTGCTGGCATTGTGTGACAGAGACAACAAGCTGCCTACATCCCACTCCCAAAAGGGAGAAAAGGGCCTCGATGACAACGCCCATCCTTTGTGAGCACAATGACACCTGCTCTCCGGTACTCGGTCTCAGCGCGGAGTGTGAAAGTGTGTGTTCATTCAGAGTGCAGTGGGCCTGACAGCCTGCAAATACAGCTTACAAGTGGAAATCAGCTCTGGAAAGGCGGCTCATGGCCAAGGCTCTTACTTGTTCCTGGGAAGTAAAAGAGCTATGGAGAAAGTTCTAGACAGAGGGCTTTTGTGATGGTGACAGCTGTACAATGCCCAGACTTTGTGGAGGACTTTCCCCTGTTCAGACCCCAAGGCTATGTGCTAGCGTCTTGAGCACCAGGAAGGCCAGCCCTCCTTCCACTCAGCAGAAGCGGCTGCCCAGCATGCTCAGGATCTGTCTGGTCAGGACACAATGGCCAATCGCTCAGAGGCTGGAGGACCATCACCAGCTTGAGACCACTGTAGACTGGCAGATAACAAGCACCGAGCCATCGTGGGCTACAAGACTGTATCTCCAAAAACAACAATACAAATGAAATAGAGGAAAGAAATGAAACTCATCCTTGACCGGGTGATAAATTCTCCCGAGTCTAGGAAGAAGATGAGGGTACCTGCTACGGACCATCGCAGACCCAACTACTCTGGGGATTTTGTAGAAATTAAGCAGAGAACAGAAGCACACAGAAAGGAGTGACGGGCCTCAGACTGCACTGGAGGGTGAACCAAATGTGCTTATACAAGTAAGCAGACACAAGAGCAGCATCTGGGAATTAACTACTCCGCTCCATGCTTCTGTTGCTAGCTCGGGACGATGCAGGAAGCATGGGCAGCACCAGGAGGGCTGTCTGCATCCTCCCTCCACTCTACCCCGGCCTCGGATATATAGAGGAATGCCTTCCATATGCGGATGGATGCGGTTTCTAAATTCAAAGTGTATGGAGACAATTTGAGCTGGCTTATAGAATGCATGTTCCTCTTGGCCGCTGTCCCTAACTCTATTTTCATAACTACTTCTCCCTACCAAGCACTGTAACTGTGGGTGAGCACAAAGCACTGGCCAAACAGCAGCTAGAACGTGGTTCCACTTCGGCAATCTGGAAAGATTGCCACCCCCGCTGGCTAAATAAAGAAACGTTCACTTTTACCCAGTTCTTCGGTTTACAAATGAAATACCCCGTGCCCTAGTCATTTCTCGTGTTATTTAGAGCCTGGAAGAGGCTTGGCACTGAAAAGTGGTGTCATGGAGCCTATGAGAACCAGCTGTCTTTGCCCTTCGCGTTCACAGCGGATAAGCGTAGCATCACAACTAACACCCCTGTGGGAAGGAAGCAAGGACGGCATTGAGCTGCCAGAGTATAAACAGGGGTAACATCAATCCGGTTTACCTGACATCCTGCACTTGTGAGGAAGGTAGAAACAATTTGTGATTTGGAGACAGGAGAGACTCTCAGTGGTAAACAAAGGGAATGAGTGAATGAGTTCAATAGTTAAGCAGCCGGTGACACAAGACAAACCTCTCCTGGTGGCTGATGGAGGGACAAGCACCTCTGGTTCTAGGGTGTGAAGAGAGAACAGAAAATACAACAGCATCTGTCATAGATCTCAGCTCTGCTTAACCGGAACTGCCAATGCCCAGGCTTGACCATGGGAAGCACGAAGTTCCCGGGGTTAAAAAGCAAAGCAGTGAGGAAGGAAAAAAGACACACGGTCACCGGCTACCCAAGAGCAGATGAAGAACAACGCAAGTTCGCCTCCTGAGAGAAAAGCGTTGAGACCCTGGGAGGGCAGCTTGGCAGCTTCAGAAGGGAGCCCAGCTACATGGCTCAAGAGTGTCCCCAGCACGTGTCCTCATAGAGGAAATCCTACCTCTGCGACCTGGAGAGAAACAACTCTGTGTTAGTGGCCGATGGCTTCAAATTGGCAAAACCTAGAGCTATGACATGGCCACATTTCATTGTTAATTATTATTGTACTTTGAACTGCACCTTCATAACGCACAATATTTAGGTTTACAACCCTGATGGGCCAGGTTCATCGGGCATAATAACAAGTACACCAGTCGGGGGAGGGGTGCCCATGGAGGCTGGAACCTAAAAGTTCCCTGGAAAACAAAATCCTCTTTAACACAAAGACTAAAACCCATCACCCTATCTGTTAAGAGATGGGCTCATAAAAGTTTCATTGATATTACCCACCTTGATAATATATATAAAATGTTTATACCAAGGCATGCCTACCAGGGTTAGTGAGGATTGTTCAAAGGATGTGATGGACTCCAAAATGATATTTCGTGCTAGTAATTAGTATGTTAGAAGCAAAGCGGCTGGAAATACGGTTCAGTGCTTAAGAGCACTGGTTGTTCCTTCAGAGGACCTGAGTTCAATTCCTACCCGGCACTCACAACCGTCTGTAACTCCACTTCCAGGGGACCTGATACCTTCACACCAATAAAGTTAAATAGACTTTAAAAAAAAATCGAAAAGCAAAAACATGGGTTAATTTGTTCCATTCCTGGTACAAATACAAGTATAGTCAAGTATGCATTAATGTATACTCAGGCACGTGCGTGCGCGCGCGCGCGCGCGCGCGCACACACACACACACACACACACGAGGGGCGGGGAGCGCAGGGAGAGGAAGGAAGGGAGAAAGAGAGAGAACATTCTTCTTTTGAATTAAATGCCTAGACAAGAGCAAAGTCTCCAAGCCAGCCGTGAACTTGGGGACTTTCCCCATCATGTTTGCTGGGTGAATGTGGATTTGATGCGAGGTGACTCTGCTGGAGCTGAGGGCCACTGTCACTGTTTATCTCGGAGATCCAGTGCTTTGCCAGTGAACTGTGTGGGTGTAAAACGAGGGGAGAGAAAGCAGCAGGAGAGGATTCCAGCCTGGCAGGCACTGAGGAGGCAACGCTGTTTCCTAAGGCACCTTCTCATTAGTGATTGGATGAGGCTGTGCGCATGCTCAGATGATGTTTAGGGCTTGGCCATAAGCGACGTATTCCTGGAGCTAAATCCATCTGCCTTGTACGCCATGTGTGCTTAGTAAATATTTAATGTCAACACTGCAGCCTCCCATCGCCCTCGGGTTCAGTAAGTCAGTCTCTGCTACCTGATACTTCCCCAGAAAGAAAGGCGCAGCTTCCTGAGTGGCTAAGTCACACGCAGCTTCATGGGTGACTCTGAGCTACCTGGAGCCAGACAAGCCATCCATGGCAACAGTGTACCAGAGCAAACACCTAAAGGCTGGTGAGCCAGCATAAGACACAGCCTCCCTTGTCCCCACGCCTTACAGCAACTTTACAGGATGCTGCTTCTGGTGACTCCTGATGAGAAGTTTAGAGGAGGTCGTAGTCCAAAGGCAAGCCCGCAGAGCTGCTGAGGCAGGGGCTAGGCCCGAAGACGCCTTATTCCCCATCACAGTCAGACAAGTCCCATCTCTGTCCCCATAAAGCACAGCTGTTGTCCTAATGACACCATCCATCTTCTTGGTTTCCATCAGAAAGTTATTTTCTGTGAGGATGGATGCCTTTCTCTCCTATCTCTGTAGGGTGGTTGTTATCCCAGAGGTGAAATTAAGAAATTTGGAGAAATAATGGGCCTGAAGAATACCACTGAGTAACCTATCAGCCTGTGAGCAAAGGCACCTGAGAGTCTGGCCAATAGTTTAGAGTGTGCTTTCCCCTTGTAGGTCAGAACCACCGTGTGACAGAACAGAGAGATAGAGATAGAGATAGAGATAGAGATAGAGAGAGAGAGAGAGAGAGAGAGAGAGAGAGAGAGAGAGAGAGAGAGAAGAAGGAGGAGGAGGAGAAAGAGGAGGAGGAGGAGAAAGAGGAGGAGGAGGAACGGAGGGAGAAAGAGAGAGGAAGAGAGTGAGGGAAGGAGGAAGGGAGGGAGGAAGAGAGAGGAGAGAGAGAATTGGAAATTGTTGTTCCCATACTCCACGCCCTCCGCCACAGCTAGGTCCACGGAACACAGAAGGAAAGGAAGAAGCAAGGCTTTTTACTTGCCCGGCACACACTCATGTTAAGAGATTTGCCCAGAAATGCCATTTGCTCCTTGCAATTATTCATGCTGGGATGCCTCCTTACCTTTTGGAGATGCAAACCTGAATTTAACAGCATGCATGGTGTGAGCTGTGAGGCTGTGAAAAGCGGGAACAAGATTAGCTATTTCTCAATTGCCAGAGGCATTCTAACCAATCCAGAAACCTACAGGCGATGGCTCAAATCCACACAGTCTCCTTGGGTTGCCTTCAGACTTGGGAACTTTTCCAAGAGAAAAATATATGTATTTTACAAAGAGCATTGAATGATCAGGAGTCACAGAATTCGCAGATTTGTAGTAGTTAGCCAAGCCCGGAACATTGTGAGCCAATGGTTGCAGGGTACGTGATGATGCTGTCTCATTTGATATCTTCCTGACCATGGGGACAATCTTGACTCACAACTTAGCTCTGTGTTTCCTGGCTTGGAGACGGTACATGTTATTTGTGGTCCAGAAAAGGTGTTCCTAACTATGGAGGTGCATTAGGCCTTTACAGTTACTTCTACGTTGGCTCAGAAATGGAACTTTGGTTTTGGTCTTGGTTTTTTTTTTCCCTAGACAGTTTGAGACTATTTTGACCCAAAAGAAATGTGATAACATCAACCCTTTATTCAGTTGGACTTTTGAGCAAAAAGGCACATGGAGCTCGTGTTTCCAGTCCATCTGTCTCAGAGCACCAGAGAGGCTAAAGACTATTAGCTCTTAACAAAGAGAAGAGGCAAGCTGCAAAGTTAGAGCTTGGCTCGATGGGTTGTCGGTCACTTTGACAACAGCTGGTGATGCCAATACATGTCCTAGGCACCAGGAAGGGCAGCACTTTGCACTTGTGATGTGAGTGTGAAGAGAGAGGACCAAAAACTCCAGAATTGTTCAACGTCTGCTCGAGAGGTCTGAAGCCACTCATGTCCCCACCAGCTCTGCAGAACTCCAGGACCGTGTTCTTCCCCTCTCCCATGAGAAGAAAACTAAAAGTTTATTTGTTAGAGTTGGTAATAAAAAGTGTTTGGACATAGAGAAACTGCACCATGCCCCGAATGGTGCCCTGATCATATTTAATATTCATCTGGTAGGATATTCAATCCTACCCAAATGATCATCCCTACTCATAGGTACACACAAGCAACACTAACATTGGATTGTGTGTGTGTTTATTTATATATATATAATCTACAACTATATCTATATCTATACCTCTATCTGTATCTTTCCAGGTCATCTTAATACTATAAGGATCCCTCCAACCATGTTAACCCAATAAACGCATTGATTCACCAGGCTATCTTTGGGGGGAATCACATCTGTGTTCTGTCTTTGGTGCTCTATCTGGGATAAATAGATGTTTGTTCTTGTATTCCCAAGAACAGTCATGCATAGCACTACATAAATTGTATGAGCATGGAACCGAAAGGAAATACACAGGACTTTTGTGAAAAGGTTCACACTGGCCCCAGGACCATGAGAATTAGAGAAAGCTAACATTCGGAAGTGTGAGAAACCCTTCATTTTTACCCATTTTCATGATGTTCACATTCTAGTAATGACAATAACACCTCCCAGGAAGTAAATTTGTGATGTGGGAATCCCTTCTGTGTGTTGCTTGTATTGGTTAATGAGTAAAGAAACTGCCTTTGCATGATAGGACAGATCTTAGGTAGGCAGAGAAGACAGAACTGAATTCTGGGAGGAAGAAGGCAGAGTCAAAAGACGCCATGGACCCGCTGCTGGAGATAGACGTTCTGAGACTTTGCTGGTAGGCCACGAATTCATGATGATATACAAATTACTAGAAATGAGTTAAACTAATTTGTAAGAGTTAGCCAAAAAGAAGTTAGAGCTAATGGGCCAAGCAGTGATTTAATTAATACAGTTTCTGTGTGGTTGTTTGGGGGCTAAGCTAGCTGGGCAACCAGGACGAACAAGCGGGTCCTCCTGCTACAGACTGAATGTTGTTCCCTGAAGAATCTGACAGGTTCATGAACTGGAAGTATTTATAGTCAAGAGTAACTGACACTCTACTTGGAATTTTTTTTCCAAAAACAATCCCACTCAACAGATATCTTCCAGGGGTGTGAAGACCCTCTCATACATAAGCAGACCTCAAAAAGAACCAGTCATTTCAGAAGATCTGAAAAACTGAAAGTAAGAAAATATGGAGTTTGAAATTTAACACACACACAAATACCTTGAAAAATTAAGAATCATTGTTATATCCACAAAAATGGAAGAGAAAGTTCTTAGAAAGGACCGTTCTAAATGTAGAAAGAAAAAAACAACATCTCCAACAATTGGTGCTAAGAAAATTTGATTTCCATGTGTAGATGACTGAAACTAGACACACATTTATCACTGTTCCCAAATGGATCAGAGACCTCAATCTGAAAACAAAACACTGAAACTATTAGAAGAAAATACAGGCAATATCCTACAAGATACAGGTGCAGGACAGAACGCTCTGATAGGACTCAGTTCCCTCAGGAATTAAGGCCAACAATTGACAAATGGGGCCTCATACACCTAAATGCTCCATACAGCAAAGGAGTCTAGAAGGAATGGACAAAATACGAACAAACAACTAATGAGAAGAAAAACATATTTCAAGAGCCTCGGTGTCACACAGAGCACATTTCTAACAGGCACAGTACCTTGGCTGCCACTCGCTGAACCACACACACCGGACATGGTGGCACAGCCCGGTAATGCAGGGCTTATGAGGTGGAGACAGGAAGATGAGAAGCTCGGTGTGATCACTGGGTCTGTACTGAGTTTGAGGCCCACTTCAGTTACTTCAGACCTGGACCCAAAACACAAAATTAAAACCAGGATGTTAGTTTATATGCTTCAAAATCAAGAAATAGAAACTTGGGGTAGAAAAAAAAACAGAAAGGGGAAAATATGTGGGAAATACTACAAATAAATTTTACAAAACTGAAACACAAGGTTCCTACAGCGACAATAACTCCCAAGCACAAACACCAAGCCCAGAAAAGGCCCCTGCCCACACACACTCTTCTTCCCTTTCGGAATACTAGCAACAAAAATAAATTCGTGAAGCTTTCTGAAAGAAAAAACCGAGTGATCAATATTTAGGGTAGCAGAAAAGTTCCCAATACCCTGCTGGAAAGTAAAGATAAATAATCAATACACACCATCCCAATTCTCAAGGGATATGGTGCCCAATCTAGGTGTCTATAGACAGCGGAGGACGAAAGCAGGAAGAGGTCAGACACTCATGGTTCACGATTCCTCTTTGGACCTTTTCTCGGGAGGCTGTTGGAGAAAGAGAGCCTCTAGAACAAAGGAGTCTATTGGTGGTTTTAGGTTATTCTATCCAGGAAACAAGCAACCACACAAGGAAGATGCTGAAGAGAGAGCGTCCAGAACAGCATCTCCGCAGCAAACAGAGGCAGCAGCATGGACAGTTTAAAATTTAGTGTGTGCAGGCATGTGTATCTGCATGCATGTGTGGATGTGTCTGCATGTGTCTCCGTGTGTGTATCTGGGTGGGGGCATGGGTTGTATCTGTGTGTGTAGGGGTGTCTTGTGTGTTATCTGTGTGTCTGTGTCTGTGTGGGTGTGTAGCTGTGTCTGTATCTGTCTGAGGGATCTGTGTCTGTTTAAGGATACCGTGCATTCTGGGAAGGGTAGAAGCCATAACTTCTCATCTGCTATAGAAAACTAAACTTTAAGAGACATAGCAAATTACCAGGATAAACAGAGAGTGCCAAACTAGTAAAAATTGGCATCAGGAGAAACTGTTGAGACGTTTAGCTAAGCTTTGAAGGATTTTTATTTTAAGACCTGAATACATATGATTTTGAATTAAAAGTAGGTAATAACAAAGATACATATTACGTTTAGAAGAAAAAGAACCACGGGAAATAAGGCCCTGTGGTTTGAGTGAATCCTCCACAGTTCAAATGTTGAAAACCTAATTCCCAGAGCAGGATCACTAAGAGGTAGGCTTCGACCACATGATTAAGTCATGGGGTTGTTCTCATAAGCATGTCAAGATCCGTCCTATGAACGTGTTGAGAATGGCAAGACTGAGTTCCTAGGGAAAGCATGAGCTGGACTCCCTTCCCTTTCTTACATTCCTCTCTCCTGTGCAGCCCTGCACATCCTCTCTCCCCCCATCTTCAGTCGTGGGATGGTGCCCTCACAAGGCTCTCACCTGAGGTGCCACTTCAGTCTTGGACTTCGCAGTGACTAGAACTAGAAGAGACAAATTCTGCTCTTTGTAAATTTCCCAGACTCGGAGAATCTTTTGCAGAAGCACAGAGTAGACACAAGGTGCCAACGATCTATGCATGCCTGAGTATTTCCTTAAACAAACAAAGTGAGTGACAGCATCCACTCCACCAGGAGCAAACTGTCAGGTGGCCTGCCAACCCCTAAGATCCAGTGCTCATTCACGAGGAGAAGGGAGCAGACCACACAACGACCACAGCATGTCTGTCTTACTGAGCAACTGTGTAAAATTTGAACAGTTTGTCAATATGCCGGCTGCCAGGTAAGTTATGCCTACACGTTTTCTCCTGTGCCCCCATTGCCCTTGAGTACACCTCTATCGTGAAGGTAATTGCCAACCTCCAATCTAATAATCAACCTGTAAGTTTATCTTCTCCCTCAGATGTTGAGCCTATGAGTTGACTCTTGTGCACTAAATATTGGCAATCACACTTTGCAGTGTTGACTCCATGTGTGTCTAATGGGTCTAGAAGTTACAGAAATTCATTGAATGAAACAGGAAGATGCCCTTCAACTTCAGCATCAGAAAAGGGGATTGATATTTAAAAATTCAGATTGGAGATAGACGATTTTCTAATTCCTATAGGAATGTTGAAAAGAGCCTTTTACCTTTTATAGGATTTTAGTGCTAGTAATTATTTTTAATTCCCATTGATTTTCAAATAAGGATTCTCATCAGCCATAAAGAGCAGGAAGTGATTAAATATACCAGTGTAACATGGAAGGCAGCATAGAAGTGTGCCATGATCTGCTTCTATCACACATGCCTAACAGAGTCCCCGACACAGGGTTCATGCCCTATAAACACTGAATTAGTGGAAGTACAGACATCCTGGGGCACGGATGGATGAATGAATGCATGGATGCATAGATGATGGGTTCATGCATGCATGAGTATAGGAGTGGAGAAGCTGGTTATCTCACCTTGACTAAGGGAAGCAATCCCAACATTGTGGGCCCTCCATGGGAGACACTAGAAACAGTATTTAAAGGGTTTTAAGAACCTAGGGGAATTTTGATTATCCAGAAAGAAAGATTTTAGATAGGTTTGATCATCCTTTGACTTCCAGTGAGCCAATACATGAGCAATGTAGCCCTTCAGGAGCATAGGTCTCTTTCAAGCTGAGTCTACCTCCTGGGGCCATGGCAGCATAGGTCTCTTTCAAGCTGAGCCTATCTCATCTCCTAGGGCCGTGCTTTCCAAGACACTCATGTCAGAGGTTCTTGCTTCCTTGCTTTAGATTTCAGGGAGCCAAGGGTCTAATAACATAACTGGACTCTAGGAGTTCTTTTAGCTGTTTTTATTTGAGTTGGAAACACGTTTTCCATTTTCTCATTCCAGGTTGTTCCCTTTACCAATGGGTAATACGTATATTTGATCCCTGATTTAAATGGTTTTTCTGTCCCAGATGCAATCCTATTCCCTCTCTTATTCCAAGGTCATTTTATTTACTGAGTACAACGCTATTTTCTTATGTCTGAAAGACAGTTTGGCTGGTATGGAAAGACGTCCATGGTAAGTGAGCCTTCTATGAGGCTGTGTCTCAGGCCACTTGTGGGATTTAAGCTGAGCTGTAAGGAAAATGCAGATTGCCTATGACTTCCATGCCCACTGTCAAACATTTATTGATTAAATGATTATTAAACATCAAGATGCTTCCACGGGAAGAGATCACTGCTTCAGAATGAGAGGAGATATAGAGACACCAGGATAGGATGGCTCCTGTTTACTGGGAATGATGATCAACTTGGCCTCATTGCTTTGCTTCTGTGTGACTACATTTAGGTTGCACTTAACTTACTAAAAGTTCAGTGAAGTAACACAAACCCAAGCAGTCAGTTGACATGTACCTAAACATATGCACACACACACAAACACAAACACACACACACACACACACACACGAAAAACGTAAGCCAACTAATTTGCTTAAAAGATGCATAGTCATCTTTTAAAACGTAAAAATATCTCCTCCATAAATTCTCCTTTGGAGGACTGTTCTTACCTCCTTTGGACTTACAGATGGGTCGCTGGAGACAATCTTCTAACCACTGTGTTTGTACAATGTAATAGATGTTGTCATAACAGTCACTTAATCTTACCGCCAGCCCCCACTGCTTCCCCAAGTTAGGATGCTGTCCTGATGTCCACACACACATACTCCCTCATCTGGTGGCATGCTTCAAACAGGCGTTGACATCATGGGCAGACTTGGCTGACCCACGTCCCCCTGAACACTGAAAAGTGGTTTTCTGATCCCCGAGACTGAACCCAGTAGCTCCTATGCACTAGCCAGTGTGTTACCACTGAGCTACATCCAGCAGCAGAGAAATAAGCACACGCCCTTCTCTTATCTGCCAGGAAGCGAGTGTCATCTCTTGGCCACACACATCCACGGGCTTTGAGGTATGGCTCTGTTCTTAGGGGTTGTCTAACAACATCATCACCTGAGTTCTCCTTTTCTCCCTAAATTGTTCCTCACTGTGGAGACTGAGGCACATCCCTAGTATGTGTCAAGGGTCTTACACTTGGCACTAAAGTAATAGCATCTTGGATTCCACTGGTTCCCAGAGAACAGGAGGACCTATGGACACCATGCTGAGTTGTCTTGTTATAATTACTGTAACTGGAATAGTTCTATGGATGAATAAGTTTAGTAGGCATCACCTTGGAAGTGTCAAAAAGATGTACTTAGCACAGAATATGTTCTGAATGTCCATGAATGCCTTCCCTTGCCCAAATAGAAGGTGAGCGTCCCAGATAAGAACGGGCGACAAAAAAGAACGTGTTAAGCCTTCAGTTGATCCAGGCTGTGCAGACTAGCGGTGGGTGCTGGTCAGGATACACCTGCATGAAGTTTTGGGTTTACCATTTACTACAGGAAGAGAGACACTTAAAAACCTCAAGGCCCAATGTTTTAGCATGAGGTATAGAGACAGAAGAGCACATCCACTGAGATTCGTACTAAGTTGATCCTAAGAATAAACTACATGCAGGGAGACTGGGAGAGAGGATGCTTGCGAGGACTCAACCGCACGGAAGTAGAAAGGGAGAGATGCTTCCAGGAGCTCACACATCTGCAAGTGGGTTTTCTGTCTCTTTAACGTGGGGGTTTGTTTCTCTTGTGATGACAGTCCCTGTTGCACATGCCTGAAGGAAATCACAAAATTATGAAGAACGGATCCAGAAACTCCACTCTGGGGTCCATGAGAATCTTGTGCTATTCCCACAGTTCCTTCATGGCCCTGAGAGGAAATCAAGATGACCGTGAAGAAAGGGGGAAAAAACATGCCCTGCCGCTGGCCACCAATACGAACTGATTGTGGCTAATATATACATCTTTGTACATTACTGACAGGAGAATAAATCATGTGCATGAATTTATTACCAATTCATTTTAAAGATCTGGCACAATACAGGGTCATTCTAACATCTGGTGAGGGTCAGGTGATCAGGGATCTCTCGTGCAGGGGCAGGCAACAGTGGAAAGAAACAAAAGTATGTGTCCTGGATCTACATTCTGTATATCCAGCGCGGGATTTTTCTACAATTTGCTACTTCAGAAGATGGAAAAAAAGAGATTTCAAATGTTAAGTCAGTTTTGCCAACTGTTAACCTGTGCAAGGGGGGTGGCCAACTTTAGAGAGAAGTCCTTGGCTGAGCCACTTCCCACAAGGTGCACTACCTTGAGCAGTCTGGGCAAACCCTCCCACATATATACCTGGTCCTCTGGCCTACTGGACAAGTTTGGCTGCGAATCCATCGCTCTTAGTTCCACTTGTTCAACTGGTCACCACACAAGTAAACAAAGTCTCCCAAGAAAATGTTGTTAGCATTTAACGTCAGCAATCACATTAAAGCTTTATACGGCTTATGCCCCAGTTAAGTTAACCATATCACCACCCGATGTGCCACTATCAACACGTGACATTTGGCTGATGGCACTGCCTGGATGGCGTGTCATCTTTACCTCCACCATGACACATGTGTGTGCATTCTCATGCACATTTGTCACTTCCTTTGAAATCCTCACTCATTGCACAGATTCCAGTGCTGTGATCTGTGCCCATCACCAGTTTCTCCATAAAGGAAGTCAGTGTTGATGTTTTAACCGCACTGCCTCAAAAGTGACATTATTGGAAAGAAGAGCAGTGGCGAATGACATCAGTTGAAGGCAAATGAGAGTCGAGGGAGATGGCTCTGTTGGTAAAGCGTTTACCACCAAGCACAAAGACCTGACTTCAACTCTCAGTACTCACATCGAAGTCTGGTGAGTCAACATGTGCTTACAATCCCAGGACTTGGGAGAAAGCAGTAGCTCCAGGCCTTGCTAGCCAGCCAGAATAGTCAAATTAATGAATTCCAGGCGCAGTCACAAAACCTGTCTCAAACATAAATAAATAATAAGCTGGAGAAGCAATCGAGGAATGGCATTTGATGTCAGCCTCTTACTGGCACGTGTATACGTAGATACATACACACAATGCATAGACACAGTGCACTCACATAAACACACAGAAACAAATACAGAGATGGATGAATAGATAGATATGTAGGTAGTTGCATGGATGGATGGGTAAGTGGATGGATGGATAGAAGAATGGATGGATGGATGGATGGATGGATGGATGGATGGATGGATGGTCGGTCTGATGAATTTAATATGGAAAAGGGTGGTTCCTTAAACCAAATGACATATCTTTATTATTACAAGAAGAGGATAATTTGGATGCAGACAGAGGTAAAAGAAAGTAGCAACTCATATGAGAACAAAGTTAGCAACCTGAGTGTTTACCTGCCATCCAGCAACGTGTGGGGCTCTGAGGAGCTAGATCAATCTGTGAAGCATCCACTCTGACAGACAGAGCACAGGGAAGGAGCACGGCCATGTTGATCCTTTACTTTCTGACTTCTAGTGGCTGTGGTCCTAAATGGAAGCTAACAGACTGTGAAGCATTAATAGGAAAGCTCTGCTTAAAGAATACAGTGGTGCTCAACACCGCTGGACGTGCTGCCTTGGCTTTTACTGCTGATAACAATTCGTTATTATATTGAGTATAACTACTTCCATATAAAACAGCAAAGTCATAGCACAGTGTCTGAAACACAGTGGTGCCCAATAAACAGATGACAAATGCATGGGTGGGTGGGTGGATGCATGGATAGACAATTAAGAAGAGACAAGCAAAGTCAAGCTTTGCAAATGTTTAGGTGCAGAAGTAGCCCTGGCATGGACGGAGCACAATGCAAATCTCCTTACTAAATTACAGACTGCTAGAAATTTAAAAATATACTGATTGCATTAATTCTTATATTTTTCTTCTTTTAGGAAGAGCCAAATTTAGACACATTTTTAGTATTTAAGATCTCATGACTCGTTTCCTATATTCCTAAATCATGCCAGGAGAAATTATTCTTGAGAAATCCATTTCTGATTTTATCCCGATCTGGTGCCTGTCCATGACCTAGTCTACTTGACCACATAAATAGATCTGGTCAGAGCCTCCTGGGGGGAAAATGTCCCCACACACGTCCCCATATGGAGAAAAAGAAAATGAGATCTGTTTAGAAAACAAACTTTTAAGAGGTTGTGCAAAAATATAGCCTGGGGAAAATGAAGAGAAATGTGTGTTTTCCTAATAATCCCTTCAAAAGGGAAATGTCACCTTAATTTAATTGGGGCTTTGCTATTATATTTTCTTCTCGATCTGTGACACAGTTAAACTCCATTATCTGAAGCAGTGACCCAAGATGAGCTACTTTTTCTCTAGAAAAAAAAAAAACTTGCTGACATCATCTTCCCCGTGTCTTTTGTGAGTTCTTTGGTTCTGAATTAATTACTCAGAAGAAAGGAGAGTGAGAGGAGGAATTTCAGTAGGAAGATTTGGGGCTTGTGTGGTTTGACAAGCACATTTAAAACTGTAATAGAGATTTAGTCCTGAAAAAATTAAATTAATGTTTTAATAACATAAGTTATGCAGAGAATGCCAAGGATGGCAGTACATCCCTGTTTCTGGCACTGAAGAGGCTAAAGAACAAGGTATTTTTTGGAGTTCAAAGCCAGCCTGAGCTACTTAACAAGTACCAGACTCTTAAGGGGGGCATAGCAAGACTGTCTCAAAACAACATGAAAATCTGTAAAGCAGCAGTGCTCACTAACAGGGACGAGAAATGACAGGCATGATATCAGCAATTCCCTCGCATCCAATAAGCAGGATGACCCCAGGAAGGATGCTGCTTATCCGAATCTGGAATTGCAAACAGCAACCAAGCAGATGCCTTGAAACGTAGCCCACCCTGTCCAGTCTTGCTTGTGTACACTGAGCACGGCAAGCTAGTCCACTGGGTAAGGCTGCTCCCAAACTGGAACCGGTACCTGCCGTGCACAGATGTCGACATGCTTGCCTCCTCTCGGGCTGCTGTTTACCAGTGTTTTCAGACAAGCTGCAGCTTCCCGATCACAGGGAATGGTTGCTGTGCAAACATTAAAGAGCAGTCACTGTGTTCCTCCAGGATCCCAGCAGCCATGGAAAAACATCACACAAGTCTCTTTAGAATATCACAGTGTTATTCCATGTGGGTCAGAGACAGTAACAGGGACAGACTCTAATTTTATTGTTAAACTTCAGGGATGTATCATTTCGAACGTTTCCTCCCAAGTTAAACATATTACCAGGTAGTGTTTGAATCACATAAAGTCAGAAAATCCTCTCAGAGTCTATTAATATGATCACATACTACAGTAGCCCATCCTGGGCACCGATTTTCATCTTCATCCTCAGGACTAGGTGAGGGTGAGACATGTGCTTGAGGCTAGGATGCCCACTGAACAAGACGATGGGTTTTACTCTTGTGAGTGATTCTGGATATGTAAAATATTGATGGGGAAGCCACAGCTGGAAGGTCAAACTCCACTGAGATTCTTTTAACTTGCCAGAGTTCTCCCTCGCTAAGCTCCTGCAACAGAACTGACATTAGAAAGTGTCTTGACTGCTACCCAACATGGATGTTCAATAATGTTGGACTCGGTAAGGAATGGAGGGACATTAAAATATTAGGCGGCCACCTAGCAACATCGAGAATACAAAATAGCAGACTTTTCATTGAAAACCCTCAGGAATTAAACCCAGGTAAGAAAAATAACAAAGTTAACAAATTATTACAAGGGTAGGAGCATGTCTTCACCCTTAAAGAGACGAGTAAGTTGATGCATATAAGGACCAGATGAGTGCAGGGTTCATATACACAACTCACCTTGTGAACATTGCCACTGCCCAAACACGAGGTCAGTTAATATTCTTTGAGAAGGTGGACTTGAACGGGAACTGCAAAGTTGAAACTCTGACGGACAATCAAAGGAGGTGCTAGAGAGACCGCTCAGCAGCTAAGAGAGCTTGCTGCTCTTCAGAGGACCCCAGTCTGGTACTCCGCACTCTCACTAGGCAACTCCCAAAACCCCAGGGAAGTAAGCATCGCTGGCATCGACAGGCACCTGCACTGCTGTGTGCAGACCTACACATGGACACGTACCAGGCTAGGGATTAGGAATAAGAAAAAATATTTCTAAAGAAAATGTAAAATACGAAGAGGCTCAAGTGGGGAGGAGAGAGGGAATTTCCCGTGAATTCCACAAATTTACAGGGTTTTGTCCTTGTTGTTTCTAAAACAACCCAGGTATATTTTCTTCTTCAAAAAGGCCAGCTTGTTTAGCACATTTAGACATGTCACAGGTGGAATTTTACACTGAATCATGCAAGTAGTATTGTTTTTACAGGGCGTCATTCTAGAGGGATCACACACACGATCTAAGGAGAGCCTTGCTCTCCTGTTCCTCAGAGAGTTCCTACTCCTCCCCATGTCCCCAATGAAAGGGAACATTATGAAAATAGAAAATGAAATCAGAAAAACAAGTGCACTCCATGATGTCTCTCCAAAGGTCTGTACAATTTGTTCCTGAATCTATGTATTTGTCAATTTTAAATGAATTAGTTCTTACAAAATTAGCAATATTACAGTAGAGGAAGAGATTCCCTGATGTTTCTGCTGGCAGATGTTTGTTTCATATTTTTGTTGTTTTTCTAAAGTGGTCCAGAAGTTTAAAAAGAACATCTTTAAAACTCATCAAACCAATTAACCTGCAAACTAACTTCCATTTGCCTTGTGGTTCTCCAGATTTGACAAAAAATGAAGAGCAGATACTATGTAAACAGGAGGGACCAGGAATATCATACAAATATTGAATTTCTATCCCGTCATTTACTTCCTTTCTGACTTTGTTTTTCTCATGGGACTTGTCAGATTTTAATATTCATCTTCATTTTTATTGGTGTTTATTTTCACCAAGCTAATTTGATCTCTGTTGCTGGGACAGCCTTTCTGACCAAAAGCAACTCAGAAAAGGAAAAGATTTGCTTCTGGGTCACAGTCCATCATTAAGGGAAGTCCTGGTGGGAACTGGAAGGAGAAACCATGGAGGGATTTGTTGTTGGGTTCTGCACAGACTCACGCTTTGGCTTCCTCATACAGCTTAGGACCCCCTGCTAGGGATGGGACTTACACCAATGAGTAATCAAGACAATCCCTCACAGCCCTGCACACAGGCCAGTCTGACCCAGTTTCTCAACTTCTCTCCTCCCAGTAGACTCCGTTCTGTGCCAAGTTGACAGTTAGGTTGAATAGAACACTCTGCTGAAAATAAACTTAACAAGAGAGCTTTCTGGTGTGAGGGTTTTAGCAGCACCTGGCACTCGGTAGGCACTTGTGTCTGTTGGAACAAATGAACATAGTAAAGATCTGAAAACTCTACAGACAAACGACTGGCCTGAATCCAAGTTCCTTCCTCCCTCCCTCCCTTCCTTCCTTCCTTCCTTCCTTCCTTCCTTCCTTCCTTCCTTCCTTCCTTCCTTCCTTCCTTCCTCCTCCTCCTCCTCCTCCTCCTCCTCCTCCTCCTCCTTCTTCCTCTCTCTCTCTCTCTCTCTCTCTCTCTCTCTCTCTCTCTCTGCCTTTGAGACTGGAAATCAGGCTGGGCTGTCCGGCTAAGGATCCTCCTGCCTTCCTCCCTGGAGCACTGGTATTACAAGCAATTACAATGCCTAGCTTTCATTTTATTATTTTTTTTATTTTCTAAGTCTAATTAATCCTTTCTGTTTAACTTGTAATTCTTTTTTAACTTTTGAGATCGTAATACAACTACATTTCTCCCTTCCCTTTCCTCCCTCCTAAACCCTCCCATATTTCCCTCCTTGATGTCTTTCAAATTCTGGCTTCTTTTCTCACGAATTGTTCTTATATGCACATATTTACACACACACATATGATATATACATATATATATATATATATATATATATATATATATATATATATATTCCTAAATATAACTTGCTCAGTCTCTGTACTGTTATTTGTATTATGTTTGATGACCATTTGGTATTAGATAACCAACTGGAGACCTCATAAGCTTTTGTCCCTTTTCACATTGGCATATCTATCGGGGTTGTCCTTGTACAGTTTGTTTCCTTCCTCCTGGCTTTCTTAAGCATGTTCCCAGGACCAAATCCAGGTCCTTGTGCTCACAAGACAAGTGCTTCTCCAGCTGAGATCTCTCCCTACTCACCCCACCCTCAAGTACAAAATTCCTATCAGTATTTATCTAGAGCAGAAGGTGGTTTCCCTCAGGACTCACTACCAAGGTGTTTTACAGAAACAATAAATTAAACCACAGTCTATGACGCTTCGCAATTGACAAAAGTGCTCCCCTATGCACTAGGTCATGTGATAGCCCAGGAACTGCCATGTTATAAGTGAGATTACTAAAATCAGGGATGTTGTAAAGATTTATCTGAAAGCGCCAAACCCAGGAAGGGATGGAGACCAAGCGTGGACTGGCTTCTTTGAAAGCTGGAATACCTCTTCTCCACGCACCCACACAGCTTCCCAGTTCTAAATGCCCTTCAGGCTATGTGGGCTCTACCCAAGCTGCCCTCTGTCCAGCATCCCTGTCAGTGGCCAGTTCAGGGTCCAGTGGCTCCTGTGTGAGGACCTTGTCCTTGTCGTCTGTTCGGTTCTTACAGGGTAAGAAATTGCCAAGTGAAAAAGAAAGGCTAATTATCTCTGGTGGATTTGTTTTCTTCGCATCCCCAACAGTGGATTGAAACAAAGCAGAAGTGTGTCAGACACTCAGCTAGACAAAGGACATGAAGGGATGCTTCAGGCAGACTTGAAAACGGACGCCCTGTTTAATCTTTTCCTATCAACATCTGGGCTCTTCTCCAAATGTCTCCAACCAGAGCTAAATTAGAATTTTTTTTTTAAAAAAAATTCTCTACACTCATAGATTTGCAAGAAAGTTCAAACAAGTCACAGCCAAATGTGTTACTCTTTTGAAAGTTTTTTATGTCCCTATAGGTCATCAAGAACTCAAAATTATAGTGTAATTAATTTTCACATTTCAATATTTCATCTTTCCCATGGTTTATGATTGCAGTTTGAGACGATTAAGGTGGGAAGTGCACAGGCTTCCTGGGGTCTGCCCTTCCCCTTCCCAATGCTGTCTACTCTCTCCCCTCCCCCTCTCCCCCTCTTCCCCTCTCTCCCTGTCTCTCTTTCCTCTATCCCTCACTCTTCCTCTCTCTCTGCCCCTCCTTCCCTCCTCTACCATCTCTTTTCATTTTTTGCAGTTTTGGTAATTGAACCAAGGGCTTTGTGCACTCAGCTACAGCCCCAGTTCAAGCTCCCCTGTTCCACTGTTCACCAAAAAAGGGGATTTTATGTGAGAAAATATCTGCACCACTGCACTGATGTGGCCTGTCAGCCCTTGTCTTAGGACAGTTGTAGGCACAGAACAAGATATATCAGATCGAGTAACCTACACAAAGCACAACTTCATTTCTCAGAGCTCTGGAGACTAGGAAGTCCATGTCCAAGGAGTGCGCAGGTAAGCATCCAGCTCTGTCCCGCCAGAAGGTAAACAGGTAAATAGTAATAACAATATTAGCAGTAATAATTAATAATTAGTAATAATATAAACTGTTTCTTTTACTATTTTATGTCATTCATCTCATCTTTCACTAGAATGGAGCTCTCCCACTCATGGTTAAACCCATACTGAAAGTCCACATCTCTTAATATCAGGCAATGGAGATGGAATGTCATGAAACCAGAGGGGACGTTCATATAAAAACTGTATGTTCATATAAAAAACTCGCAATGTTGTACTCAGTTTCATGACTTCGATCCTAAAGAGACAGCCTGAGTTTAAGGTATTTGCAAAAGAAATCCTGTTCCTAGGAGAAGTATCTGCTAAGCTCTGTTCGCACCATAGCCTCATCCTTAGAGCCCCACTGTACCCGCCCTGAGTTTTAGGGACAAAGTTTTATGTACTGCACTGGCCATTCTGACACTATACACCACAGGGTTACCCTGAGTCTTTTCTTTCATCTGGGTGTTTTTCTGTGACGAGGATGTCCACTCTCTTGCCTGAGTTCATGCTTCTTCCTATGTCCATTCATAATGATGTTCAAGGCGCGTGTGTCTGTAGATAATATCAGTTCCGTGTGTAATATTAACTACAGAGCAGTCATTAAGTTACATGTTCCATGTTTCTATCTCATTTATACCTCCACGAACAGTTATGGAACATAATTGCACCCAGACTGGGTAAGTAACATACCCGCAGTTTCCCAACAGAATTATAGGCTTGTTTGAGCTAAAGCCTTGCGTGGGACACGTCTCTGTACTTAGAACTTTCTCCAGAGTTCGCCCATGTCCAGTTAATTGTAGTGATATTTCATTTGTATTTTAATAAATAAAGCTTACCTGAAGATCAGAGACTAAAACAGTTGCCCTAGCCAACCTTACAGACAAGGCAGTGGTGACACACACCTTTAATCCCAGTAGCTACACTAGTTTGCCATCGAAACTAGGCAGTAGTGGTGCACGCCTTTAATCCCAGCACCGGAGAGGACCATAAAACAGGAGGAGACAGCTCTCAGACACAATCTTATTCTGAGGATTCCTGGAGGCAGGATCGCCATTACAGACTGAGGTCTAGGTAAGAGCCAGTGGCTGGCTGTTTTGTTTTTCTTACCTTCAGATTGAACCTCAATTTCTGTCTCTGGGTTTTTATTAATCATGCTACAGTTAACTTCTGTAATTAACTCTTTACAGCCTACAGCCCGATAGAGGCTTCTAACGTCCACACAGACTTGCTGCTCCTCTTCATCAACAGTTAATATGGAGTGGTTGCCCTGAGTGAGGAATTGAGGTGCAGGGAGAAGTTAAAGATCTTGTTCAAAATCAGCTGACTTAGAAGTCATGAAGCTGAAACTTGAAATCAAACAGTTTAGTGTTGACATCTTGGCTAGAAATCACTCTATCAGTACACTGGCTTCTCAGATTATCAAGCATCTCCAAAAACAGCCTTATCAAGCTATTAGAGTTAGAAAATGTTTTCTTCAAAGCTATCTATATCCATGTATGTTTATATCACACACACACACACACACACACACACACACACACACACACACACTGCAAACTTTTCTCGGGACCTTCAGCCATAAGAGCCGAGTGGTTGAGTGTGGTGGTACGCATCTGGAATTCTAACACTCAGGAGACTGCAGCAGGAGATTCCTGAGTCTAAAGCACGCCTTAGCTAGATAGGAAGACCCCCATCCCACCAAATAAAAATAGTTTACTTCTGGGATCATGTGGCTTTTGAAACTCACCAAACCTAATATGTACTGCCTAGCTAGAAATGGACCCTGTGTACACATTACCTATAGCATTTCCTGTAGCTACCAACAAAACATGATATAAAGAAGAATGACTCTATGTATAACGCATTTTGGGTCCGTCATTTTATTTTCAGCAGCCCACTGCAGTATGTGAACACTCAATGTACTGTTGAGATGGATCAGGGGACACAGGAGGGGCAACCCTAGAGACAGGGTCTCAGGGTTCTTCCTGATGCTGAATCAAGCTCAGGAACTCTCACTTCTTCCCACTAGCCCCGGGGACGTTCCTGTCTCTTCAGTTTTGTTCTCCAAGTAAAGTGCCAGCATCTATTCATGGCAGAGCACTGATTTGGATGTCAACTAAAATTGACTGATTTTATGATTCTGTAAAGGTGACTTCAAATGGTGAAGTGATTTCTGCTGCAGAAGATCACCCATAAATCCAAGCCATGGTGACAAGCATTGTCCTACTAGAAGAAGACAGAGTCTCAGATCTGCAGATTCTCAGATCTATACGAAGATGGATTCTCAGATCTGACCTAGAAAAGACATCTAACTTCTTGCTGCGTTCTCTCCTCTTTTTCCTTGTCAGTGCCAGGATAGAACCCCGGGACTTTTATGTGCTGGACCAACATTCTACCACCAAGATACACCTTCAGCCTCCAATCTTCCCATTGGATTTGGCTGTGGCTCTCATGGTCTTCATCTGTATGAATGAGAACGGCCCCCATAGGCTCATATATTCGAATGTTTAGTTGCCAGGAAGAGGAACTGTTTGAAAGGATTAGAAGGATCAGGAGGTGTGGACTTGTTGGGAGGAGTCTATCACTGGGGGTGGACTTAGAGGTTTCAAAGGTCCACACTCAGTCTCTTTCTCTCTCTCTCTCTCTCTCTCTCTCTCTCTCTCTCCCTCCCTTCCTCCCCCCTCACTCCCTTCTATCCATCTATATGTATCTATCTATCTCTATCTCGCTATCTCTCACTCTTTCTTAGTCTCTCTTGCTCTCTCTGCCTGCCTGCCTGCCTGCCTGCCTACCTGAAGGTCAGGATGCAAATCTCTCAGTGCCATGTGTGCCACTATGCTCCCTGCCATAATGATAATGAACTGATTTCTGAAACCATAGGCAATTAAATGTTTTCCTTTATAATAGTTGCCTTGGTTATAGCCTCTCTTCATAGCAATAGAACACCTGGTATCAAGGAAGTTTAAATATCTTAAACACAATTGCTCAGGGAGAATTTGTTGTCAATTAGTCTGAATGTAGAACTGTAGGAGGGAAAACTTAAACCACCACACAATTCTTTGGCAATAATAAAAGGATATCTGACATACCTTTGATTACCACATTATCACTTAAAGACCCTGATCATGAGTTCTCCAAAGGACTGAGAAGGTCAGTGTGTGCCTAGAAGCATCTACTTCATCTCTCCCAAAGCAGGGTAGAGAAGATTTCTCTTTAGTACTTTTCACCTTGTTCAAATGTATGCTTATCATGAAAATACTTACCGAAATATTAAGTTGCATGATTGTATGGCTTTCATAGCATCTCTGATTCATTTAAGGTTTCTGGTTAGCATCACCTTGAGATTCCTTGGCCAAATGGAGACAGAGAACATGAGGAAATGGGCAGGTACATGGTATTGAGTGGGATTGCTTACAGCATCTATAAAAGCAGCATAATGACAGACATATGACTAGTGTGCACTGGTCTAAAGCAAGATGACCCATGACTAAATTATCCTTCTGTGCTCCTACAACAATGACAAAGAAGACACTGAGGGAACGCCAAGGTCTTAAGATCAAGAAGGAACAGAAACTACAGTTCTGTACCCCAGGATGTGCTGGGGACAAGAGGACTAGATGACCACCCTCCTGGATGAATAGAACTAGGAAAAGACAGAGATCATGGCTCCAACCTTTGGGAAAGAGGTTGAATGGCTTAATCCGCAGATGCTTAGGAAACTGGTCCTGATGCAGGCTTTTGATGTCAGTGGTCCTACTCAATTGCTGTGCCCACCACTTTGGTCAAGCCCCTCTCCATTGTAATTTGCTAGTGTGCCCTGCACACTCTGAAGAGCCGATAGCCCGAGAAGTTTCTAATATCCACATCCAACATGTCACTTCTCATCTTGGATTCCTTGAAATATTCACAAAGGATCTCACAGTCCACCTTTTACTAATTACCCTTTCTACCATTTTCAAAAAATCTCACACCCTCCCACTTCCTGCTCTATCTCCAGTGTTCTCACCTCTAGGGCCTAGATGCTCTATGACCCCTTTCTCTAGCATCTGCCCCTAGGTCTTCACCTGGCTGGCTTGGCCGGGATCTCACTTCTTCCAGGAATCTTCCTGTATTTCCAAGTAGATCTTGGGGCCCTCATCTACGTTTCACAGAACTTCCTAAATCTGTATACCATAAATGTTGTAGGAGGCCGCTTGTTTATTTCCTGGCTGCCTAGACTTCCGAAATAATCACAAAGATTATTTAAATCACTGATTGGCCCATTAGCTCTAGTGTCTTATTGGCTAACTCTTACATTAATCTGTGCATCACCACAAGGTCGTGGCCTATCAGCAAAGTTTCAGTGTGTCTGTCTCCAGTGGCAGCTCCATGCTTCTCTTTGACTCAGCCTCATTTTTCCCAGCATTTAATTAAGTTTTTCACTGCCTAGCTCTGTTCTGCCCTGTTCTTCTATAGGCTTAAAGCAGTTTCTTAATTAACCAATGGTATTCACAGCATACAGAGGGGAATTCCACATCACTTAAACATTTATAACACTATGTAAAACAGTCTATATTAACCATAGCATGGGGCTGTGGATTATTTAAAGGCCAAAACCAAACACCACATGGTGTGCGTAACTACCTATCTGTACACAAGAGAGGAAGACAGGTCTTAAACTGTGTAGCTCAAGCTGGACTGGAACTTATGTTTTTTGTATGTGTACGCTATTGTGTAGCCCAGGTTGGCCCCAAATATTTCACGTTACTTCCCCTCAGCCTTTGGAGTTCTAGGATTACAGAAATTTTCCAACTTGCCTGATTTATGAACTGTATTTTTGAAAGTTGTACATTTTTAATCTACAAAAATGGTAAAGATAGGGATTCTTAGAGTAAAACAGTGCCATCTGTTAATAGGATCATCTTTAATGATGCTGGTGGGTTCTGTAGAAGACATGCTAACAGAAGGTAGAGTGCAAAACCCTTCGGGAGGGAAGAGCCTGGGCTTCCCACACTGCAGCCAGAGCTGCTTGGATCTGGGATCAGTTCTTCCCTCCTTCCTTCTGACCACAGGCGGGGCCTGATCCTTCTGCACCACACCCTCCCCCAAACCTAAATATAAAGAACAAAAACGGTGCAGCATCACGGGGACAGGATAAACAGGAAAGAAGTCTGAAGTTACCCTTGAGGAAGGTGAAACGAGGAGGAACAAATGACAGTTGAATTAGCAGAGGGAAGAGCAGGAAGCCCTGTGTCTGCACAGAGAAATGCTAACAAGAAACAAATTGATTCTTGCTGTGCGTCCCAGTGCAAGCTGAAGGGCTGGAGGCATGGGGAGCTTGCAAGGCAGGCTCGGAGTGGGGGGTCAAAGCAGGACTGCTGTAGAAGGAGCCTTTAGATCTCACCTCCCAATCCCAGCCCGTGAGCCAGACTCAGAAGGAGCTTTTAGATCTCACCTCTCAATCCCAGCCCATGAGTCAGACTCAGAAGGCTTCTCTCCTACCAAGTTTCAGCAAAGAGCCTCCAGCCTGAGGAAAGGTTGAGCCCATAAGAGAGAGGTGCTGAGTCACTGCCCTGGGAACAAGGACATCCAGGGAACACACTGGCTGTGGCATCCTCGCATTCTCAAAGATTTCTAGTAGCCAGACCTTTGTGATCTTGCTAATTCTGGAGATGGATCCATGGTCTTGGGGACATTTCTGCTTAATGATGTCCTATCAGTCACAGCCACAAACCTGTGACTCAGGTTTCCTTAAAAAGAATACCTGTGAAGGATGTACCTTTTCTGAACACACGTTTTGCAACTAATGCCTGGGTTCCTCAGAGACCTGAGCCCAACAGGAAACTCTTCCAATGGGCAAGTTCGCCAACCGTCTACTCAAGATATTTCCAAAGCAAACTTCCCTATAGCATGGGTGCCCCTGCATGATTCTCCCTCTCCTGCAGCCAGGCCTGCAGTACAGTCTGGAGGCTGTTCCCCTGCTGCTCTTCTCTGCTTCCTTCCTTCAATACCATTTCCACTGTGTACCCCTTCACACGGCTGTTCCCAGCATCGGGTCTTTTCCTTAGAGACTGTGAACCAACACAGTGGCTTGAACAGTGGTCTGGGGAAGTAGACACTAGTGTAGATCCATGAAGCTGGATGGTTCACTACCTGGCAAGCAAGGGTTTTCCCCCATATCCTTCTTAGGACAGAGCCTGAGTGTGGTACTGCTTGCTGAGACAATGGCCAGAGAAATGAAGATTTCATGGGTGGCAACCACATGTTCCAGGAACCAGCAACACGAATACCCTTTGCTAGTGGAATGATTCCAAATCATCAAGCATTTGCAAGCCAAGTGAACAGTGCCCACTCTCATTGTGGAATTGGCCCCTGAATGCTAATTTGTACTAACACACCACAGAAGGATGCTGAGAATCCCAGAGCCTCAAACACACAATGAAAAGCTACTTATGAAAGCCAGAGGCCCTCCTCTTGCTGTTACTGAAGGAAGGGCACAGTCAGAAAGCATGTCCTGGACCAGCTAGAGCTGTAGACCTCCAGAAATATCTAAATACACTGACAAAAAAAGGTTCATTGTACTGTGGTCAAGGTAATGGTTTATCTTCATGGTCAAATTAAGTGGATTTAGAATCATCATAGACACACACCTATGGGCAAGTCTAGAGGATGTTACCAGGTAGGATGAACAGAGCAGACAAGATCTAAATATGGATGGCAACTTCCAAGAGCAGAAATCCAAGCCAGAATATAAAAGAAAACATGAGTACCAGCCTTTGGTTCCCTCTGCATCTAGGCTGAGGTGCAGTGTGACTGGCAGCCTCACGCTCCTGTCCCGAGCTGCCTTGTGACCTGCCACCACATCTTCCCACCGCGCTCTGGAGTGGATTGCGGGACACAATGGAGAGTCACAGAGGGGAGGGGGTTGAAACTGATACCTACTTCCGGTTCTCACAACACCTCTGCCTCCTGACTGCGAAGACGTAGAGAGCCCTGATCACAAGTTTCAGCTACCGTGATTTTCCCATCCTGATAGCTCATTAAATCCATGAGCATTTCTCCCCTTAAGGAGAAGGGAAAAACAAGAAACATCAAAATCACTAAGAAAGTGTATTGAGATAGGAGGAAGTAGGTCTTGGAGGTAGACCATTAACACATATTCTTATTTGTCCTTGAGGCAGTTGACTTTTTAAAACTTGGTAGATGCATTGCTTTGGTTAAAAATGAATAATTGAAGATCATCCTGGGTGACCTTGAACTCTGACTAGCTTGACAGAACCTAGAACCTAAGGAGAGGAAAGCATCAACCCAAGATTTCCTAGATCAGATTGGCCTGTGGGCATGGCTTTGGGGGACTATTTTGGTTATGAATTGATGTGGAAAAACCCAGCCTACTGTGGGCAACTCCATTCCCTGGGTAGGTCTATAAAAAGCTATCTGAGCATAAGTCTGTCTGCCAGCCAATAGAAGCCTTCTCCATGGCTCCTGCCTCTCTTTGTGGCTGTGAAGTGAGTTCCTTGGTCAGAGCTGGGAGGGAGAGAAAGCAATCTTGCCTTCAAGTTCCTGCCCTTGAGTTCCTGCCTTGAGGTTTCTGCTTGGTGACCTGAAACCTAAAATAAAAATAAACCCCTTTCATCCCTCAAGTTGCCTTAGGTCAGAGAATTTTAACACAGTCACAGAAATGAACCTAACAAAAACCTAATTGCAGGTAGCACACATGCTAAGCATCCTCTAGTCGCTCCCACCTGAAGAAAACAGCATCCCCCTTTACATTCTTGCTTCTTCAACCTACTGTTCCCTTTGTAGATGCATGCTGTCATTGGCTAGTCACCGTCTCTGCTATCAACGGCCACTGATCCACCCACTGTCGGTAGTGATCACTTTCCTTGACCCAGTGGTCTCTCTTCCCTGATTTCACACTGTTCGGTCATCTTCTGGCTTAGGTGCCATGGTTTTCCTTTCTGTCTCTCTCCCTCTGGTCAATTCTCATCTCCCCACATCACCTCTGACGGATCTGGCATTTTTGTTTGATGTATGAATGTGCTCAGGGAGTGCCCTGTTGGACTGAGGGAAATGCCTTTCCTAGGTAGCATGAGAAGACCTTCCCGTTCCAGTTCCCTCACCCAGGCTTGCTCTGGACCATGTGCTGGGCTTGATCCTAGGCAAGCGTCTTCTCTCTGATCCCTTGGACTTGAGTTCCAGACTTTCTTCCTTGCCCACCTGCTCTCACTTTAAGTTAGCTCACAAGGTCCCTGTAACTGTGTCCTAAGTCTCTGTGCCTTTTGGCCATGTCCCTGTCTGCTCTTCACTTCTCAGTGGCTCGATCCTCCTGAGCCACAGAGACAGGTTACTGCTTGTCCTGGGAGGTTAAAAGCAATGTGTGCAATGAGCTAGAGAGAGAGGAGATGCAGTCTGTTAAGAGAACAATAAAAGAGGCCAAGGGAGGCTGCAGAGGAGAAAATGAAAGAGATTGTGCATAGGAATGATGCAGAGAAAATGGACCAGAGAGCATATCTGAAATCGGAGCCTCTGGAGGCAGAAAATTCTTCTGCTGTTGCCATTAAGACCCCAAACAGAAAAACACTGGATTGTCTGGAGCTTGGACAAGTTGTGATTTCCATAAAATTGGGGGTCAGATGAGGCACTGAGAATATGTAAGATTCCTATGAGAGAAAAGTTGAGAATGGGACAGGCCAAGGGTAATTGGGTTAAGATGAGGATACACAGGAAGAAGAAATGATGTTCAATGCCCAGGGAGCTGATGGAGGGAAAATCAATAAAACTTTACAATAATTTGGCTTGGATCTGGTGAAAGAAAAGCCAAAACAATGACCCCAGGATTGCAGCTTGGATGATTCTGAAGTCGATGGTCCCACTCAAAGGACAAGAGGATGCTGGGGACGCATCTGAGACAGCACAGTGATGGCTTCTAAGAAGTCAGCTAAATGCACAGCTTTGGGACATACAAGTCTGAGTTTACAATAAAAAGTGAAGGAGTCCCCGGTGGAACAGCTTCCTCCTTGCCAAAATCTGTTCATGGTTTTGGAAACCAAAGATCTATGCTCCTTTAGTTCTGTGGGTTAGAAGTCCAAAGCTTCCCTTACGTTCTGCTTGGACATTCTAAGGGGGATATGCCGCATTGCCTTCCCTAGTTTCTAGAACACCTATATTCTACCTTCATTGGCTTCTGAATCCATCCTTCCTCTTCATAGACAGTAATATAGTTTAGCATATAGAATACATTTTTCTCTCTCCATATGTTTATATATATATATGTGTGTGTGTGTGTGCATATATATGTGTGTTATACAAGGAAGGGAGGAATGAATACATATTCCTTTTGTATATATTTATTAATTTTATATATTTATTATACAAATATTTATTTTTTCAACATATATATTTCTCGTGTACCCACAATTCTTTTTATAAGCATCTTTGTAGCTTCCTATAGCCTCTCTAGACAACACAAAGTTGTCTCAAGAGCCTTGATTTAGCCATTTCTGGAAGGTCCCTTTTGCTATGTAAGGCAACGGAGCCACCACTTTCCTGGTTAGACTATGAGCATCTCTGCGAGAACTGTTCTTTGTCTACACACAGATGGAGAAACACAACTTTGTTGACGTTTATCAAATGGGGGTCTTTTTGAAAGGAATGAGACATTTGTAATGCGATGTTCTTTTCCATCCATCTGATCAATGATCAGGAGACAATGTAAGTCCAGGGAACAATGGACTTTCTAGTATTCCTAGGCCTCGTCATTAAATCTAATGAGTTGTTTGCAGAGGTTTCATCTCCTGCCTGAGACCCTGCATCTGCTGGCCACAAGGCTTAGGGCACAACAGTACTGGACTTCACTGGGGGATGCAGAATGGCTCCGATGGAGTAGCGCTTCTCCACCATCTGGTTAGCTTGGGCCCTTGTGCAAGGCAGAAAAGTGAGCAAAACAGAGTTACTATCTCAGCTGGTGCTGACCTTGGCTCCAAGACATGAAAAGGCTGCAGCCATATCAATTTGGAAGGGCAATATAAGCGTGGAAACCAGGCCTTCTAGCCAAGGGGTGACGCATGCAACCCGAACACATTGATCCAGTAAAGAGCTCATCAAAGCAAAATCACTGCAATGGGAGTGGAAGAAGGAAATCGTGAAAGCTCAGTTTGCACCTGTTGGCAAGTGACAAGCAGTTGTGAGCCCGCCATTATTCATCCGCCCTACCCTCTTGCTCCACGCGGATTAAATGTTTCATTTGCTCTCACGGGCTCCCTCTTCCCCCACTCCCGCTCTTCCTCCATCATCTCTCACAGTGAATATCAGTGACATATATACAAGTTAGCTCCCAGGAGGAAGAAACCTGTGAGCCAATGGCACAGGCTGGGGTGGGGGTGGAGTTAACATCCCTTGGATGACAAAGGCCTGGAGATGGAGGGCCTGAAGTAGTAACAAGGCTTTGGGAAGGACTCCTTTCACGGGCATGGTTAGTTCACTGATACATCAGAAGTGTTCTGTTAGTCCATCTGGGACATTTTTGATCCTGCCAAGGCAAATCTCAAAATGCAGTAGGGCAATGAAGAACCAGGCTTTACGGCACAACTTTACTGTTGCTGCCATTGCTGCCACCAACCTTCCCAGTGAACCATGAAGTTGTCCCCAGGAATAAGTCCCCTTTATTATGTTTCAGGTCTTGCAGGGCAAGGGACCCGGGTTTTTCTTGTAAAGGAGAACACAGGCCAGCATCCAGTAATAATAATAATAATAATAATAATAAATAAAGTGATGAACAAGTATAATTTGTAAGTTACACCAAGTATAGACATATTTATTGCTATATTTAAAAGAAAATTAAGCCCAAGGCTTTTATGCTGTCAATGAAAATACCTGATTCACAATTAGACAGAATGTATGTGTAGCTTACTGAGAAATCGCGGTACATTCTCACCAGGAATGAGTACAGAACAGAAACCAAATGTTGCAGAGTATGGCTCCATGATCAACCTGAATCATCCAACAAGAAACTGAAGAAAGCCTACTATCGTTGTATTCTGCTGCTTTTGTTTCCTGTTCCACTTCCATTGTTCAGATCAACTGATCCTTGCCTGTCTCGTCCACCCGTTACTGCCATGGGAAGAGATAACAGAGACTGTGGCAGATTTCACCTCCACGAAAATTACTCAAAATGCTGCCCCTAGTGTTTGGTCTGCAGCATCACCTCCGCTCCCTAACACTCCTCTACACAGAAAGTCTGAATTATTTAGGGGGCCTCATCCCAGCCCCCTGGCATCTATCTTTGAAATACTGGGCAGGAAACTCCATTTCAAGCCCCCTCCCCTGAGAGTTTCCTTAGTTCAAACTCCATCTCTGAGAAAGTCCGCCAAAAGGTGACCCCCTCCCCAGAGAAGGTCAAGAAAGCCGGCCAAAGGGATAACCCTTCCCAGGGGAAGGTCGGACCACTCCCACAGGCTATTTAAACTGCCCCCAGAAAATAAACACGTGGTTTCTGGGTTTTGCGTGGTCTCCCTTTTCCTTGCTTCCCCTCTCAATGCTTTCCAGGGCCACCTGGAAATATTGCATTAAACATGGATGTCTTTTATTCGGTTTAATTTGGTTTAATTGGAATTATTTGTGTCGGTGGAGAGGCTCGTCTTAAGAAATCCCTAACAGCTACGTCTCTTTTTGTTAACCTCACTTCATTACAGATTTCAGAACATGGCTCCCTCTGTGCACGGCATGAAAAGCCATTGTGTTTCTCCCCCTTGCTTGCTGCCTAAGGCCTGGGTCTCCATCTTGGAGATGCAGATTGGCAAACACCTTCTCTCCATCCCACTGGCCTCTCCGCTCTGACGACCCTCCCATCCGCCACCTCACTCTCCCCCACAGGCTCCTCCCCCTGCCAGGTTGCTATGTGTGTGGGTTCCCTAAGAACACCTGCTCTTTTACTGTGGGATAGTTTCACACTTAGAGTTGGGTCCACCTCAGAAAGAACACTGGCTAGTTTTGACCAGAAGATAAAATGGAGATTTTATAGTGTGTTTTTAATTTCCCCTCTGTCTTAGTTAGGGTTTCTGTTGCTGTGAAGAGACACTGTGACCATAACAACTCTTATAAGGGAAATCATTTACAGTTTCGGAGGTTTAGTCCATTGTCATTGTGGCAGGAAACATGGCGGCATGCAGGCAAGCTTGGTTCTGGAGAAAGAGCTGAAAGTCCTACAATGAGATCTGCAGGCAACAGGAAGTAAACCAAGACGTTGTGTATAGCTCGAGCATATATGAGATCTCAAAGCCCGCCTCCACACACTTCCTCCAAAAACGCCACACCCACTCCAACGAAGTCATACCTCCTAATAGTGTCCCTCCCTGTGAGCCAAATGTTCCAACTCCCACCCCTTTGTTCGGTTTTTTCTCTTTCTGGCAATTTCCTTTTCACAGGTGGATAGCATGTTCTTATCTGCCCTCCCATATCAATAAGAGAAAATTTACCACCTAACTCTTCTGTCAGTATCTTTTTTTCTTTTTGAGGTTGAATGGTTTGCATGCACACGCTTGGCGGCAAGTGAGCTGATTTTCCAGCTTGCACAAGAACGAGACATTTGACTATGAAACCAAATCCCTTGTCTCTTTTCTCCTCCATCATTCTGACGAGAGCATAAAACTGTCTCTTTAAGCAGAGCTGGGGGTTTCAAAGAAGGATATAAAATATTACAGTTTATATGATCATTAGGAGCCATTCGGTCCACATGCGCATTGAGGAAACTGAGGCCCATCAGGGAGAAGCATCCTTCCCGCAGCTAATTAGAGGGGATTAATCTCATCTTCATCCACTGCTGAGCAAAGCTTCTTAGAAGATAATGACATCTTAGGAAAAACAAAAGTGTGTTTTCAGTGTAGTATGCTCTTGTTAAAATACATGCCTAATGTTTTTGGCAAGAATTGATAGTGAGGTTTCCTCTAAACAAAAACAAAAACAAAACTAAGGGCCCGTGAGATGGGTGCTTGCTTTCAACACTGACAGCCTCAGCTCCATCCCCAGGACTCACGTTGAAGAACGAGAAAACTGACTCCACCAAGTTGTCCTCTGACTTCCATTCATGGGTCATTCCATATGGAGCACACGCAAACACAAAAACATACTAACACCACCATCACCACCAACACCACCACCATCACCACCACCATCACCACCATCACCGCCATCACCACCACCACCACCATCACCACCATCACCACCACCATCACCACCATCACCATCACTGCCATCACCACCACCACCACCACCATCATCACCACCATCACCACCATCACCGCCATCACCACCACCATCACCACCATCACCACCACCATCACCACCACCATCACCACCTCCATCACCACCACCACCATCACCATCACCACCACCACCACCACCACCACCACCACCACCATCACCACCATCACCACCACCATCACCACCACCATCACCACCACCATCACCACCATCACCACCACCATCACCACCTCCACCACCATCACCACCACCATCACCACCACCACCTCCACCACCATCACCATCACCACCACCATCACCACCTCCACCACCATCACCACCACCACCACCACCATCACCACCATCACCACCACCACCATCACCACCACCATCACCACCACCACCATCACCACCATCACCACCATCACCACCACCACCATCACCACCACCACCATCACCACCACCATCACCACCTCCACCACCATCACCACCTCCACCACCATCACCACCACCACCACCTCCACCACCACCACCACCTCCACCACCACCACCACCACCACCACCTCCACCATCACCACCATCATCACCACCTCCACCACCATCACCACCACCACCATCACCACCACCATCACCACCTCCACCACCATCACCACCTCCACCACCATCACCACCACCACCACCTCCACCACCACCACCACCTCCACCACCAACACCACCACCACCACCACTACCTCCACCACCATCACCACCATCACCACCATCATCACCATCACCACCACCACCACACTGCCACAATAGCAACAACAATAAAATTTTAAAAAAAGAATGACCAAGATTTAGTGTTGTTCCCCCAGTGGACTCCAGTGATGTTTGATTCTCGTCTTCCCATAGCCCCATCCCATGCCCATGGCTTTGCTTCAGAGGCTCAGCATCTCCATGAGACCTTGTCCCCTCCCTCCATCCTGCTACCATACCCAGCCACAGGTTAGTTTAGATGACTGATCCAGGGAGCCTTTCATCTAGCCTCACTCTTGAAAGCATTCTCTTTTCCTTCAACAGGCAGCAGCAACAGCTGGACTCGCAGCTGGTGATAAACAGCTGTCTGAGCTCGCCATTTGTCGAGAAGGCACTGCACAAAGATTTCTGGAATCTTTGATTCCATGATCCACACACTCAACCTGCCACCAGCACTTCCCTGAGATTTAGAATTCCACATCCACGCAGATCTTCCTGGATGTACTTAAAGCCTTGTCTAAAACAGAACTAAGAACTCTCACGTCTTCTCCCTTCCTCTGTAACTCCAGTTCTGGTTATTAGCAAGCCAGTTGCCTCCGCCAAAAACCAAATTAACTTAGAACAGCCCATCTGCCCCTCTCAGGCTCCAATACATAAGGCCATCCAGGTGTTAGTTTTGGTTGTCCATAGTCTCTGTTTAAAGGAGACTTTTACTATCATTTTTACTAGAATTAAGCTGTCACTGAGCACTGATAAAAATCATTTATGGTTTTATATGAGAACAAATACAATACTGAAAGTGCTTTACCAATTAATGGAAGACCCCTCCACCCATGGGAAGAGGTGCACATCTGTATGGCTGAGGCAGAAGGACTCATTCAAGTCCAGCCTTTATTACATAGTGAGCTACAGGCCAACCGGAACTACATAACAAGATCCTGCTTCAAATAAACAACACAAAAATAAAAAGGGCAAGTACATAGGAAATTACAAGAGTGACATATCTTAAATGATTAAAGCTGTTAACCCATGGAACCTAAACATCATATGACATATGATAGATATATCATTTCCTTCCTAACTGCAGCATTGCCCTGAGCCATCCAGGGCCTCTTTACAGGCTCTTCCCTCTCTACTTGTGGGAACTTTCAAATTTAAGTTTATCCTAATATTAAAGAAAGAGGTTATTGTCTCCTGTTACTATGATGAATATTAAAAATGAAGACTTAACTTCATTAATATCATCATCTACTTCAGAAAAGAAACTCTGGTTACCTCCTGTGCTCAAAAAAAAAGTACTGCCAGAATAAGACAATATATTGAAGTTGGTGCGCAGGATTCCCCCGAGGAATCGCTCGGTGACCCCTTGGGTTTCTACTGACGTCTTTCGAATCTCAAACATAACAATGAGACTTTCGTCCAAAGGCATCCTTGTGCACTGTTGGTCATCTACGTGATGATATTCTTGAAGATTCTTCCTGAGTTTTGATGACATCGTAGAATGTCCAAGGTGCAGACAATCTGAAAATATACACAGCACATTCCTTTGTAGCCTAGAAGAGAAAGCAGGGGACTTCTATTTTCCAAGTGGGTTTTAAACACATGGTTTTCCTGTCTATAAAAAAGTCATTTCTTGGGGCTGAGGAGGTGGCTCAGTGATGAAAACACTTGCCAGGCAAGCAGGAGAGCCTGAGTTCAAATCTCTAGAACTCATGTAAGAGCCAGATGCCAAGAGTCTGTACTTCTCTGGAGAGACAGAAGGCAAAGACAAGAAAATTCTGGAAGCTCAGGGTTCAACTAGCCTGGGACATTGGACAGAAAAACAAAGAAACCCTGTCTCAAATATAAGTCAAGGACTGACACCCAAAACCTTCCACTGACCTCCATACACACGAATGAACACACACACTTTTTGATTTTTTTTTTTACATCTACCTCTCATTATTAGGAAAAAAACAATTTTAGAGAAGTACCAACTAATAGAACTATCTGTCCAAAAAGCACCATCTTATTAACAAATGGCATGTGTTTGCATTTACTTTATATTCTCTTGTTTTTATATAGTTAACAAGTAACTCAATGTTTTTTTGTCCGTGTCAGAGAAGGATGAAATGAACCAGAGACGCTAAAAGGTTCAAAAATAGGAAAAGCAATCTCCTCTCTGTGTCGTGGCAGCGAGCATAAGGAATCAGAGCCCAGAGCCACACGTAATACTCCCTAATGTAGTTAGGAAGACAAGCCTATCTATTTCCCTCTGCCAGCAGGAGCTTCAAACCATGCTGCAAGAAAAGAAGGGTAGAAGTCCAGCGATCGTCCACACTGCACCAGTGGCTGAGACATTAGACCCCAACCTAGGGGGACCTGGTGGAGCGCTTGATTACCGGGGGACTCTGTCAGGGGACATTGCGTTTCTCGTTGGCACTGCTGACCGATTCGTGCCCAGAGCAAGGCTGGTGTGGGTTCCATGGGGCCTGCTTTCCCTCAGCTCACTCACAGAGTCATTTGCATAAAGCTACAAAGTGAGTGATCCTTGGGAAGTGAGTAGGGTGACGGATGGCCCAGCCGCAGCCACTGTCAGGAAGCAGGGCTTCCAACCTCGCCAGAGCTCAATGCCCTGCTCTCCTCGGCAGAGCTCGGCGCCCCGCCCTCTCTTTGCAGCCGCATGAGTATCCCGTGGGCAGGACACCACGCAGGATGCTTCTCTGACAGCACACAGAGGAGATGAGGACACTCAGGAGCGTGTTGTCACCCAGATGCAGCAGAAATCATTCCCTCTGCTAGGGCTGTACCCATGTTGTCGTCTCAGAAGGCTGGAACTTGCTGGACACACACTCCCCCATCACGGACCCAGGCCCGCCATCTTTCTCTCCTGTAGGCCTTGCTATGGCTTTCATTCTCAACACAAACCACCTGGAGTTCTGGATAAGCCTCCGCACCTTCACCCCATCCTCTCTATATATCACTATATATCATCTAAAGGAATTACAAACTTGATCTAGCACCTTCCCTATGTGGGCTGAGGGCTCCATGATACTTGTGCTAGGCCATCAGAATGCCCATCCGCTCTACTCTAGTGGTCATTTTAGCTGTGTCTCCTCATTGGTGGAAGAGGAGAGGGTACCTTCCACTTCGTTCTGTAAGGACAAGTGAGAAGTGGGAAGCAGTAGATGCCAAGGGCAAAGGAGGGAGGGAGGGAGGGAGGGAGGGAGGGAGGGAGGGAGGGAGGGAGGGAGGGAGGGAGGGAGGGACAAAGTGGGGAAAAGAATTTAAGAAATCTAAGGAAGTATTTGGAAATTAAAGGTGAAAGTAATGTTTTTAGCTTTGTTAGATGAAACTGATATCTGATAGAAGAACCAAAATAATTTCTTATCTCTATGGAGAAGGTTGTTTATGTATACTTACATTTATGTTTGTGTGTGCATGAATACACATAGGATATGCACAAATATCTATATGTGTGTCTACGTTACTTGTATACATGTATGTGCATATGCACCCAAAAACATATGTGGATATGTATGCATTTTGCATAGTTTGCCTGTATACAAACATATGTGTGTATACGTGCATTTATATTTACAAACTCACACTAACTTACACTAATTCTTCCTGGCCCATCTATTAGCCCTGCTATAGAGCCTTCACCACACACATTAACGTGATTCCAACTTTAAAGGACAGATAAGGATTTTTAATCAATATTCAGCCTGGGTGATTGGTGTCTGCTTTTGGAAGCACCTGAGCAGCGTGCACAGCTTGGAAGACGGTGTGGGCCACCTGCTACCTAGAGCGTTTTCAATCATGCCTGATTATGATGATGAGAGAGAAAATACCGGTGAGTTCAGGCCGACGTGTATTTTATCATCCGTGTGAGCTCGGGCAAAGCAGCCCAGCCCATAGATGTCAGCTGTGTATAAGATGCATGCGGCTCTGGCCACCTGCCACAGCAGGTCCTTGGCACAGTGTTCATGTGTTCTGTTAGCACGGCACAAAGCAAACTCCAACTGGCCGCAGTGGGAGACAGGAGCTAGCGTTCGGCTCTTCCTGGAAGGACCCGTGCCCTCACTGACTCTGGCGATGTTATGAATAAATTTCCCGGATTCTTTGTTCTATGCAAATAAATATGTAACAAGAAATAACAATCATTTTGATACAAAGCACTTGGCCAGAGCTGGCATCCCTCTGTACCTCCCCTTTGGCTGGCACTTCCCAGTTTGCCTAGAGTTTTGCTTGTGACATTACACTGGCTGCCTCTCACAGCAAAGCGAGAGAGATGGAAAGATGGTATTTGTTCTCACATGAAATAAAGAAGGTGAGATCAGGGAGGTAAAGTGAATTTCCCAGAATTAGCCCTGCAAGACTTGAGGTCCCAGGTTTATGTGAATCGGAGATTCAGTTTAAAACAGAGGTGCAATCTCCTAGAAAAATGGCAGATGCAGAGGGAGACAATTCTAAGTGTGTGCAGATAGAGCTCTGTGACCTGAGGCCGCTCATTTCCTCTGTCTGGATGAGCTCAGTGTTGAAATGGAAACATTCGCACTGAGAACATGCTATCCTGGGCAGAGCAGCACACATCAGGCAATAACAATTCCAATAACTCAGGGCCACTTTGAGCTCCCTCCTCACCCACTGTGACTTCTTCCCAGGGCCAGCTGGACAGGTTCCAGCCGGAGACTGGCCTTTCCATAGCCAGAACCAACCTCTAACCACCTACGCAGAGAGCCGGCTGCATGTCTGTAACTCAGGACCAGAATGTATTTTACTGTAATTTATTAATTGTAATTTATTAATTATTGACTATCACAGTGCCTTGATGTTTCAAATACATATAATAATAGCATAAAGATTTGTTGTTGGTGTGTGGGGGGGGTGAGGCTTGCGGGAGGCATCTTCACCAGGAAATGCATACAGCAGTCAGAAAACAGTGAGGTCAGTTCTCTGCTTCCACCTTCATGTGGGTTTGAGGGATGGAACCCAGGGAAAGCAGGCTTGTGCAGCAAGTTCCTTAAATTGAAGTTTTCGTGAGAGATGAACACTTTTCTTTAAAGTAAGCCAGCTGAAGTTGGGGCTGGAGAGACTGCTCAGTCAGTAAAGTGACTGTACACAGGTATGAGGATTTAAATTCAGAACTCTGACACACATATAAACATATACCATGAGGAAACTGAGACAGACAGACAGATACTCTGGGCTCGCTGGCCAGTCAGTCAAGCCAGTTAGTGAGCTCTGGGTGCAGGAAGAGAGCTTACAACCTCAAGGGCCATTGGCTCAGGAGATAAACGCGCTCCACTCTAGGCCTGGGCTTGGGGACTCACATGTTAAGAGAGATCTGACTCCTGAAAATCCTCCTCTAAGCTTCACGTGAGCACCATGTTTTCTGTGCACCCTTATTCATGCACACGCCCATACCTACCGACTCCTACACACAAATAATAACAAATGTAAAAAGTTAAAATACTTTACATGAGGCAGACAGCAACTGAGAAACGCACCTGCCACCAACCTCTGACCACAAACACGCTCGCCCGTGCACAACCACACGCTTCCATACTCGTGCATGTAGATGAATAAATAATTGTCCCATTACGATGATACTCCCATGGAGGCAACAGGGAGGATTAGTTCTGACGAGGGTCTCCTCCAGAACCCGACCCACATCAAAGCACCTTTCCCCTCACATGGCGTCATGGCCGCTTCGGCAGCACATATACTAAAACCCACATGGCGTCATGTCCCAAATGTTCCCTTCTAAGTAGCTTGCTTGAAGTTTAAACTCAAGTTTCTCCAGGTCTGGCCAGCCTTCTCATGAGAAGGATACCACCCCAGCATGGACAGAATGCAAGAGGAACGGCTCCTCTGAGCTTTGCCTTAGAGTAAAGTCTGCCTCAAGCAAGCCTGTGTATTTGCCGTCTCTAGGGCAGACGTGTTTGTGAATGGTGACTCAAGATGACACAGTGACATTCCTATTTCGGGACAGCGAGGAAAGATGCCACCCTGCCAATAAGGAGAGACTAGGAAAGGGAGACTCCCTCTGCAGCTGCACCAAGCATTTGGCACGGGGCCAGAAGGGATCACCCACCCTGCGTCTGCCATGGCCTCTCCAGGAAGAAAACAACACACTGCAGGCATGCACTGGGGCCCAGAGCAGGACACTCCTATATATAGGACACTCACATTGGGTGTTTATGGGCTAGGGAACGACTGTGCTGACGTTTTTAACCATTCTTCTTGCTGTTAACTTGCTACTCCTTGCTGTAGACACAGACACTCATTAGCCTGAAGGATCTAAAATGCAGAAATAACCTGACCCTAGGACAACCAGTCCCGTTTCTACGGCAGCTTGGCTGGCCTTTATAGGTTACCATTCAAATATTCCGCTGGAAGAAAGCAGAGGGAGAAAATAGTACCCTTAGAAATTGAGGCATAACCTATATTAAAGGATATTTACTCAATAAAAATAGAGGATAAAAAGGAAAAATATTCATTGTTCACGTCTTCAGAAAAAATGTACCAGCTGTTTTATTATCTTTGATCTGACACAGTCACCTATTTTTGCGAAACATCCATTCGAGATGGAGAAGAGCTTGAGGAGGAATTGATTTGTTGCTGGGAGAGACGGGATCAGACCCAGCCCACCTGGCAGGTAGGAAATGTAAACAGTCAGAGGCTGAAATGAGACCTGATCATTTGATATTGAAGGCTGGGCTAACAGCAGAGCTTAGAAAAATAATTATTATCTCCCGGATCACGCCAGGTAGAAAGCAGAGAGGAGTAAGGAGCCCGGTGCACACAGAAGACTCTGATATTGCTGAATCCAGGCAGCCTTGTAGATGCCCAAGTGAGCTGCCCTGGTACTGCCTCTGATCCTAGGAGAGCATTGGAAAGACCTTTGAGAGGAAACACCAAAGATTCGAATTGCTTAAGAACCCACCAGCACAGGGGATACCCCCTAGGAGTTGCTTTTCGGGGAGCATGCAGAGTAATACAGGCTCTTTCATGGCTTTTGGCTGCCCATCGTAAGTAGATGGAAAGATATTAATGATGAAGACAGACATACGTTGGTGATAGCACATGAGCTATCAAGGTGAACCTGACCTGAAAACTCCCTCTCAGCTAGCTCAGTTTCACAGTACCAGAAGGTGCTATATGGGCCACTGGGGAAGAAAAGTCAACCCCCATCTTACAGAGCGGAGAAGCCTGCATGGCACAATACTGAACTGCTGAGCAATATACAAGTGCCGCCATCACAGGATGAATATTCGGGTAACCGGCTGCCTTCCGGTTGGAATTGAGGACCTCTCTACAGGTGGGAATTAATGCCTAAGACTACAAAACTAGTCAACAGACCATAGCTGTGGAGGGCACACGCCTTGCTAAAGGACCATGGTGTTAAACTACCTTCCAAATATTTGTGTTTATAGCTGTAGATTGGTGCTACTTTCAACTTTGGTCAGTGAGCGGCAGTTCACACAGACTCCCAGTTGCTCCGAGTATTGAGACTAAGTGACTGTTGAAGGTTCAGCTGTCAACAGTAATCTTTAGCATGCACACTGTGCTGGATAGTTTCATGTCAACTTGACCTAAACAACAGTCATTTGAGGAGAGGGGGCCTCAAGTAAGGAAACACTGCCATGAAATCATGATGTAAGCAAGCCTATAGGGCATTTTCTTAATTAGTGATTGCACTGTGGGTGGTGCAAACTCTGGGCTGGTGGTCCTGGGTTCTAGAAAAAAGCAAACTGAGAAAGCCAGTAAGCAGCTCCCCTCCACAGCCTCTGCATCAGCTCCTGCCTCCAGGCTCCTATCCTGTTTGAGTTCCTGTCCTGGCTTCCTTTAAAGATGAACAGTGATGTTGAAGTTTAAGACAAGTAAATAATTTCCTCCCCAAGTTGCTACATCACAGCAATAGTGACCCTAACTAGGACCACACCAATTCCCAAAGGCACAGGGGACACTATGAAAGAGACAGGGAAGACCCCTAGAAGAGTCAGAGGATGGGGAAGAGAGCTGTGTTCTGAATGAGACATGGCTGGTATATAATATGGATTTCCCTCTGTACGCTGTGAATATGCTCTATTACCATTGGCTAATAAAGAAGCTGCTTTGCCCTGTGACAGTGCAGATAGAGCTAGGTAGGAAAACTAAACTGAATGCAGGGAGAAAAAAGGCAGAGTCAGGCAGACACCATGTAGCTGTCAAAGGAAAAAGATGCCAGAACCTTACTGGTAAGCCACAGTCTTGTGGCAATATACAAATTAAAAGAAATGGGTTAATTTTAAGAGGTAGCTAGGAATATGCCTAAATTTTTGGCCAAGCAGTGTTTTAATTAATATAGTTTCTATGTGATTATTCAGGTCTGGATGGTCAGGAATGAAAAAAAAAACAGTCTCCATTTACAAATGGTGCTCAACATGGAACATGGACCACATAAGGCCTAATAAAGCATTAAAAGAGAAAAAGAAAAAAGAGAGCTTCTAGGCCCACAAAAATGGAAGCCAAGTGCAACTTCTTGGCAGCCACATATTTTCAGATAGACTGTTTGCTGGAGACAAGAGTGCATACAGAAAGTTATAAAAAGAAATAAATAAATTAAAAAATAAAACAAAGTCTTTAAAGAGACAATAAGCATAATATAAAAAGCCACACAAAAATGGAAAATACACAAAGAGTCTGGATTGTGTATATTACTGTGTTTTCTTTGAATTTTTTGACTGTGAATAAACTAAGTACAGAGAGACATTCCATTGCATATGCTGCTAAGCTAAACAACATATATATTTTAAAGGTATATTGACTTAAAATTTGAGTCTAAGGATATGTTACTTCTGAAAAGAGATTCTGTTTTTGTTTCTACAGAGAATGAGAACCTGTTTTTGTTTCTACAGAGCATGAGAACCTGTAGATTGACAGATAATGGCTTCTTGGTGGGGAGGGGGTTATTTTATTTAGCAGTGTAGCCACTAGCAAGTTGCCTGTACTCCAATAAATAGCCCACATCTATGCATATGCAGGCAACTCTCCTTAAAGTCAATGAGTCATTTTAAGGAAAAATAAAACATGAGTGTAAGAGGGTACTTGTTGGGAAGAAAAGGGAGTTTAGACAGGGCAAGAAGGAGATAAGAGAGGGTAGTAAGTAGTACTATTATCTAAATACATCATATGTATGTATTAAGTTAACAACAAATAAATACAGATATTTTAAAAAACAGAACTCACTTCTAGGTATTCTGATTTCATTGCAGTGCTGGGCTTAGGAGCCTGTGGACCACATGTGGGAAAGTGATTACAGACGACAGGAGCTTTTGAGAGAAGGCAGCAGGCAAGGAGTAATGAGCAAGATCAGACTGGATGTGGATTATCAAGAAGAGACTGGAAAGAGAGGAAAAAGAAGGCCAGTGGGCCTGGAAGCCAGAGAACCATTGCCTCCCTAGGACTGAGGGCTTCTCTGAAATGCTCTCTCCCTTTGCTCTGCCATCCTTGGGGAGGGGACACTCTCTGGATGGTGTCTGGGTTCTGATGCACTAGGAGAACTGGGGCATGTATGGCCACTGTCCAAATGACCAAACCTCAACAGGTATGCTTGCTGGACACCAGGCTGGTAGGGACATGTGGAAAGACTTTTCAGATTCCACAGGGAATAAAGCTGAGCTGCTGGGGCTGGGACTGGGGCTCATGGCGTTGAGTACCTGCTTTGTTTTAGCTGTGAGTGTGAGCCCCAGCGCTGCATACACCGATATAACAGTGCACACCTGCAATCACAAATCTCAGCAGGTAGAAATGGGAGAGTCAGAAATTCAAGACCATTAGGGGCTACGTATTGAATCTGAGACCAGCCTGGGCTATATGAAACACTGTCTCAAGACAGAAAACAATGCTGAACAAATAGGACACAATTCCACGAAAGAGTGAAGAGAGAAGGCCCTGTAACTGGGCTTGACCGGTGTTCTCACTGGCTGGGTTGAGTAACCAAAAGCAAAAATACTTTAATCTGAAATACCTTATCAGTAGTATGTAAGCAATTATAGTGCCTACTTCTTGGGGCTCTGTGGGGGATTAAACATGATAGGCACAAGGGCTGGCGATGATTGAATAGATAGTACCTGGGATAGCTGCAGCTGCATTGAGGGGCTTCTTTGCTCATTCGGTCCTGTCTTTATTAATCGCCCTCTTTCTCAAGGGCTCTCAGACTATTGACTTTTCCGCGTAGCGCATGCACACTCTGGGATGAGCCTGTGTGTCACACTTCAGCCCGACTTCGCTTTCAAATGAAGCTGCTTGAGAGGTTCATCTCTGCTCTGCCCTCTCCTCATCTACCAATGTCCTCTTCACCACCCTATCCATTAAAATGCTTTTAAACAGTCCTGTAGAATTTCCACCTGACCTGTAGGTATGTGTAAGAAGGTTTTATGGAGGGCTCTCGACCTACTTCCTCCTTCTTGCTTCTGTCTCTCTCCTTCTTTCCCACCCCACAGGTTCACCTGGTTTCTACTCAGTAAGCAAACTGGACTTTGTCAATACGTCCTGGGCCTCGCAATGGCCTCGACCATGTGTCATCACTCTGGGCTCCTCATTTCTCCGCGTATTTGCCTCTATGGTAGCCAGATCCTCAGTGTGTCAGCTATGACACCCTCCCTAGCCTTAGCATGGAAATCCCCTGTCTGGAAGGCTTCCTGTCTCTCCATGCCTCCCACACTCCTCAAAGCTTAGTAAATCTACAAAATACCAAACGAGAGTTTCTGCCTAAATTGTTGATGTATTATATCTTGTCACCACTCCTGCATTTGCGTAGTTTCTCCACTGGCAGAGTCATCCAGGTCAAACAGCTCAGAATTCACTAATGAAATGCTTTTCCCAACAGCCCACATCCAAGTTTCCGGGGGAAGCACGGTGCTACCCCAGAAAGCACACCCACCCCTGCCGTTTCTGCTGCGGTCTTCCCTCTCAGCTTGCTTCTGTTCCTGCCTAAATGGAACCGGTTCTCTCTCTAGCAGCCAAGATCACACCCTCTTACTGTTTACTGTGTTTAAACTTCTTCCTAGAGCACTCTCAATGAGTCCTTAAGATGTTTTGTGGCAGTCACCCCTGGTTAAACTCCTCCCGGGAACCCTCCAATGCTACCTGGCATCTTTCTCCACCCTCTCGCTGTGCTCCAGCTTCACTCGTCTTTCTCCTGCTGAAACAGGCCACAGTCATCTCCACTCACAGCCTGCTACCATTTGAACAGTCTTCTATATGGCAGATTCTTCACCCACTTGCTGTATGGATGTATCATTCTCAACCTTCAAGCTTCTCAATGGTACCTCGTAAAGCTATCTTCTGAATATCCACTCCAAACTCTATCCTCATGACACACAATGCTCAGTGCCAACACCACCTTCCTCTGTATCATTAACAGCATCTTATTCTTATTTTTCCAATCCATTAGAGTTGTTTTAACCCCAGCTGCACCTTCATTAAGATCAACCGTCCAAGGTTCCTCTTGGTTCAGTCGTATCCTGAACCCTGCTGCTCTATCTAGTCACGTAGGCTCCTCAAATACTTGTTAAGCAGCCAAAAGAATTAAACTTACCAAAATTTCAGGAATTTCCTGAGGCTACTTAGCACACCTCAATCTCTTAAGCATACATATATGGTACCCACCCATCTGCCCCATTCTCTGAACATCTGCACAGTCCTGGACCTCAGTCATATCGATCCCATGCATCTTCTCAATAGAAATCCTCTCTTGGGCTTTACTTCCTTGGACATTCTGTCCATGCCTTGTCCTCCTGAAGAACTTAGATGTTTCCTCATCTGAAGATTGTCTCTTGTCAACGTTCTACAGATCCTTAGCTCGCCCAGGTGCCAGCGTACACATCAGACACCCTCGCACAGTATGAGATGATTCTTCCCCTAGACAGCATTTTACCTGTCTACATCCCTCCTCTCTGCGTTGTGTCAATCACAGGGACATATTGTTTGTTACTATATCATCAGACTTGATGACCTTCCATATCACATAAGTGGTACTCAGAAAAAGTTATCAAATTTTAATGAATGAATGAGCATGTGTTTCTCAGCCGGGCTCTTGGAGTAATTGTTTCAAGCTACTCTTACTACAATCAATATGCTGATAATTTTAGGCTAAGAATTCAATATGGCACACGGGGTGAAATAGCATGATGTAAGCCAAGGTACTAAAATTATACCTAATGGTGTAATTATAGCCGGCTGATATCAGATAAGTAGTTGTGACAACTTACTTTAAAAGGCTGGAGATGCGTTTTCACTAATGGCTGATACTTGGTAATCTTGGTCACTTTAATACTGTCAATTGACATGTAACTTAGTGATGATCCATTTGCCTTGTGAGAGCCCCAATTTTGCAGATTTTTTTTCTCTAACAGCACCCTGACTATGGTTCTATACATTAACTACCCTGGACAGCACCTGGAAAAGGTAACTAGAAAATAACCTCAAGGAGCCAGAGCCTCAGGAAGGTGAACGTGCAGGGATGGCTGCATTCCTTTTAGCCCAGAGAATGTTTTAAATAGCTTACTAAATTTTTCTTTAATAATTTCATACATATATTTTGCATTCTTATTACAGCCCCGTACACACTTTCTCTTGCCTCTTTCCCATCCCCATTGTCCTCCACCTTCTTCAAAGTCCCTTTCCCATATGTCTTCTGGTTTTTGTGGTCCAGAGATTTTAACCAGATTTTCTGTGAGACTATAGATCAAGAACTATAGATCAAAACCCTATAATCAAAAACACAAATTCCTTTGTTGCAAAATAACTGGGAAGTGAATAACTGGGAACTGAACAGGAAGCTTCTCCCTGATGGCCCTGGTAGCTTTCATACTACCGAAAGGAACAGCCAAGGCTGCGAGAGGAGAAAAGGGATCAGCTGAGAGCCCTAACTCCAACACCAACCTACCATTCTAGTCGCGCCCCCTCGCACAATAGTGGCATGACCGCTCTGTGTGTAACCAAGGACTTTCTGATTAGACTTGAGGCCCATTCCACAAGAAGGAATTCATGCTTGCAGCTGCAAGCCTGGTTTAAAAACCAACTGAGGAGGTTTCAGACCCTGAGGGGGAACCTACTACTGTTGTTTATCCAGACTGACATAGAATCAAGTCACTTTCTTAATACTTATGTGCATACCCATATATAAATGTTCTCTTTAGTCTTCATAAGAGAAGCTCCTTTTGGAATGCATGGCAGTAAATGCAGACTCCTGACTATATGAGATGGTCAGATCAGGGGATGGCTGAATACTCCACCTTAATCCTCTAGGCATGTGTCATTTCCAGAATGTTGAAGGCTCCATGTTGGTGGACATTATCAGAACATCAAAATAGAAACCACTGTTCTAAGAGCAAGATGGATCTGAACAATAAAAGAACCAAAAATCTTTACATATAACCTATAAATCATCAATCGTTTCTGTATATAAATATTGACTGCTTTAAATTTGAAGTACAATGGAAAATACTTTGTAGATTATAAAATTACACTTCAATATTTCTTCCCCTCTTAAAAACTGCTTAGCATTCCTATGCCATCCAGGAAAGCAAAATCTACTTTAAATGCATCGGAAGATTTTTTTAAGCCAGGGTCTATATTTATAGATGGATTGTCTTGGGGAAAGGCACTTGTAAGAGATACGGTGGCACCCACAGATAGTAGCAGCATGATTGTTCCCCTCAGATCCATAGGAGAGAGGGAAGGAGCCACAGAAAAGAAATCACAGCAGCTGCAGACATCCAGAAATGAAGCTCAAAACCAGGAGATACACTGCTTCTTCCAAGTCAGTCCACAGACAGTCAGTCTCGGGACATGCAGGAATGAGGGGGACACGAAACGACAATAGCTAGTCATTCTTCAGTACCCCCCCACACACACTTTCTCCAGAATGTCTTCAACTTCCAAGACATTGTTTTGTACCACATGGTTCTGCAGATCCATCTTCGAGAACCAGCCGCTTCTTTAGAAAGATGCAATTTAAGCTGAAGGTCTCTCTGAAGTTGCTTCTATGATCTTTGTCATTCAGATTGTTTACAGAGGCCAAGGGTCACCAATTACTTTGCCCCCAGAGCTAGATTGTGGAATGCCAGGAAATTGCTTTCAGTGATACTGCAAATTAAAAAAACAGAGTCACGGAGCCTCCGAAGACATCGATTCTCCAGCCTGTGGCTTCGAGAGTGAGGTCAGATGCCTCCCACGTTCGCTGTTCTGTCTGTAAACCCGGCTGCATGTGTTTCTCTAGTTTGAGTAAAAAATACACTTTGTTTTGGGGGTAGATAAACTGTCTTGATATCACGCTTCTGCTTTTACTTAGAAAATTATTACTCTCTACACATGTAATTATCCTGCCTTATAGCCTACTCTTCACAAAATCAGAACAAACTGAAGAGTAAATCCATAATCTCGACAATGGATAAACATTTTGAAGTGGCACTATCGGTCCTGCGTAACCAGCCTAAACATGGTTTCTGGCTCATAACTGTTGAGTGCCTGTGTTTATCTACCTGTGTGTCGAGATCCACTTGATATTTGTTCATTTTCCTGGAAGCATATTGATAATCTCTTGTACATTTTCTGCTACAATTGGTTTTCTTTTCATTTGTTCCAGAGACAGTTTTTCATTTGTTCAGGCATTTTCTGATTAACTCATTTTTTTTTCCCAGCTGGTTTTGTCTTCATTTTCCCTGCTTTCTCTCTGGTATTTACATCTCTTAATATTAATCACACAAACACTGTCTCTGTGTTCTTTGATCTGCAAAATGTGCTACTCCTTCACCTGAAGTATTACTAATTCCCCTAATTTTTATTCTAGCAGTGTGGTGATTCTCTGGGGAGTGGTGTTATTAGGTATTTGGATTGTATCAGGATCCAATTAGACTAGTTAAAGTTATTAACTTCTTAAATATTTGTCTGATTTTTATCCATGTTTTTCCTCCACCCCCATGGTTATTTGAGTACACGTCTGCTTCTGTTAGATACAAACACTTAGCAAGGTCAGATCCTGCTATCGGGGAGATTTTAGTGTAAATGTGATTTCCACACTTCAGGCTTTTATTTTACACCTTCCCTTTCACAACAGGGGGCAGCTTGGTTAGCTTTATATGTCAACTTGACTGGGACATGAACTGACCGATATTTGGGCCAACACTACCAGGGTTGCTCCTGCGTGGATGATGTTTTTGGTTGGCATTTAAATCAGTGAGTTGCACAAGGAGACTGTCCACTTTAAGGCAGCAAGCCTTGTCTGTTCATCTGATAGACTGAATAGAATAAAACTACACCCTTGAACCATAAGTATTTTCCTACTTTGTTATGACTCTCTTGAACATTATAACCAATACGTCATTTCAGATTTCACATGCCTTTAATTAATTTTCGTCTGTTAATCTTCTCTAGTAGTCTGCCTGCTTTCAATAAATGTTAATTCCATCTTTCTAGATTCTTGAACAACATTTATGCAACAATCCTTGGCTTCCATTTTCTAGAACATTCTACAATAATTCTTCAGAAAACTGCATTGTATCCGACTCCAAAATATAAGCAGAAACTCCATTTGCCATCGGCACCTGCTCTGACAGAAGTCACCATTGTCCTGAGTCTTACAGTCGTCAACTATGTCCTCATTGGCTACCATGGTTTCAATTGTCGATTTCCAAATGTTGAAATATGAGTCAGATCAGCCACTCTTATGTTTATCAACCCATGAGAACCCCAATGAAAGCAACAGAGGCTTTTCCAACTGCTCACAGAGAGCCACCATGGTTTTCCCTGCCGCCTCTCTGTCCTGACCCTCTTCCACCCCTGGCCCTTCCCAAGAGTGCCTGCTGTCGCGCTGGTCTTGTTGCTCTGCCTCCAATTGTACCAGTTGCCTCTGCTGCAGGATTTTTCACAAATACTACTCTGATTTCCTGGGTCCTCATCCTCATCTGCATGGTAGCACCATCCTGTCCAAAAACATAACAGTTAGGAGACAGCAGTCCTCTCTTCCTGTGACGTTGCACCTCCCTATTTACTTCATTGTAACCATCGCCACTACACACAGTGCAGGTGCGTTCTGACCTCTTGGCTCCTGCACCGGATTATAAACCACACGACTGTAAAAGTCAGGGAAGGTGCCTTCCCCGTGGATTCTCTAGCATCAGATCTTGCCTGGCACAAGGCAGGTGCTTAAGAAATATTTGCTGATGGATTAATGAACATTTGTAGGTGACCATTTAGTATAAAAATGAATGGTTGCACACTTCTGAAGAATGTACTGTGGATGTGAGGGAAAGAGGCTGCTTTTATCTAGAGCTAGGAAGGAAGGCTCTCCCCAGGAAGCTCTTCCGTGAACAAATCCCATTGTAGAACGCAATGAGAGGTGGTGTAAATAGAACAGGAAGCTGAGGGTACAGTGGTTATCACTTGGGCTTCCTGTTTGGCAGCCTTGGATTCACACCCTGACCCTGCCACTTGATTACGAGTTTAATGCCCTTCAGCTGGACTCTTTACCTGGCCCTCCGTGAATGCCCGTTTCCTGAGGCTAATCCGTGAATGCCCGTTTCCTTAGGCTAACCCGTGAATGCCCATTTCCTTAGGCTAACCCATGAATGCCCGTTTCCTTAGGCTAACCTGTGAATGCCCGTTTCCTGAGGCTAACCCATGAATGCCCGTTTCCTTAGGCTAACCTGTGAATGCCCGTTTCCTGAGGCTAACCCATGAATGCCCGTTTCCTTAGGCTAACCCATGAATGCCCGTTTCCTGAGGCTAACCCGTGAATGCCCGTTTCCTGAGGCTAACCCGTGAATGCCCGTTTCCTGAGGCTAACCCGTGAATGCCCGTTTCCTGAGGCTAACCCGTGAATGCCCGTTTCCTGGGGCTAACCTGTGAATGCCCGTTTCCTGGGGCTAGCCCGTGAATGCCCGTTTCCTGGGGCTAACCCGTGAATGCCCGTTTCCTGGGGCTAACCCGTGAATGCCCGTTTCCTGAGGCTAACCCGTGAATGCCCGTTTCCTGGGGCTAACCCATGAACTAAAGAAGACTACGTGCTATGTCTGGCTAGAGTCTGAAGAACAAGAAAGCATGGAGCGTGGTAACTTTTTTCAGATGAACAAAGAATGGTGACCACACAGGAAGAGACAAAGCAATGAAAGTCGTCAGACACAGGAGCTCCATGGCCTCATGTTGTTGAGCTTCGGAGTTACACAGAGGGGACATGCAACCAGTGGGATCTTTATCCACAGGTGCCAGGAATTCCTAGACAGCATTAAGTAAGATTATGGTAAGAATGCAGGATGCGTGTATACTCACACTAGTCGGTGTGAAGAGGAAGGAGACGTGTGAGTACGTGCTGCCATTGTAATGTGGGATTTATAGACAAACCTGGCTTCTAACCTCAGTCCTGCAATACTCTTTCAAGGGGTGCCCCATCTGTGTTCTGGTATAAAGATGAAAAGTGTGACTATGTTTAAAAACTTAAGACATTCTCACATAGTAGCCGTACTACTACTACTGAAGACACCGTGAACATTAGTAGCTGTGCTCAGGAACCCGTGAACTTGAACTGACCTGAATCTGTTCTCCCTGATGACTAGCTTTCATGCTACCAGAGGGCAAACTTCCAGAGCAGGGAGGCCACCGACAGCCCCATGCCGCCGTGTTCCCTATGAATAACCACCTACAATTGCCACCTCACTAAACTAGCGTAACCCCTGGCTACGATCGAAACGTTTGCCCTCACACCCACAGATGAGGCTAATCCTCACTCCTCATCAAGGAAAACTTGCTTTTCAGCACATGGAGACCATTACAGAAAACCACAGCCAACCAAAATGCAGAGTTGTGGAGCCCAGTCCCAGGGGACACATCTAGTACAACTCCTATACCTAAGACTCAGGGCTCATTACAGAAGAAGGGCTAGAGAAAATGTAAGAACTAGAGAAATTGAGAATTTGCCGTGAGATTGTGTCCCCTAGGAATGTCAGAAGCTATACTCACAAAGGGACTGCCTAAACCTTAGCTGAACCAAGAAAGCTACAGACCTATAAACCTCATGTGGACAGGGCAGTGCGAAACCCAGGAAGCCTCAAGCCTTCACAAAGAGCTATGAGCAAATAAGGAAATTTGAGAGCAGAAGAAATAGTCTTCCCAGGGAAGAATTCACCAATTGGCTATCCAATTCCAAATGGTCAGTTCTGAAAATGTATAGTATATACAAGTAACATTGTATGTGCCGAGCAGGTTGTATTTATACATTAGGAATATATGCATAGATAACAATTGATGAGAGCAAAGACCATGAAAGGAAGAAAGGAGACATACATGGGAGGGCTTGGATGGGAGAGAAGAAGAGGAAAATGATGTAATTATAACATGAGAAATTAGCAGAGAAATTAATGAACAAATAAAATTAAGTTTCAAAGAGGGTAGGCTATTCTAATCTAGGAACACTATGTCTTGACTCTTTCCAGAACTTCCTTAAAGTAGTGAAATTTGGATAGACAAGAACACATCCTTAGAGCCTATCTATATACGGAGGCAATTAGACTTAGATCTTGCAACTGCTCAAAACAAAAGAAAATTGTGGTGTTTTTGTTTTGCATTCCTCCACCAGTTAGGGTCTTTAATTACTGTTAAAAATGCCTGCCCTGATGGCACTGAGCCACGGGTCCTACATCTAAGTTCATATAATCTTCAGATGCACAAAGAATCAGGTCGAAGACTATTTCAGAGCAACCACGCACAGGGAATACTGCAGATTCTACTGTTGCCATGGAGAACAGACACAATTCACACCTCTGAGCAGGGCAGTAGAAGCCAGCACCTCTACCTTTGCTTCCTGGAAAGCTGAACGCAACCACTGCTACCTTTGCCATTCTAAGAGTACCTACTAGAGGTTTACTCTAAGTGGAGGTCCATCGAACAGGGGCGCCCCATTACACTAGAGCTGTAAACAAGGCCAGTAAAGAGATCTTCATGAGCTGGGAGGGACCCGGGATGACAACAATTCCCCAGACACAGAAGAAAGATGTTGTAAGCATTCTCAAAGACCACACATGCGACAGTTTCTGCTGCTGTTCATAGACATTGCAAAGCCATGGTGAAAGAATATTGACTAGGGAGTGATGAGAAAAGTTGAGTTTGGAATGTCAGCCGGATATGTCTGGCCGACATCTGGAACCACGGGTTATGCTCTGGAGAAGTCACACAAACGTGAAGACTGATACAGGTAAGGGGAAGCAGTTGCTTGCTTAAACCCTTAAGAGTAGTTTATGTGCACTTGTCCTTGACAGTGTTTCAATTTTAAGAATATAGAGAGAGCCAGCAAAGAAAATTTAAAAATGAGGCTCAGAAATCTAGAGATTTGGGCATTGCTAAGCGATAAACGCATCTTATTAGCAAAAATAATGTCAAATAAATCGAGAACCTCTGGAATTCTTTAATTCCTGGACTGTTAGTCTTAATGGACATAAATTGATTAATAATCATGTTGATGTATTCAGAAAAATCAGGTAAGCTTTTAGACTTGGTATTGAAATATTTTGCCAATTTGGGGGCTTCTTAAATAGACTTGACAGTATTTCCTTCCTTCCTGCTCTCAATGAATTTCAGTTTTGAATGGTTTCCCTACTTCTTCAGATGGTTGTATCAGTCACGGTTGGTCAAAAAGCAGAATTACTGTCTGATAAAATGTAAAGGAATCATGGTGCTCGGTCTTATTTCTTTATGAAAGATGGAAATGGGGATGGGGTAGCTGTTGCTGCAGAATTTTGGCTGGGAACATATCTTGAGGCTAAACTATGGAAACCATTGTATACATTAGACCAGTCAGTACAAAGGAAAGCTAGGCGTGACCAAAAGGACAAAGAAGACCTTGCTTTGATGGACTAAATCCCCACAAGGTCAACTGGGGAAATTTGGAGACCATGATGGTGTCTCATGACTTTGACTCTGAGGTCTGGTATGACCTGCTGAAGAACGGTGCGTACCTTTCAATACAGAGTTGCACATACACATTCTCCTGGTCTTGGTGAAGGTGAAGGAGCTGACTGCCTGGGAACTGGAAGAACAATGAGGTCAGATACTGAGTCATAAAACCCTATTCAGCCAGCATAGAAAAGATGGCATCCAGCTGACTCTGCTTCAGATGTGAATGTCGATTGCCTCTTATGACCTGAGCTAACCCCAAACCTTCCATGGAAGGGAATTTGAGGAAACACAGAACCACCCCACCCCCACTTGACTAGACTGATTCATTACAGTCATTAGAATATGTATTCATAATATTTACATTTTATAATTCATCTAACTCTATGGAATATTAATTCTCACTAAACAAAAGCCCTGTATTTAAACTCTTCACAAATTGCATTTGTCATGAATTGACTATAAACATGTTTTTGACATAGGGTCTTACCATGTAACCCTGGCTGTCCTAGAACTTACTACATATAACCAGGCTAGCCTCAAACTCCCAGAGATCTGCCTACCCTGCCTCCTGAATGCTAAGATTAAAGCATGATATCATCACACTTAGCCTACAAACACTTTTGAATGATGTATTTATTTTATTTTACGTGTATGAATGTTTTACCTGAAGCATACCTGTGTGCCACATGTGTGTCTGGTGTCCACAAAGGCCAAAAAGGGACATTGAATGCCCTGGAAGTGGAGTTACAAATGCTTGAAAGCTGACACACAAATGCTTGGAATGAAACCCAAGTCAGCTGGAAGAGCAGTAAGTGCCCTTGGCCTCTAAGACATTCTCCAGCCCCTCAAAAAGAAACGGTAAATACACATCTTTAAGAACTATGGTGTTCTGCATGTCTCAAGCACACCTCACATTTGAGTGTTTAATATTCTAGCACCCACACACTCCACCCTGAATGACAAACCTGAAAGACGAAGTCCTATGGTATCTTTTAAACTAAGTAGAGCAAAGAGACTACTGCTGGCTGGTGAGGAAGCTCATTGCTTCTCTCATCATTCCTGGAGCAGATTCTCCTGGCATTAGGGAGTGGGGGATGAATGACTGCAGGGAAACTGAGGTTCCGAACTTGATTGAAGTTCCTGTTATAGTATGGCCGTGTGTGTGTGTGTGTGTGTGTGTGTGTGTGTGTGTCTTATATGAAGCTTCTATGCATATGTAGATACCAGGCTCTCTCCACTGTACTGTCTTTCAAGGGTCTCTCCCTGACCCAAAAGTTCTCATGAGCTCTCTCAGGTTCTAATTGTCTACATCCACCCCCTTCCCACTAACTCAGACCCTTGTGTTCACAGAGCTAACACCGTTGCCCACTGGCTCATCGCCCCAGCCTTTCACTTCGAGACTTCATTATTTTTTGCTCCTCGTTCTCTTTTTCCCACTTTCAACCTCAGACTCACCTTCTCTCCTGGAGACATTTCTCTCTCTTACTCCTTAAGATTGTGAAATCAAAAAAGGAAGAAGAAGAGGAGAAAGAGGAAGAAGGAGGAGGAAGAAGGAGGAGGAAGAGGAGGAGAAGAAGGAGAAGGAGAAGGGGAAGAGGAAGAGAAAGAGGAAGAAGGAGGAGGAGAAGGAGAAGGAGAAGGAGAAGGAGAAGGAGAAGAAGAAGAAGAAGAAGAAGAAGAAGAAGAAGAAGAAGAAGAAGAAGAAGAAGAAGAAGAAGAAGAAGAGAAGATGGGCATTTGGTGATCTATCACTTTCTTTTTGGTAAAATGAGGTTGGAGCCACACTTGTCTTTCCAGGTTGCATCTGAGCTTGCAGTTACTTCTTTTTTTTCCCATTCACAATACATAATAAATCAATGGTATTTGTCATATTCTTCGTGAGTTAGGCTGTGAGAAATAATAGTTTGTTTGCATATATTCTTTCTAAAGCCTCTTCTACTGGGCATGATGATACAGCTCTCATCTCAACCACTTGGCAGGATGAGGCAAGAGGATTGAGAGTTTAAGGCCAGCCTGGCCCATATCATAAGATCCTGTGACAAAGTAATCAAATGTGTAAGATCTACTTTTGGACATGTACCTTGCTCTGTGTGCAGGTAAGCACACAGGTCAAAGGTAAGTGACTACATGGGTGATGGGGGTGTGGTGATATGCATAGATACTGCATCAGAAGAAGGGAACCACTTCAAGTCATTTGCTCATGACTAATTTTATATATTAACATTTCTGCTTTCATAAATCTTCATAGATTTTTTTCCCACTGGAGGATTTTTTATTAAATAAAATTCTTTAGGATTTTGCCAGTAGATCTACTGACATTATAACCTGCAGAAGATTTGAGGATTTGAGATTTTTACATTATAAATCAGTGATAATTCAAACCTTTGGTTATATGCAGACCACAGGGGTTGCTGGGGTGTTTATGAGGCGCATAAACATGGGAACTAAAATTTTTAATATTGGCTTTCTAAATCACATGACTCTCACCACATAGACAAATACACTGCCCAAGTAACTAGCATGTAAAATAGTCTCATTTGATCAAACACTGCTGACATGCAATGCCTGAATATAGATTTTGTGATTAGTGGGGTGCTAGATTTAGGTTTTTCTCCTGTATAATATCATATAATACCTACTCGATCACGGCCCTGTAGTTAAACCACAGTTTGGGAGGAGAAATTTGAAACGAGAGACTTCTCATGAATATTTTTAGATGTGATAATGGTACCATGATTATATACATTAAAATATTTTTAAAATTCTCATTTAGAAACGCACGTTGGGATATTTACACATGAAATACTCTGGTGTCTTGGATTTAATTCAAAATAATATTTTGCTGAAGAAAGAATAGATGAACAGGCCTGGCTTCCTGTGGTAATTACTGAGGTCGGGTGGTGCATGCATGAGGGCGTATTATGTTCACGCCACCGCTTCTGTTCATGGTCAGGGTTTTCCACGACAAAACTTAAAAAATAAAAGCCCCAGTACTAGATCACGGAGCGGATGATTTCATGGAGAGACAACCCTAAGAACAGAGGTCCAAGCCTTCAGAACACTGTCTCCGCTTCTGCTGCACGTGGAACACCTTGACCCTCCTCTCCTTATGGCTGGCCTGCCCTCCTTTCCAAACAGTTCAATTGCTGCCTCTCTGTGCTCCAGGGGAGCACATCATCACCTCGAGATCCACAGGCTGCTGTCTCCCCGCCATGTCAGAAACACCCTCCTGCCTGGTGTGCCATGACTTGCTTCTCTGCTTCCTCTTGGTGTTGATCAGATACAAATGTCTTCCTGTTGTTGCCTCTGACAGCTAACTGATATTAGAGACACCTACCTGACCTCATTCTGTATCCTTTCTCTCTGACTGACTGGTCTGTATCACATTTACTGTATGTAAACATAGTGTTTCATTTAGGTAGTTAGTATCAAACGTTCTTTTCTCAATAAAGGTATGTAGCTATGGCTACTTTACGCCTTTTAAAATGTTTGTTATTTTCTTGTATGTATGTGAGTTTTTTCCTGCACTTATGTATGTGTTCGACCTGCATGCAAGGCCTGTAGAAGTCAGAAGAGGACATCAGATTCGTTGTAACTAGACTTATTGTTGATTATGAGCCAGCATTTGGGCCCTGGGAAATGAACTCAAGTCCTCTGCTCAAGTGGCAAGTGCTCTTAACCACTGAGCCATCTCTCCAGCCCTTATTCTTCAAAAGCTCCCCAGTATTTAGAACCCTACCTGGCACATAGACAGCCTGAAAAATATCAGGATATCACTAAACCAATGATGGGTGAACAAATTCAACCAACAAGGAAAATCAGTGCAAAAATGTAAATTTTGCAGCTATACACAGTATTTATTCATTTTATTCCACATCCCTTCATGATAAAATTCTCGACAAATTAGGTACAGAGAGAACATAGTTCCATATGATGGCACTAAATTGCCCAAACCCGTAGACGACGTCATAGTAAACCTGGGAACACAAGAAGAACAAGAGAAAGGGTTTTCTGTTTTGTCATGTCTGTTCAACACACTGGAAGTCATAGCCAGAGCAATTAGGTAAGAGAGAGAAATAAATAACATACCAATTGGAAAGGAAAAAGACAAATTATCCCTGTTTGCAGACAACACAATCTTATATAGAGAAAAAAAATCTAAGTCCTCTACCAAGAAAACTGTTTGGACTGGTAAATCCAGTAGTTACAGGATGCAAAATCAACATGCAAAAACCTGGAACACTGCTCCGAGCCAATGGCACACCAGCTAAAAATGAAAACAAGAAAGCAATCCCATTTCCAATTGCCTCCAAAAAAAGACTATGAATAAATTTTACCAAGGAGATAAAAGAGATCTATAAAGAAAATTATAAGACACTGAAGAAAGATATTGAAGATGACACCAGAGCGCAGAATGACATATCTTCTACATAGATCGGAAGAGTGAATTTTAAAATATCCGTATTACTTAAAGTGGTCTGCATAGTCTGTCTCCATAAAAGCCTGGTGACACTCATCCCATGAATAGAAACGAGTCATAAAATTCCTGTGCAGGCACAGAAGACCCTAATTAGCCAAAGCAACCATGAACAAAGGTGACGACAAAGCCGGCTTCGCACACACAGCAGAGTTGCTATCAACAAACCAGCTGTCATCCTGAGCAAAGGTGGGTCCCTTCTGCTGCACACTCATGTCTGTCTCCTGAGGCCAAATCTCAGTCTAAGACATTGGCTGTAGTGGGAGGCTGCTTGTTCTTCCCAGCCACCTGGCTAGCTTAGACCCGAAATAATCACACAGAAACTGTATTAATTAAATCACTGCTTGGCCCACTAACTCCAGCTTCCTATTCATTAACTCTTACATATTAATTTAACCCATTTCTATGAATGGGTGTATCACCACGTGGCATGGCCTTACTAGCAAAGTTTTGGCATGTCTGACTCTGGTGGTGGCTCCATGGCTTCTCTCTGACTCCGTCCTTCTTTTTCCCAGCATTCAGCTTAGTTTTCCCACCTAGTTCTGTTCTTCCCTGCCACAGGCTCAAAGAAGTTCTGTGTTCATTAACCAATAAAAGCAACACATAGACAGAAGGACCTCCCATACCAATTGGCCTCATTAACACATGTCTCCTTCCTGGGAGACCGCAGCCATGTGACTGTCTCCTGAGTCCACACATAGGATGATGTCCTGGGTGCAGCTGGCTCCACACTTCCACTGAGCAGCTCGTGTTGCATGAGGGCTGGGGTTTGTCAACACATCCTAGAGCATCTCTGTGTTATAAATACTCCCAACTTCTATTCAAAAGAAGGCAGTTTTTATTCAACCGTGGGCATCTAGTCAAGCTGTTAGTGATGCGCAAGCAACTGAAGACTCCCACCTTTGTTTTTTAAACATAAAGGATTCATTTTTGATTAAGGAATTGATTTTCATGGGCTGGTTAAATTTGCAGTTTAAGGAAAAAAGAAACACTATCTTAAGAATGTTGAAAAATTCTGTCAACTGTGTAGCAATTAAATGACAGTCCAAAAGGCATGGAGAGGTGGCTAAGCCGTTAAGAGAGGATGCTGCTTTTACAGGAGACCCGAGATTGGTTCCCAGCATCCATATTGAGTGGCTCACAACCATCTGTAACTCCAGTTTCCAGGGGTCCAGTGCCCTCTCTCGGCCACTATTAGTACTGCATTCAGGTACACAAACCTGTACACAGACACACACACACACACACACACACACAACTTTGAAACTATTTACATGACTGGTGGACTTTTATTTGTGGAAACTCTTCTTAATGAGTAGGAAGTGGTACTCCCATCTCACATCAGCCTTTGCAGATCCTGGATTCTGAGTCAATGCAGCAAGCTATGGAGTGACTGAGCTATGTTTGTAGAGTTCTGCATATAAAACAAAGGGCAGAAGCCAGGTGTGACGATACACCCAGAAAATGGAGACTCAACGCGAGCTTGTCCTATCTCAAAAAACAAAACAATGTAAAATAAAATAAAAAAGAAAATAGGGAGCTTGGGAGTTGGCTCCGTTTTTGAGAGCACTTGTATAAACACGAGGACCTGAGTTCAAATCCCCAGCACCAACATAAAAACCAGGTATAAAAACCAAGTGTAAGACCCTGTGTCAAAGGATTAAGCAGAGGGTGATTAAAAATAAATCCACTGGGAAGGTGGAGTCTGTCTGGTGGACGCTCATCACAGAGCTTTTTTAATGGACTCTAAATAGGGCCTTGCTGTTGGGTTGCAGCCCCTCTCCTGTGTTCCCTCGTAAGAAAAGAGCTCTCCTTCAGAACGGTGTCATCAAGGGTGGCAGCTGTTTCTGTTGGATGTAGAATTAAGTCAACAGTTACGGCAGTGGGGCTTTCACTAAGATGATTTAATAAAGCTCATTAATGCTGTCGATTTACTCAGCTGACCCAGATAGAGCACAAACCTCAAGCCTGCTCCCCAGCAACATGTCAGCAAAACAGATCCACGTGTTAAATGCACGCCCGACGTTAAATTTTAATTTTAAATTTAATCAAATATGTTAAGACAAAAACATGGAGTGCCAAGGGGAAAACACTGGTAAATCTGGTGAACGTTTTCCACCCGTGTCTTCTGTTTTCCATCCTCGGTGTTTGTTCTACCTCATCAGGACAGCTTCGCCCTTATGTAACACACGCGGTTATTCCTGAGATCAAAGATTAAAGCTATTAAATCAGTCGATAGAAAGCCAATGAGTAGCTAGATATGGCGTCAGCTCTCAGCAAACATCCCTTTGCCTTTCGATCGTGTCCATAGTCATGATTCAGCAAGAAATCACCTGACCCAGCAAAATCCACCTGTGATGCATTTGCTGCCGAGCCTTGGCGAGAACAGAAGGAAACATGGGTGCTTCGCCTCTCTAGGCAACTTCGTCCACCACTGGCTGCTGGGGCTATCACTGGGGCTACTACAGGAACCTGAGATTCATGTTCCATAGCTTGTGGTCTCTCAGCCCTCCTTCAGCTGATGGGAGTGGAAAGAGAAGGGCGTTCCGTGTTTTGTTACTGGCAGTAAAATCAAGCCCGACTGTCGAATTTGCACACTATTAGACTTGGGCGAGAAGCCACATTAATAATAACAGGCACTATTTATTGAGTATCCCTCCTGAGCACTAATGCACTTAGTCCTCTCGCTAATCCCCCCAAGTGTCCCTCCCCATGGCAGGAATGAAGACTCCTGGGGACCAGGGGGCTCAGGCTAATCCAGGATAGATGAACTTGAACTTGAGGACTGATTGACACCTGTATCCGCCCAGGATTCTCAGATGCCTCTTGATGATGTCAGTAACAGTGCAGCGTCATGACAAGTGTCAAGGGGGAGAAGGAAAGGGCCTTGGGGTCAGAACTTGAGTTTACATTAAAGCTCCAAGATGTAGCAGACCTTAAACAAGGACTTCAATAAGCCTAGGCCCAGCAGCAGGTGTGGCTTTCCTGGGTGCGCAGGGTCTTTCTGTATCTCCTTTTCTTCCTCGCCTTGTTTTCTTCTTACACTCCGATCTCCCTCCCCCCTCCCCACATGAACACTGTGGTAAAACGCCACTAGCTTGTAGAAAATCCCAAGTGGCTAGTTGCATAGTGTTTACTAAAGTGAACGTGAACATCCTAGCTCCTCAGACAAAGTGAGTCCAAAGGCTTGTTTCATCTCAGACAGAGCATCCTTCCTCACTGAATTTGTTTTTGTGAAATCTTGTGTTTTGTAAGGTATAGCTATTATATCAGTAGGAGCTACCCATTTGAGATTCAACAATATCTAACCCTTCCTGCAGGACTTCTCAGAGCCTTTCTTCTTCAATGTACATCAGAAATCTCCAAATAGGCAATATTTCCTAAATAAATTCCCTAACAATGCCTTTTAAGTTTTCTTAAGCTTCCTTTCAGGGTTAGAGTTTATATTTTAGCAAGGAAAACTGTGGGAATGTCTTGGAGTTGGGAGGTACAGATTAATAAATGTAGGACTGGAAGACTGCATAGCCAGCCTGTGGCTCAGAAGATGAGCTGACTTCCTAGCCCGATTCATCCCCACCTTGCTCTGCCCATACCTGAGCTCCATTCATACTCCTGGTTCATTTGTGGAGCTGAAAGTGCAGCTTTTTGAGAGCCCTGCAGCCTGGCCCAGAGAGTACAATAGAATTCTAGAAGGCTAATTCATTGTTTATCTCTCCAGCCTCCTGAGATACTAGGGACATTGAGGAGGAAATCTCAGTGGAAGACGCATGTGGGTCAAAGCCTTGAGAAGACTTTGAGAGAATCAGAAGATAACCAAAAATGAACCAGAGAAGAATAGAGAAGAAGCATCCAGAAGTGGCCATCCCCAAATAGAATCTCCCCGGATCAACCCCTACCCAATGTTGTTGACTGGCAGGTGGAAGGGCTGTACAGAATGTGCACTACCAACTCTAAGTGTGCACATATTTCTAGACTGTTGACTCAGGAAGATGACTCATACCTGAATAATGCTCTTGAGATTCAGGCATATGATGCCATGGTTACAAGAATGTGTAAACCCACAGTTGCAAGAGTTATATAACCCATGGTTACAGGAGTATGAACCCCACGGTTCCAAGAGTGTGTAATGCATGGTTACAAGAAGTGTAACCAAGGGGTTACAAGAGTGTGCAACCCCATGGTTACAAGATTGTGTAATCCAATGGTTATAAGAGTGTGTAACTCAATGGGGACACAAGTGTGTAACCCATGCTTAGAAAAACATCTAACCCCAGGTTACAAGAATGTGTACCCTCACGATTGCAAGATGAGATTGAATCTTCATCCAGGAACCAATGGACCAAGAATGGATTCCCACAAAGCACTGTTTTGGTTGAGTAATAACTAACTATGGTTTCCACCAAACACATTATTTTTATTTTTCCTGAGACAGTTTCTCTCTGCAGCTCTGGCTGTCCTGGAACTCACTTTGCAGACCAGGATGACCTCGAACTCACAGATCTACTGCCTCTGCCTTCGGAGTGCTGAAATTAAAGGCATGTGCCACCACCCCCATAGGCATTAAATGTATTCTTAAAGATAGGACCGAAAGCTCAAACTGACCACCTCACCAGTTAACAAGACACAAGAAATGATCAGAATTCCCATGAAGATATGATTTGGACAAATCAGCTGCATTTTAATTTGATCTCTGTGTTTCTTTCAGAATATTTCAGTAAGTTTTCTTTATTTTTTTCTGTTTCCCAAAGGCAATCTTACCCTCATATTCCTCTACACAAACAAGAGAACACATCAAGGTTTCACTTGTCAATCCTAGCAGAACCATTTAACTGGGGGTGCATCTTTGTTTGAGTTCTAGAGTTAGCCTGTACCTGAGAATTAATTCCGGCTTGCTGAGGGGCTGCCTGAGCCTCCACACTTTGCTGGATACTGGGGATCATCTGTGACCTGCTTCACTTTGTCCATACCTGACAGAAGTCACTTCCCACATCTACTCGGAAATAATAAATTCCTGTAAAGCACATTTCAAGTGTGCGTGATGAATATTTAGCAATCTTTCCAGGATTGCAGACCAGGGAATAAAACAGCCAGCTCCTTTGTCCCTTTGAGAGCAGTGACGGATTCCTCAACGGGGCGTCAGATTGTCCTATTAAAGCAATAGGTACTTGTTAGTTGGGTCAGGATGAAAAATTTGTGCTCACAACCGCGTGACAAGATTTCACATTTTCCTACATGTTTGGAGACCCTATTGACAGGAAAATATTTGTGGTTATTTTTAGTTATTTTTACTATCATTTTTTAAAGTGTTACAGAGATGGTGAGTGGTGAAAGACTCCCGCTATCGAGCCTGATAACCTCACGCCAACCCCGAGAATCCCAAAGGAGAACCAAGTATCACACTTTGTCCTTTGACCTCCACAATACGCGGCATTACATGGGCACAGAGAAACAGCAAATAAATGAATATAAAATAAGAAATTTCAAAGTCCCTTAAAAGTCTAACCAAAAGAAAATGTTCTCATTATATCTAAGTGTGAAATCTTGAGGTGAGAGAATTTTTCAAAGTGCGGTCCAAAATAATAGTTCAGTGCATTACATAACTCAGAAGTGTATATCTTTAAAGTGAAGTTATAAATGCTTAATTGTGTTAAAAATAACTCTTAAGATTTAAATAGATGAGAAATATCATCTGTGTTTCTCAGTCAGGAGTCTAGCAAAGTAAGAAACTCTCCAAGCTCCTTTTAGAGCCTGACAGTTAACATGCACAAATATGTAGAACAATCTTTGTCACTTTCAAAAGCACCGTCTGATTTTCCCACAATGCAGTAGGCATGCACGTGACTAGTTGTCTGGTTGTTGACCACAAATACTTTCCTGTCAATAGAAACATGCCAATGGGTGGAACTATAACAACTTAGGGGTTCTGCGCCAATGTGAGTCTTAATTATACTACTTATTTGGGGATCAAAGCCAATCTTGGGATTTCTAAACAGAGGAGTCACAGCCCAGTCCCCGGGACACCATGGATTTCTGGCTGCTACAATTCAGTCGTCTGGGCAGGAAGAACTTTCTGTTAGGGAGGTCACAAGGAAAAAGAGGAGGGAGGGGCCTGGACTGGGGCGAGCATGACTTTGGACGGCTGATGTCACACACGACGAGATTCCACACAGAGGTTTTGAAGAATCACAAACTTCCAGAAAATCAAAAACCACTTCTTAAAAGATAATCCAAAGAATATGTTGCTAGCTGTTCCCTAGCCCTCAAAAACAGGGACTAGAAACTAAACAGAAAGGATAATCTTCCAGCTCTGGATGGAGACGATAATCTCCACACAAAGTCTCAGGATTGGACCACTGTGCACAATAAAATCACCCCGTTAGTAAATGATCAGGTTTGTTGGTGAGGCTGGCAACCACAGGGGTGTCTGGGTACCAGCTTGGGGAGGAGGCTGCAGGCAAAGCCCTGCACACGGTGCAGAAAGTAGCATAAGAACATTTTCCATTTGCTTTGCCGCAGAGGGGAACCACTCATAAAGCTTGACAAGAGAATTACTCATGGATGCTCAAACATGGTGATGCTTTCCTCATCCCTTAAGCCTTAAAGGCAGGGAGGGCTATGAAATGGTGGTTTGAGATCTTGGAGGAAGAATGCAGTGATACAGGACCAGAATGATGGGAGAGAACCGCATTTGTGCACGTTGGATGCTGTTGCTAAGGTGAACCTGTTTTCCTCTCTGATCTCACTGGAATAATTGCTTGTTCCTAGGAAAGAATATATCCACGGCATGATCTCCTTTGAGTAGCAAATAAAACAAGGCCAGATGCCATCTCTTTGAACAAATTATTCTTAAAAATAAAGATAAAATTCTTATTGTGAAATATGACCTGTGTCCTAGAGAAAAACTGTCAAGACATTTCATCTCGATTTGAGATTTTATATTCATCAAGACCATATATCAAACTGGGCATAGTGGTACCTGGCTATAATCCCAGCACTCTTCAGAGGAGGCTGAAACAAGGAACATCAAGTTTAAGGCCAGCTTTGGTTACTGTGGTGAGACACAGTCTTGAAAAAGAAAAAAAAAAACAATCGAAAGAACTCCAGCAAATTAAAAAGTCAAACAGTGTGAATGGATCCTCTATACACACACACACACACACAATACACATACACACACATACACACACGTATCCAAATAGCTGCCAAGATAAGGCTCTGCTGAATTAGTGGACAGGGTGATAGTAATATGCCCAGAATTCAGGATCATTGACAGAAAAGGCAGCAAAGGGACGCCTGGCTGTGAAGGAAGAGAGCCACGACATCGAGGTTCTGCACAAAGGGCCCCCGCCCCTACTGCAGTGACAGAGCAACAGCAAGTCAAAAGAATGGGGAGATTTCAAGGCCAAAGCGGTTCAGCCCAAAAGTTACTTCCTGCTGTGCTCCAAAAACGAGCTGCTCTCCACAGCGCCATGTGTTAAACACTTGGGCCCCAGTTGCTGACATTACGTGTGAAGAAGCCTTGTTGGAGAAAGTGGGTCGCTAAGGCTGCCTCCCTTCTTGTTCACGCTCTCTGCTTCCTGGCTGAGGATGGCCCTACCTCTGCTCCGCCATCACGTCTTTCTAACCTTGACAGACTATATCCCCCAGGACTGTAAGACGCAGTGAACTCTCCCCTGCTTACCCGTGACTCTTGCTCAATCCTGCTCGCTGTGCTACTTCCTCTTATTTGTCTTTGTGTTGCCCTTTCTGATGACCATGTCATTTTTGTGTTATACTGCACAATCTTAGTCAAGGGTATGGACCAGAAGGCCATCCGCCTGGAGCAAGCCGTCTCCTCTTTTGACTAGTGACATCTCCTAGGACGGTTGTCCCTTTCTCAGGCTTATTCTCTAGTGGATAAAGTAAGGACAGAAATAGTATGAAGTGTTGGATGGTACCGTGCCAGACACACAGTAACCACTGTGTAAATATTTAATAGACAAGATCTCCCTGTTCTCATGGGAAGCACCTCAGAGGCGCTCATCATGGAAAGTTTTGAGCAGAGGAAAAAGGTGTGTGCCCTGTTTTCTGGAAGTCGGTGTTTTCATTCAAAGACTGGACTTCAGGTAAGAGTTAAGACTTGCAAAGGCAGACAGCTAGGTGTATAGTTCACATCCAGCCACCAGGGGGCCCCCAGCTAGCCAGAAAACCCAGGCAACTGATCTCCAAATTGGCCTTCAGAAGGAATGGTGGCCATACTAGGCTGGAGTCACAGAACCTCCACTTAATTGTGGTTCCCCAAATGGGGACAATGTAGCCCTGAGATGATATACAGTTTGAAAATTGTTGACCACACCGAGGACCAGCAGAAGACATTGAGTTGAAGAAAGTAAGCCTTTATGAGAAATGTAAAAATTAAAAAAAAAAAACAATCCCCAGTGTATCTCCTAGTGACGCTCATAGCAGATCACAGCAACTAGATGTGACTCGGAACAACAGCACCTGTGGTGAAGGGAATTCTCAAACACAGTGATGTACACACTCTGCAGATTCACAGGGTGCTTTCCAGAACGGATGCTCCCTAAAACCGATGGTTTCAGACTTTTTATCTTACCGCAGATACTTTCTGGCAGGAACATTTGGAGACACGTGCCCATCCATCCACCTGTCTGTCCGTTCGTCCGTCTACGGATCTATCCATCCATCTACCCATCATCTCACTTTGGGGTTCGCAGTGTAATGCTTGAAGCTCTTGGGGTCTGGTCATCCTTCTCTCTCTGGGCCTCAGATGGTTCGCGCATGCGCACTGTGAGTAGGTGACAGCCTAGCCAGGGAAGAGACCAAGTTATAATTCTAGTAGGAAGAGGAGAACTCGTGATAGACAGAACTAGACCCTGAAGTCCATCAAAAGGAATATTATATTGGACTAAATCGCTATAGCTGCTTTTAAAAATGCAATCTGCCTTCACATCTGTGAGGACAGGGATGCCACACTGTTTCCCCAACACCTAGCCCATACATTCACGGCTCATTGTCATGGGAGCCCAGCCATAATCACACCAAGATTTCCCTTTGTAAGCCCACTTTATTATAAACCCTTTGAAAAATAGGTTTTCCTCACTGCATGAAAGATACTTTCTAGGGAACTGGGCTACTCGTCCAACATCAGAGACAGATGAAAACCCAGTTCAGCAGCAGCACAGACTGTCTGGGAGTTTGACCTTGTGACTCTGGCCATGTTTCAAACATTTGCCCCTAGTAACTCTTGAAGACCTTCTTGGAGGGTCTGTCCAGCTTTGATGGTGGTCTTGAGCACTGAACACAACTGTTTATCAGTCCTACACCATATTTTAGTTTCTTAAATTTTATTTGCTTATTTAACAAACATTACTGCCCACTCCAGGTGTCAGGTACTGTGACATGTCAGCAAACAATGCCTGAAGATCCCGATTGTCAGGTACTGCTTCCCAAGGAGCAGATAGAGGATTATCAATACATACCAAACAGAGTATAGGCTGTGACAAAGGGTGGTGGCTTCCATGGAAGAGCATAGAAGGTAAAGAAAAGTGAGTGCCTTTTCCCCTGCAGATGCCTGTGCTATCCAACCCACATTCTCCCTGACCTCTCACCTAAAAGACAGAGCCAATGGTTATAAATGAAGCAATCGGTCCAGCCAGCCCCTCCCCCAGGAGGAAAAACATGCTGTCAAAATATAGTATCCAGAATTGGAGGACACTTCAGGAAGAGATAGGAGCAGGGAGTCTGACCGTCTTTGGTCGAATATAACTCACCCTGATGGTAACTGAGGGATGCCTTGTGACCCATAACAACCCACGAGATGGGAAGGCAGGAGCGCTCTTCCTGCCACCACTTCTGTGTGACTATCATCACCGCCAACCAGAGAGAAAAGCGAGGGTTATTAGGAGCCAGCAGGGCCGGGCAGTCTTTGTCATATCTAGTACTCCTTTTGGATCACAAGCATCTGCGATTTTAGAAAACCATAGTTTCAACACACATCTCAAAACTTGTGAGATTTCAAATGATCTCCCGTTCAGGGCTGGACATGTTCGCTAACTTCTGAGACCTGACGCTTCCCTGAAACTTCAAATGCCCTCGGGCCAGAGGAAAAAGGCATGATGCAATCATCCCTTTAAAAAAAAGAAAAGAATAGAAAAATGGGACAATTTGACATGGGCCAGTTTGTTAGAACACTAGTTGGATCTCTTATCATTTCCCACGTTGTGGCAGCAGCTACCCTAGGAGCTCACAGGGATTCCGTGGACCGCTTTATATTTTCAACAGCAGGATAGGACTTGACACATGTTGGGCACCGCCAGCTGCCAGGCTAAGGTGATTTGCAATTTCTGTATTAGAATTACACTGCTTTGCCTTTGATGATACTTTTATCTTTGCAAAGGGGTGGATCCTCGGTTGCTAAGATAAAAGACAAATATCTAATACACAAAACACTTTGCAAGGAAGAGAAATAGGAATACTGGCTCCAATTGGCTCTCAGACTTTGAGAATTATATGCAACATTTGCCCCATAGGAAAGCACAATCCATTAATAGCTAATTGTAGTTAAATAAAATCTTATTCCTTTCAAATATTTAGCATTAACCTTCTAGCTACTGAACTGTTAATACGTAATGTGTAGGCTGTAACTATTTAGCAAATGTACACATTAGTACTGGACCCTTTGTGCCTCCTGAGGGGTGCTATGCATGATACCAATGGAGAAAGCTAAGCACCAACTTTTTGTACACAGTTGTGACCTATCTGTGTGATACAATAGCGGCACAAAAGGTGTAGGAGTAACCAACTACTCTCTAGTTGTAGGAAGCCGTTTGCTTGTGGGTGGAACTAAAGCACCCTGACCACCAGGCTCTGCCACCGTCTATGTGGGGATTCCTCACGCATTGGTTCCTTGGCACATCCTGTGCAAATTAATTAATTTTATTTTCCTCAAACCCCCCGAAAATGCTATTCCTAATTTTCTCCAGACTCTTCTGCCCCTAAGCCTATTAGCAGAAATTTAAGATTTAGTTAACATTTCTTATGAAAAATTTGATAAGTTTTTCTGACAATCAGAAAATCAATTTTCTATTCCCTGTGGTGCTTTCAAAACTCCACACATTAAAAAAGAAAAACACAGCTTTCTACAGAACATGAACTTTCTTCAGCATTTTAAAGAAAACTTGGCCAGGGTTGGCAAGATGGCTCAACAGTTAAGAGCACTGAATGTTCTTCCAGAGGACCCGGGTTCAATTCTTAGCACTCCCTCGCCCCGACATCCTCCCTACTGTGACAGCTCATAACTGTCTGCAGTTCCAGTTCTAGGGGGCCCGACACCCTCACACAGACATACATACAGGCAAAACACCAATGTACATAAAATAAAAAGAAATTAAAATTAAAAAAGAAAAATTGATAAACTAAAAATTATTTTATGAAATGTTCATACTACACATTATAAAGGGTACAAGTTATTAATGCCTGTTCTCTTCCACTTAATGGGCTTCCAGCCTGGTTAATACAAACAAAGCAAAATAAAAAATAATTATGATAGTGAAGGAAGAAGGAGCCTCGAGTTGAACAGCCACAGAATAGTTACATTTGCCGTGAGCCTCCGTGTCTTACCCTGACTGTGAGCAACAATCACGGTCTCCCTGGCTTCCCTTCCAGTATATCAAACACTCCGTACGTTCTAGGCCCTGCCACTTTTCACTCACGGGAAATCTTAATTTTTCTATGTGTTAGTTAGGGTTTCTGTTGCTGTCATAAAACACCATGTCCAAGCGCAACTTGAGGAGGAAAGGGTTTATATGGCTTACACAACTCACCTCAGTTCATCACTGACGAAAGTGAAGGCCGCAACCTGGAGGGAAGAGCTGAAGCGGATGTCTAGGAGGAAAGCCACTTACTGACTTGCTTAGACCGCTTTCTCTTACGCGCCAGCATCACCTTCCCGGAAATGGCACCGCCCACAGTGGGCTGGGCTTTCCCACATCAATTGCAAATCAAGAACATTTGCCACAAGCCTTGCCTGCAAGCCCATCTTGTGGAGGCATTTTTTTTTTTCAATTGAGACTCCCTCTTCTCAGATGACTCTGGGCAGTGTCAGGTTGACACAAAACTGTTCAGGATGTTCTGGAATTCACCACAACATCATCAAAAATCATTGTTTTCCCTGCTTGAAAGAGTGCTGCTGGCTTTGTTTCTCCCGCCAAAGGAGATCATTCTCCATGTAATGGGCCTCTTAAATTAGGTATCGCCTCTGTTTTCCTTCTTATATCCAAACTTTATAAAGCACACTCCACACACCCGCGATATATATGCACACATACAGGTATATATACTACATATATCTGCATATGCATATACATGTCATTTGTAATAAGTACCCAAGATAGGTCTGGTACCATGTATATATACCATATTTAATTTATGGCGTAGTATTATATAAAGTACACGGATACTCAGGAGAACTACACTATTTATCTGTCTATACACACATACGTTATGAATTGGATCTGCCACCTCTGTGGCACCTCCAGCGTGTTCACTTCTTGTATTAGTCACTTTTCTGGCAAAACAGGACCAAGAGAGACTTAGAGAGGAGCGGGGTTGACTTTAGCTTGTGGTTCCAGAGGGATAAAGGCCATCATGGTCAGGATGCAGGGCAGCAGGAGCAGGGAGATGATTGAACACACTTTCTTTTTTTCTTTCTATTTTAATTTATTTTTAAATTTCATTTTATATTCTATTCACAGTTCTTTCCCCATTTCTCCTCCCCTGACCTGTGCCCCCCCCCACCTCTCCATCCACTTCTCCCAACAGGTAAGGGTTCCCAGGGGTCTCAACAAAGTCCGGCACATTAAGTTGGGGCAGGACCAAGTCTCTTCCCCCTGCATTAAGGCTGAGCATGACATCCCATCATAGGGAATGAGCTTCAATAGGCCAGCTCATGCACCAGGGATACAGATCCTGGTCCTACTTCCAGGGGCCTCACAGATAGTTCGAGCTTCACCCCTGTCTCCCACATGTGGGCTAAACCACCTAGTTCGGTCTTGTGCAGACTCCACCGCTGTGGTCTAGAGTTCGTGAGTTCCCACGAGCTGGGTTCAGCTGTCTCTGTAGATTCCTCCATCATGATCTTGACCTCCCTTGCTCGTATATTTTCTCCTTCTTCTCTTCCATTGGATCCCCCGAGCCAGCGCTATCAGCTGGGAAACCAAGCTGTTCAAACACATGTCTCCTTCAAACTACCACCCTTCCCTCAGGGAGAGAAGTGAGTAAGAGGAATGTCTTTCAGTAAGAGTAACTCAGCGAAAACATTAACAAAATCATTGTGAGAGACAAGGTGAAGGTGAGGGCTCTCTGGGACAGTCTAGTGAGGAATTGGGCCCAGAGGTCAAGAGGTCACAGATAGGTGTCCCTCTGTCCAACAACCACCTCAGAGTAGTCTATGTTTGGTTTCTCAACTATTCTCGTGTTGGACATGGAGATGCCGATCTAATCCCCGTCGCTGTGGAGAGCTGCTGATGTCCTTACTTGGACACAGTCTTTTCTTCTTTAGGGGCGGTCAGGGGACTTGTGTGTGAGGCTTGCTCTCTCCTGCTGAACTACAGCCTTAGCTCTGTTTTCTCTGTTTTGTGATAGACTCTTGCTGTGTAGCCCGGGCTGGCCTTGCACCTGCCTTCAGAGTGCCAAGATGACAGGCAAGCACTAGCCACTATGCCCTGACATCATCTGGCTATGTTTTATACTATATCTGTTTTTATTTTACCCATTCTCTTTTTTTCTTAACATATAAATAACATCAGTAAAGATTAAGTTTTTTCCAATATTAATTCAGTCTCTTACACATTTTTTTTTTGAGACAGAATTCCTCTGTGTAGTTTTGGCACCTATCCTGAAACTCACTCTGTAGACCAGGCTGGCCTTGAACTCACAGAGATCCGCCTGCTGGGGTTAAAGGTGTGTGTCACCACTGCCCTGTATCTCTTTACACACTTTCAAGAAACTTGGATGGAGTAATAAAAAGGAGGGAAGAAGGAAAAAGAGGCAGTGGAAGGGTTAAGAAGGGAACAGAGACAGGAAACCCAGCTTGTTTGTATGGTGTGTTGGCTCCATCAGTTTGCCCCTTTAATGCACGTTGTCATTGATCAGCTCGTGTGCCAGGCACATGGCAATCAGATGCATGAGAGAACTTGCTGACTTCTGATGCTCACAAGCTGACGGGAGCTAAACACAAAATAATAACTAACAGAATTAATGTGTAACCACAATCCATAGCAGGAGCAGCTGGGCGGACGCCATCTGTAAAACCTCGGTGTTTGAACAGTCGTCATGGACAGGCGTGCTCACCTGGGAGCTTGTTAGGAAAAGCAGAATCCACCCAGGAACTCCTGAGACTGGATCTGCATTTTAACAAGATCCCTGAGGGATTCGCGTGCACTGTGGGATCTGAGACGCACGGCTCTCGAGTTCACAGGGCTGTGAGAGAGAGCAACAGGTGGGCCAGCCTGTGGGCCTGCAAAGATGGCATCTGGGTAGGCTAGGGAGGCAAAGGCTCCACGGGGTCCTTGAAGACAGGTGGAGAAATTACATCTTCACCTAAGAGCCATTCAAAGATTATACCTGCAAATACACAGAGTATATATGTTTATATTATGTGTATGGTGTGTGTGCATTTTTGTATAGGGTGTGTGTATGTGGTGTATGTGTATGTATGTGGTGTGTGTGTATGTGGTATATGCATGTTTGTATGTGTGGTGTATGTGTATGTATGTGGTGTCTGTGTGTGTTGTGTGTGCATGTTTGTGTATGTATGTGTGTGGTATGTATATGTGGTGTATGTGTATTATGTGGTGTCTGTGTATGTGGTGTATGCATATTTGTATGTGTGGTATATGTATATATATGTGGAGTGTATGTTTGTGGATGTGTGTATGTATGTGTGTGTGGTGTGTGTGCATGTGATGTGTGTGTATGTGGTGTGTGAATGTTTGTTTGTATGTGTGGTGTATGTATATTGTGTGGTGTCTGTGTATGTGGTATGTGCATGTTGTGCATGTGTGTGTGATGTATGCATGTTTGTATGTATGGTGTCTGTGTATGTAGTGTGTGCATGTCTGTGCATGCATGCATGTGTGTATAGTGTGCACATGGGTGTGTGAATTTGTGGGAAGCGTGTGGGTGCACATGTGTGAATGCTGTAGCTTGCATGTGGACATGTGAAGACAACTCTGAGTGTCAGTGTCCTCCCATCTTTTTGAGACTGTGTCTCTTGCTGTTTGCTGTTGTGCACACCGGGCCACTGGCTAGCTGGCCCCCAAGCTTTTCCTGTCCTCACATACCACCTAGTTCTAGGTTTGAACACGCACAGAGCCACCCTGGCTTTGCACGGGCTCTGGGGAGCCTGACTTAGGACTGCTGTCGTAATGAAATCCCATGCATTCCAGTTATACACAGACATCCGTTTTCTCCCTACTGAGTCCTGGAGCTCTGAGGGCAGAGCTCAGGCATGCTCTGCATTGGTGAGGATTCTCCTCCTGTGCCGCAGGACATCTCACTGTGACTTCCCAAGTTAGAAGGAAAGACACCTCCTCCTGGTGTCTCTCCTTATAAAGACAGGAATTTCCTTGAGTAGATCCCATCCCCATGACCTCACCGAACCTGATTACCCAGGTGCTTCATCTCTAAATATCATCCCTCCGAGGTTAGCTCGTCAGTATCTGAAGCTTTGGTAGGGGACATGAACAATCAGTCCCTGATAACATTTTAAGCGAAGAAGTATGAAAAACAAGATTTCTTTTAAAATGTTACTAATCTGGATGAAGCGACCTGAAAGGCTTGAAGGGGTCAAGAATCTGTTCACAGCCAGGGTCGAGAACTCGGGTCTGGACCCCAGCTGCTTTGGAGGCTGAGGAGAGAGGGCCAGAGTGCGTCACCCATAGTCTGGGCAACTTAGTGAAGTCATTTCTCAAATTTTTAAAAAAGACAAGGACTGGACTGTAGCTTGGTAGTGGAGAAGTAACGCACACTATAAGCCTTAGGTGTGTAGGACATCATAGATACAGGAGAGAGAGTGTGGGAGAGAGAGAGAGAGAGAAAAGAGAAAAGAGGAGACCAGACAAGAGGTGTGAGAAGGAAAAAAAAAGAGGGAGAGATAGAAAAAAAGGAAGAGAAAGCAATACATGGGGAGCAACTATTATTTCAAGAGTTAACACAAAGCATGTCAGTCACCTGGGCAAGGGGGACACTGACAGAGAAGGAACAAAGGAAAATGTTCTAAATATTCAGGCATTACACTTGGCAGACGTTGACAATGTATTTCACATTGTGGTTGCAGAGGAAAGCCAGGACAAAGTGCCATGTTTTTGGCTTGTACGAATGAGTACGTATGATGTCATTGTGATACAAATAATCAGCATGCTTGCGTGTGGCCTCTTGACCGACACAGAAATGACCGTGGGGACAGCCGTCATCTAGTGAGCCTCTGCCCACCAGTGAGCAGATGTTTTAGGTACACTCCCTTAATTAATGTAGGACACAAACCTTGCCTTCTAAAACGGCAAGAGCAACTCAGGCAAGCTAGCTGCACAAGGCTACATTGTTAAGGGCTTAAAATAGCCTGGTACAATGAACGGTACAGAAGGCCTTTTGAACATCAGAGCAGCTAGTGTGGATGAGGACGGTCTGACAAAGGAATGACAGGTGAGCTGAGGTCCCCGCACTTGGTAAGAAAGAAATAAACATGGGGTAGAGAGGAGGGAGGCTCCTTTCAGAAGGCAGACATGAGGGGTAAAGTTGACTGTGAAGGCAGGGGCCACATTTCGCAGGACCTTGAAAGTCTATAATTTGGATTTTATGGAGGGACAGGTTTGAGTGTAAAAGGAACATGACTTTACATGACTTCAGAAAAACCTGTCTGGCAACAAAGAAGACCAGAGCTGAGGAGCCCAAATCCCAGAGGCCATCAGTTAGCTTTTGTATCATACAAGGAATAGGTCAGAGCTCTGGCCTAGCTTGGAGGAAAATTCTACCAGACTTAATTTCTTGGGCTGAGAATAGGGGTTGATGGGGGCTAAAGCTTAAGGAATAAGATTATGAGGCTGCCAAAAGCAAGAGAAGATGGGGAAAGGTTAGTTGTATGTTTGAGATCACGCAAGTGTGTGTGCGACATCGGTATGTTGATGCTAAAAGGTTCTCCACCTGTTTGAATGGAGCTAATTTAAATTTTCAACAGACTCAACCAAAGCCTGCAAATGATGTTATTGACTAGAAATGAGACTAGGTATTAAAATAAAGAGGACTAACACACGATAGCCTATTGAAGAAAATTAGTCCACAAATCACAAGACATGCTGTGTTTTAAAAGATGCAAGGGCAAAAATTAAAAAAATAAAAATCATTGCATTCCACCTTGTTCCTCTATTCCAGATACATTAAATCGTTGCTTATAAAAATATAGTTAGGCTCAGTCCTTCAGATGAATAGGGTCTTTGTTCTTGCCTGGAGTTAGTCACAAGACCGTCATACTTAACTTTTTAAGACCTCAAATGTTGTGTTTTGTGGAAAGGAAATATGTGCTTATTGTGTTTTCTAAATGCCATATGTTTTTGTTTTTGTTTTCGAAGCCTTCAGAAATGCTGTGTGCTGGTGGGGGATGGGGAATAACCCTTTCTGTTCTCTTTTCTTGCTTTTTCTTGGGGGAATCTTAGCATCTTCCGGGTCGTCTTCAGTAGCCTAAGACCAGAGGATGGCTCTGAGTCCAGCTCCACCTTCCTGCAATTGTCGCTGCGTTAGTGACACCGTGGGCCGACGCATGAGTTTTTATTAAATGTCATCTAAGAAGGCTACAGCACACATGATCCTCCGTGGGTGCCAGCCAGCAGCCTCAAAGCTGAACGTATAGACAGATATCCGTTTTGTCATTCAGCATTCCCCAACTGAAGTCCCTGATGCTCTGGGCACTTAGCTGGAAGATGTATGGGTTCCAGTAAGTAACCACTGCAATGACAGCTGCTCTCCAGAAGAGCTGTGTGCTGGGGCTGCAAGCACGATGCGGTCCTGAGTGCCTACTCAGACATGGTTATAGTCACGGAAAATGCATGCATATGTTTCGTAAGGTATTACTTTCCTTGACAGACATTGAATTCTTTCCTTTATATCTACATCTATATCCGTACGCTTTGTCAAATGGCATAAGGAGGACTTCAGTTTGGGGTACAACTGTATTTCTTGGCCATCTTAGGAGTTTTCGTGTTTCCCGGAGTGTTTACGATGCAACTCCCAGCTCCGGGCTGGCTGTCTCGAAGCGTGTTTGTCTGAGCTACCCCTCTGCGGGCTCCGCCAATTATGTACCACTTGGTCTCGGTGCTGTGACTGCTTTCTTCGGAGAGGGAGATCCCTCTTCCATCAGTATGGACGCACTGTTTTCAGACCCTGCCAGCGCTGTGTTGCTGTGTCAGTCATCCTATGAGGACCAGTTTCAGGCGAGGAGGACTGACGATCTGGCCAGGGATTGGCTGGCCGCTCCTGGGCGGGGCCTGTGGGAAGGAAGGGCTGCAGCTCACAGCAACAGAGTTTAGACTGTCTTTGCTTCATCATCTGAAGGTAAAATTTTCCAGCCACAGCCGGCGGCTCGCAGAGTACAATAAACAGGGACGGACGGAGAACTCTTTGCATGGACCTCCCTTCCTCATGATGCGGTGGAGAAGTCGCGGCCACTCGGTCCTGCCAGATGCTCTTGGGGTTACTGTACATGGGGAGGACAAGCAGAGCTAAACAAGGTAGGAGGACACCCCCCCCCTTTTAATGTTTAGAGTTTGCTGCAGTATGCTGCATTCCATGTGTGTGCTTAGGGAAGCCAGGGAGACCGGATTCCACTAATTCGAACGGAATACTCGCAGGAAACCCTGGAGTTTTACGTAACATTTGGATTTGAGAAGAAGAGATGGCAAAGCTGGAATCTACGCCGCCCCGTTCGGGGTGAGGCAGAAAACCGAGGGTTTTATTTATTTATTTAAAGAACAGACCCATTTTTATATTATTTTTTTAAAATTATATGAGAGATCCAGACCATTGTTTTCTTAGAGAATGTTTTTACTGCTCTAGTGAGCTGCAGAATAAAGTTTACATGGATCCTGTTCTTTGAAAACACTCTTAAAATTAAGATTTTTTTTAAAAAAAATCGTGGTAAATAATAATCGGTTGAACATTTGAAACAGAAATATGTCTGTTTCTTATAAATTGGGGGCCACCCTGGTGCTACAGGGCAACGGCTTTAATTGAGTTTCAAAAGCACATTTTAACCACCAAGCCAGAGGTAGCTTCCTGGCTAGTCTTAGACACTGTAGTTCAATGTTTACATTGCTTTTCCTGGCAGCCTCCGTCTTTGTTTCCAGCTTAAAAGTGGGACCATTATATTCAAAAGTAAAGCTGGGTTAATAATGCTTACTGCAATTATCTGATCTGTATGCATTTTTAATGAGAACACACAGCCAGCAGAATAATTTAATGAGAGCAGGCTAGCTTTTAAAGCTGGGCTCTCACTACGCCCAGCCAGATCAACTTTCTTGCCGAGAAGCAGCGGCAGCCGGGAGAAAGGTTGAAGCAGATTTATTTTTAACACACTTGGCCCAGGAGAAGGGAAGGAGCTCGCTGTGTTAAAGAATTCTTTCTGCCCTTTTCCATTTGAAATTTCTGCCAGGCATGAGGAAACCATGCTTTTTTGTTAGGCCGTGGAAGCATGTGTTTACAATAAATGTGTAACATTTTTAGAATAGTTAGCAAGCACCGAAGCGGAGGAGGAAAAAAAAAAAACTCGCCTAACCACCACCCCCGGGAATGTTCCAACGTTCTTCTAAGTCGTACTTCCCCCTTAAAAGACAAAGATTAAGTAGGAGAATATCTCTGAGGGCATATGTATATTTAGGTGACAATGAGGAACAAAAAAATTAAGCACGAGACATTTTTACAATCTCTGTAAGGGGAAGTTTGTTCCTCTCCATTCTGAGGGACAGCAGTGTTCGCTGGAAGAAGGGCCATGCCACGTAGATTCTTCTAGACCCACTGCCTTTACTTTCAAGGAGAAGTGCAGGACACTGGCCCAGAACTCCTGACGTCATCCCCCAACTATTTCTGCTGTGTGTTCTTTTATTCGGCTCGTGGAGAGGAATATTTCTCTATGTCCAGGCCAGGAACATTCGCACTCCCGGTTGGCAGGACTTGAGTTATGTCTTCCCATTTAAACCCACAGCCCATCCATCCCCCTTCTGGGGCCAAAGAGGGTGGCTTCTCCGACCCGCCTGTCTGCGCAGGGTTTTTGCAGGCTTCTGGCTTGGCTAGTGAAAAGCCTTGGGGAGAATGAATTTCACTTTCTCAAATGGTGCGGCTCTGTAAGGCTACCTGTGTGGACTTTTGGGAAGTGGGGGCATTCCCAGCTCCCCTGGAGCCATCATCTAAGGCTACTGTGTGGACTTTTGGGAAGTGGGGGCATCCCCAGCTCCCCTGGAGCCATCATCTAAGGCTACTGTGTGGACTTTTGGGAAGTGGGGGCATCCCAGCTCCCCTGGAGCCACCATCTAAGGCCCGGGTTATGCCACCAAGTTCAAGGTTGCCTGGCTGGTGGTTGACAGCGGCGTCCACAGGAAAACACCATGTTCTAGGGCAGATGGCTCAAAGGAAATGAAGTATAACGGTGTGTGCTGTTAATCCAGTGTCACAGGTGGCACACTGGTGACAGCTTGGTTACACAGATCAGGGGAAAGGCTAGCGTTTCGTGAGGTGCCTTTAAAAGAAAGAATTTGGGTTAGAGGACACTGCAGTTCCCAGGAGTCGCCGCTACCAGCCGTCCTGTCCTCCCTTCCCTCCACCTTCTGTGGCCTTGAGCAAAAGCCTACCTCAGTTTCTCTCCTGTCCTAGAACGTGTAATGCTTATCACACTTTGTCTTATGCTAGAATCCTAGGAAAGTGGTCTTGTACAAACGACAGTAACAAAAGTTGTTTGTCTCTTGGTGCTGGGAGCTGGGTGAAGTACAAAGGGAAGAGTCCTCTGTACGGAGACCTGGTTGGCAATGTCTTGGGGGTGTCGACATGTGAGGCCACAAATACAAAACCCTCCGGTCTCTGTCAAGTTGGTACACATTTTCCAAAGATGTGTATGCTAAGCCAACAAACAAAATTTCCAAGCACGGTTGTTGGACTTTTCTCCATGGGTCGGGTCTGACGCTTTAGAAGAGGCTGGGCCAGCCGGCCTCTTCCCACAGACAGCATCAGAGTGCCGCCGTCGTGCCCGAAGGGGTCGGTGCTATTTTTACTTTGACTAAGTGGAGAGAACTGGGTAGAAGGGGGAAAAAGATGCTTGTGAAAGACTGGGCGTGCAGCCTCCCTGCCCAAGAGCCGGCCTTCGGTTTTGCTCGTTGTTTTAATTTGCTGTTGCCATGGTGAAAACAAATCAATATCACATGGCTCCCAGCCAGTCCCGCGCTCAGGGAGCGCCATAGAAATCCAAGAGCAGACGCTCAGGATTTCAACCAGGAGTCGGCAGGAGAGGGTTTAGACACTGAGCTTCAGCGGATTCCTCCTGTAGAAGGCGTTGGGTCAGCCTGAGATGTGTGTTCTCTCCCTTTCCTCTTGCATTCTCTTACCAGCACGGAAAAAAATGTGGGAAGAGAGGTATAGGCTGACGTGTTTACGTTTTCCAGGATAACAAGATGGTAGCAGTGCAGAAGTAGGTAGGGGACACAATGCAGGGGGTGAAGAGCTCTAGTCAGTGAAGAGGAGGCACAGGGACTGCAGTGGTTGTGGAAAACATAGTTGGATACCTCCAGCACCTCCTCAGAGAGCTATCCCTGAGAGGCCATTGGGTCCTTGAGAGCTACTACTGGCTTGTCAGACAGAGAGAGAGCGCCCATGCGCATGGGGGGAAAAGAGGAAGTAGGTGGGCAGGGGTGGGGTGGGGGTGAGAGTGTGGGTGAGAGGGCAACAGGCAGGAGCCTCCCTCAGGACAGATCTGCAGGTCAAAAGTCAATCAAGTGAGCACAAAAGAACCCCAAGGTCATGACCCCACAGAGAACAGGACAGTTTTTCCAGTCGCAGAGGCCCAGTCTGAGGCCCTAGGTAAGGAGAGCAGGGAGGAGGCAGGGAGGAGGCTTCCGAAAGCAAATCAAGGTTCTGGAACCCAAGCTTCCTTTCTGGAAGAGCCCCTCAGACAGCCAGGTACATGGGCCCCCTGCTTTGTGGAGCTGGGAACTTGGTTGAAGTAGAAGTTTTTATCTGGGCTCTGTCAGTCAGTGACAGTATACTGTTGTTGATGTTGTCACTTCTTCCAGCATTTCAGTCAGACCAGTTTTTGTTTTCCTTCTTGAAAATGTGTGTAAAGTGTCCCTTGCAGCCTTAGTCTCAGTGGGGAGCCAAAGGTGATTGCTTCAGGCCTGGGCCTCCAAGGGCTTCGTCATCGCTAGGCCCCGCCTCCACTAGGCGCTGAGTGAAAACAGGTATGTTTGGTAAGGCCCTGCGTTCTTGGCTGAGCCCAGGCCCCAGGCTGGTGGACGGTTTTCAGCTGGCCTTCTCTTACTCTCCCCCTCAATATGACAGAACGTCTTGGACCCAACAGTGTACTTCAGTGTTTTGAGAAAGAATGCATTGTCTGAGGCCTTGTGGGTCAGCTATTCCATCTGTCCGTCAACAAGCGTTTGTTGAACACTCTTCGGGCAGCTCTTGCGTTTGGTTAGAACACAGGTTACCTAGTGCCTGCACTAGTGTCTCAGTACAAACACGCCTGTCATAAAACCCACATTTCAAAGGCTTTGAAACATCATTGTTGGCTAATACTAAGTTAGCATTGTTAATCGTCAGATACTGATTTTACTCTAGAAACGATGTTTAGAGGCGGAGCAACACAGGTTTTAGGAAGGTCATTAAGTTTTAGATATCATCTGCTTCTCCTTCACCCCTGCTGTATTTCTGACCGTCAGTGATATATGGCTAACCTAAAGAGAGACGAGAGACGGGCCGTGGTGTCAGGGTGCTTGGCATATCCAAAATACATGGCTGTTGAGAGCTCTCGGAGTCTCGGCAACCAGAGCTTCAGCCTGCAGTGGCAAGGGACCACGGGCACTTGGCTGATAAAGCCTTAAATGCCAGCCAGAACAAAAGGAAATCTTAGACCCTCTCCCACTTCTGAGCTGCTGCCTGCCCCCGACAGCCCATGATGCAATTATGAGGAAACCTGATGCTGCCCCGGGGGATTATACGTCCCCACATTCTTTCATAAATGCAGGGGTTTTGTTTTGCTTTAGTTGATTTCCCCCTCTTTAAGTTGTTTTGATGGTGGTGGTTTGGGGGATTTTGCCCCTGAATATCCTTTCTTTGGACAAAGACAAACTGTGTGAGGATGTAGTTAGCATAGAACTGAGAGAAAAGGTTTAAAATTCAGCCTCTCTTTTGAACGTTTTTCCCTCCCCTAAATCAGCCCAGTGTCTCCAGTGATGAAGGAGCTGGGCCCAGGTTAAGGGCATCCGTGGCAAGCTGGCTGTTGGGTGGAAGTCACCTTAGTGGAAAGAGAAAAGACACTGGGAGATGCCCTGTGACATCGTGAGCTTCTTTCCTGAGCTATCTGCCATGCACAATGCTGGAGAAGAAGACCCTGACGAACAAGATAAGAGCAAACCACAGCTCTGAAGAACAGCAGATGTGGGGCTCCTTGCACTTGACAAGGGCTCTGGCTGGCATTAGTTATCTCTATTAATAGCCCAAATGGGGGGCGGGTTAAAGTAGGAGCCTAGGTTAAGGCTGTCTGGGTGGAACTCCAAGAGATGAGTTATTACTAGATTTAAACACTTCGATTTGTCTGGGTTGGTAGAGTGCTCGCCTGGCATCCTTGAAGCCTGGGGTCAGGTCTCACCTAGTCCCACAGAAAATCAGGCAGAGTGGGGTCTATATGTAATCCTAGCACTCAAGAGCTATAGGCAGGAGGATCGGATGTTCAGAGACGTGCATTGTTACATAGGGAGTTCTAGGCCAGCCTCAGTGTGTGTGTGTGTGCGCGTGCGTGCGTGTGCGTGTGTGCGTGAGAGCTTGCATGTGTACGTGCGTGTGTGTGAGTGCTTGCGTGTGTGTGCATGTGTGTGTGTGTGCGTGCGTGTGCGTGTGAGCTTGCATGTGTACGGGCGTGTGTGTGTGTGTGTGTGTGAGTGCTTGCGTGTGTGTGTGTGTGAGTGAGTGCTTGCGTGTGTGTGTGTGTGTACGTGTGTGTGTGTGTGTGTACTCTTTCATACTCTCTCCCACTCCCTGAGGTTGATTGACTCGGGTTTTGTAAGCACAAGAAGAATTTTTAAGGGGAGAGGCAGGGAGGGGAGCAGAGAAAAATGTAGAGCTCAATAAAAATCAATTTAAAAAAAAAGAGAACTCTTAAATGTCCCCAGTACTAGATGGGAGGACATTAGATTCATGTCCCCACCTGGTACTTTCTTAAAGCCGTATTAAACCTAGACAGCATAAAGGTAAGGTCCTGGAGAGGTAGCTTTAAGATACAGCCAAGGCTGACCCATACCCAGTCCCACAGCAGTGAGATGCTTCTGGAACGCATGATCCACGAATAGTTGTAAATGTCCTGCAGGCCAAGGACTAACCAAAGTCCACCATGACAGCAACCTTCCAGCCTTCTGTACCTCTGAGATCTTCTCACCCCGTCTCTTAAAGTGGTAGAAAGATGAGGACATTCGGTACAAGCAAGATGCCTTACACATGTCTTCTGCAATGGGAGCGTCAGAAGATTGCCAGGGCCCCACCTGATCACCAGTGCTCCCAGTTTGCTGGCAGAAGAAAGAACTCCGAAGACTGGGTGACAGCCACACATGGCAATGCCTGGTCTGCCTATGACTTAAACTAAGGCCTCGGAGACTCCCAAGTCCTATGGGTAACCAGAGCTGTAGACTTTCAGCTGAATACGTAACAGACAGATGGAAGTAAGTAACTTAGAGCTGAAGTCTTGAGGTCGAACGAGAAGTTGTTTTAGGAATTTCAGATGTACTTAGTCTCCACTCTGGTGATTTCTGTGTGTAGTAGTTACGGCGACATCTTATGGGTGTATGCTACTTCAGATTTCATGTTTACTATTTCCTCCAGTGAGTACAGCTCCCACTTCCTGTTTAACAAGTGAAATGAAAACTGGGTTTGAGTGGGGGTGAATAATATACTACAAGTTTTAGTAGCCCCAAAGTGGAAAAGTTAGTCCTTCCACCAATGGAAATTTATGCCTAAGAATGAGCCAAGTGAATCACATTGTGCTCTAACTTGAAGCTTTCATATAACGTATGTTACACAGTCGAGCAGAGCCCAACCCTAACAATTTGGAGAGGACAGTAATGTTTTTAATTAAGAGATTGAATTATCTTTTTAAAAAATCTATAAATTTCTGGCATCCTAAGTGGAAGCTTCAATTAATCAAACTAAAAGTACCGGGGAAGTGCACATGATAAGGTGATTTAGCGCTTACTGTTTTAACGTCCTGAGAATTTGGAAAAGAAGAGCTGTGTCTGGGTCGGAAGGTAGACAGGGCTTCATGGAGGAAGGATCCCTTCCTTGGCTCTAAATGCCAGCATTTTTGTCTACATCAGCCTTTCTAATGTGGAAAGTCTATACCCCAGGCCAAGGATAAGATTCTTTATTAGTGAGGGGCGAGTACAGCTTATATATTATTTAGTGTATTACTTTAAACTGTCAGTTTTCATGTGTAGTTGGTGATGTATAGGTCATATTGGCATTGTTATTGAGGAGCTACTATTATGATGGTTGTTTCTGACCTAAAGACATATTTTATAATAGGAGTGTGTCATCAAAAAAGCAGGGGGAGTTCAGGGCCCAAAAACTCAGGGAGGAGGAACAGTGGTGAGGGTCAGAGACCATGAGCAGATTGACTTTGTAGAATAAGGAGTCTGTGTTTTGGGGTGGTGAGCAATCCAGCTGCACGGGGCAGTTGGAATCAGTAGGGTCGGGCTGAAAAGCCACACAGCAGAGTTGAATGTTTTTAGCCTACGATACGCATATGATACTACCTAAAGATTCTATTGGGATTTGAAAATAGGGCTAGAGGTTAGACCATTGTCATGAGTGATGCCTCTGAACAAAAATTTTACAGTATTCCAGGCATAATGTAGGAAGGAGGTGGGTAAAAGTGAAGGAGAGGAAACGAAAGACATCATAACAGGACAATAAGAGAGGCTGGCCCGAGCTCAGAAGAGCCAGAGATACATTACAGCTTCTGCCCTAAAGAGATACTGATCGTGCCATACTGCAAGGTGGATGGAGAGAGATAGAGGCCAGCCAGTGGAGTGGGGTGGAGAGAGATGGTGAGCGGTGAGCTCTCCACGTGGTACTTGTCGCCAACAATGGCATCTATGGGATGTATCTGTGGAGCTGTCGTATAGATAAAGACAAAGAGGGGAGAGGATGGAGCACTGCCCAGGCCCCAGGCTACCAATTTCTAAGCCCGAGACAACTGTCTTGAAACTAAAGTTGATGTCATGGATACTTCACTCCCATGCGGAAAGAGGGACATAAAGAGAAGCAGGCAGTGGACCAATGGTGAGCCTTGAAAAAGTAGTAGGTGGCCCAGAAGAAACTAGGAGCTAACAAAGAATTGGGAAACTAAATACACACAAAAAATCAAAATAATAATAAAAAAATAAGTAAGCAAAACCCTTGCTGACCACATCCTAATCTCCATGAATCCATGGGACTCATTTGTTTACTTTTTTTGTTGCTGGGCAAAATACGGAATGGAAGCACCTGTCGGAAGGAAAGTTTATTTTGGCTCACAGTTTGAGGGTATGGTCCATCAGGGCAGCAGCAGGGCCTGAGGGAGCTGGCTGGGTTCTATCCACACTCAGGAATGGAAAAGAAAATCGGAGGATCCCCTCCAGTCCTTGGGAGGGTGGATCTTCTCATCTCACTTCACCCAATCTCAAAACTCCTTCACAGACATGCCCAGAGGTTTGTTGCCATGGTAATTCTAGATTCCAACCAGTTGACAATCAAAATTAATGATTGCAGCCTCCTACATGTATTTTACCCTCTTGAGCAAGAGTCTCTGGCAGTGATCCTCTTGGAGGCAAACATTTGTTCTCAGTCATGTTTAAAGCCACAGAACAGTGCGTGGATAAGAGAACATGTTTCTTTCATGGCTTCATCTTTCAGATGTATAGATTTTTAGAGGTAGAACATTTAAAAACAAAATTATCAAGACTTTTGTGTCTGCGTTTTAAAATACGTATTTTTAGGATATCACTATTTAGGATGGTGATTCCGAAGTGTGGTGTCACTAGACACTGGGTGTCTTGTTTTTCTGGGTCTGGCAGGTCTCTCTTGAACCTAGCTGTAAGGACTGCATAGAAACAAATTCTCAGGATGAGAAAGTGTTTGGCGTGGTTGGTACCCTTTTGCCAGATACCTCCAAGGACTGAACAGAACAGCTTTCCTGTGCCCGACGGTCACCTGGGGATCTTATTAAGAACACAGATTCCGATTCAGTAGGTCTGGTGGGTGGGGGTGGGGTGGGGCTCATCCTCTGCCTTTCTAACAAGCTCCCAGAGGATGGAGACGATGGTACCGTTCATCCCACTCCCCGGGAGCATCTGCAGCACTACGGCAGCCTGCGGAAATCTACGTGCCAGTGGTTGATGGGTCTGGGATAGCTCGCCTGAAGAGCCCATGTAGGGTAGAGGCCAGCACCCATTAGCCCAGGCAGCTTCTGCAAGACGCCGAGTCTCGCTTGGAGTTCGGATCACTCCCCAACTAGGGCTGAAAAGATGAAGGCAGGGATGACAGCACAGCAAGCATCCTTGACTATGTAAGATGTGGACATCTCCCATGCCTAAGATGTCCGTGGTCACGGTGGACACAGACTCACAGCTTGTACAAGACATTTGATCACCGCCCTCGGCAAGGCCTCCGAGTCTATGTATCTGCTTCAGAGATCTTAATTTCTTCTTCCCCAAGAAACATGTTTTAGAAATCAGCCATGAATAACCCCCACGTTTTTTTTTCTAGGTGGTGGGTGGATTTAAAGGCCAAAATGTGTCCACCTTATCAGACCTTAAACGCCCAGTAAATGAGTTTGGGGAACTGCCAGTCTTCAAGTCCCTTGAGATGTAGCACTTTTTCTCTCCCCATGCTCTCCAAAGGGTGTGGTGAGTATATAGGACCGGCTGTGCGCCTTCAGCGTGGCGAGTTATATGCCGCATTTACGCTCCAGGTCATAAATGAAGACATCCTTAGAGCACACAGGGAAAAGTCCAGGCCTGAGTAGAGATCTTATATCTTGTTATGTTCATACCTCATGTTCCTGTCAATCCACCCTCCTCTGGGTGCATCCTGGTTCTCAGTCTCCAGCAAGGCTCTCCCTCTCCTGGAGCCAGGAACGAAGCTATACCGATTTAGGGAAAGTCTTTCCAGCCGGATGGCCTGTTTGGTCCACACACAGACGGATGGGGGTGGGGCGTGCGTTTTAATTGACCAATAACCTTTTAAGAATGAAACAGAGCAAATGTGTATCGAGCTTATTGAGTGCCTACTATATAGCCAGCTTCGGTTGAGAGCTGCGTCTGCCCGCTCCTTCCATTAAAATGTTTTCCGAAGGAAGGGAGGCACGGGGAGAGAGTTATCTGCCAAACTCACAAGCTAATCAGGGGCAGAACAAAGGTGAGACACACCTTGGCAGCCTTCAGCGCCTCAGGCAAGAATGCCTCCTTTGGGATTGCAAAATGGGGGCTTGCTTAGGAAAGGGCCAAGGCACACCTACTCCCCGTGGAGCCAAACAGAACAGACAAAAGCCTTTGCTGGTATATTCTCCAGGCAGGAAGTCATTCTTCAGCCAGGGGACATTTTTCACAAAGAAACTTGGTGTAGTACCAGGTCAGGGCCAGGGAATTATCTTCATTATTAGTTGAGAATTAGCTGGCCTTTTGTTACTTTTCTGTGGTGCATGTGTTTGTGTGTGTGTGTGTGTGTGTGTGTGTGTGTGTATGTGTGTGTGTGTGAGAGAGAGAGAGAGAAAGAGAGAGAGAGAGAGAGAGAGAGAGAGAGAGAGAGAGAGAGAGAGAGAGAGAGAGAGATTGCTATTCAAATCTGAGGAGTTTTGTGCTGTTTTGACATTGCTAATTGGGAGAATTCCTAGAAACATGTCTTGTGCTCATGGGATAGAACCCAGGGTCTTTCTCACATTCGGCAAACCCTTTGGGCTCCATCCTGTTCTTTCTCTTTTAGTCTCGAGGCAGTGTCTTGCTAAAATGTCCAATCTGGTCTCGAGTTTGTCATCTTTCTGCCCCAGCCTTCCTAACAGCTAGGATCATCTGCCTTTGCCACCTGGCGAGGAACACCATTTCCCTCCTTGTGTGGTGTGTTTCCTGCCGGAAGTTCCTTCCTTCTCTAAGGATGCTCACTGCTCCTGCATAGCTGCTCTGGGATGTGGGATGTCTGTGGTCTGCTCCGCCTGTTGCTATGCTAAGTTATGGCTCCCTTTCCCTGCTCAGTCTCCTGCTCAAGTCTGCTCCTAGCATCCCTACCAAGTGGCCTCCATAGGTTCAGTCTTCCTAGGTATCTCTTCAGCTCCATGCTCGGATGGGAGACTGCATTCCTGTTTAGGAAACCCATCAGGAGCTCTGGAGTACCAGCTTCCTGGCAGCCACCACAAAGACCATCCCCTCAGGAAACCAAACAAGCCCTATCTCTCAAGTCTCCCTGTTTCTTTTCTTTAAAGTTCCCTGGTGCAGCTAAGCTGCAATTAAGAGGCAGGATCAAAGGGACCTGCTGCCTCTGGGGCAGCTGGGACCATCGGACAGCTTTGGTCTTTTTTAACTCCTTACTTCCCACGGGTGGTGCTGCAACTGCTGCCAGCCTGCTCTGGGCACTCAGGCACCAGAATGGGAGATGGCTTGGGTAGGCACCGTAGAATGGGGCTGCACTTTCCCTGCCATTGGGTGAAAATCAGAAGGAAGCTTCCAGTGGGAAAGTGAGGATCTGGTGCAGGTCATATCTATATCCAGTCGCTCCCAGAACTCTAACAAGCAGATTCTAAGGACTGCAGCCAGTATAGACCAGCAGGACCCCAGTTTCTAACAACTCCAGCCAGTGTAGACCAGCGCAATCCCAGCCAGTGTAGACCAGCACAACCCCAGTTTCTAACGACTCCAGCCAGTGTAGACCAGCGCAATCCCAGCCAGTATAGACCAGCAGGACCCCAGTTTCTAACAACTCCAGCCAGTGTAGACCAGCGCAATCCCAGCCAGTGTAGACCAGCACAACCCCAGTTTCTAATGACTCCAGCCAGTGTAGACCAGCGCAACCTCGGATGCACATAAACCACAATGTTTGCTTAGAAAATTCTTCCCTGTGCTGAAATGGAAGTCTGGCTCCCATCACGGTCAATGCTCACCCTGACTCAACACTCGGTATTCTTCATAAGCAGGCCACAGGTCTCCACAGAGGGCCAGTCCTTTGCATACTAGAGGCTGTAAGCTTCGGCTAGGGTCGTTACGGCACCGCCCTTATTCAGGATATAATACTTCCATTTATGCAGCCCGGGACACACACCACGCTGTTCTGGCAGTTTTAGCCCACGGTTGATCCCTGTGGAATAGTGAACCAGCAGAGAGGGAAAGGGTTTTGAGCAGGTCCAAACACACGAGAAAAGCAGATGGGCGTTCCACAGTACTTTAAATTCTCATCGTCTACCACAATAACAGGCTGCTGTTGCCTCTGGAAACATCTGCTAGCATGCTGGACATTGGTCTAAAACTGGTAGATGGAACCAGCAGGCAAAGACGTAGACGGTACACACGCAGCAAGAAAGATACCCACCAAGCTGCTTTTCAAAAATGGCGTGCAGATTTTAGGTCACCCCCACTTTGCAGCTTCCACTTCTCCCTCTGCTCCACCCTCACGGCCATTGTGTCTGCAGTAGAGCCCAGTCCTGAGGGTCGGCCCTCTTCCTCAGACACCCAAAGACCCACTGTCCCATCGATAGGCGTCAAGGTCACCAACGGAACTAATTAATCTTAGCTCCAGTCAGCAGCGGGCGGTGCCCACCTTCCCTCCGTCCCTGAAGCAGGAGGAACAAGGACATGATGGGTTTCTGGTTCTCTCCTTCAGCTACCTTGGGCCTGCTCAGAGGACCCAGGGTGAAGGAGGGAGGAAAGCGCCCAGCTGGCTCCCTGCTCGGGACCAGGTGTTAATGTCCAGAAAACCAGGGCATGCTGCAGGCCTCTGCGGCCTGCTTTGAGGCAGATTCCTGCCAGGAAAACCCTCAGGTTGATGTTTAACCTAAAGATCACTAAGCTGCTCTTTTACCACACACTGGGGCCCTCTTTTTCCTCCCCTGCCTTTCCCTCTCTGCTGCTCTTGCTCCCCCTCCTCGGCCTCTGTCTCCTCCCCTTCCCCCTTCCCCCTTCCCCCAACTGCCAACTGAACCCTGCCCACACTCTGCCATACTGAAATTTTACCTTTTCAATGAAAACTGCTAATTTTCTCACTGACCACTAAATAGCACCAATCCCCACCTCAGGCTAGAATGTATGTTATATAACCCAGACCCGATTAAATCATTATGAGGAAAAGTAATTGAGGGGCTGGTGGTTGTAGAAATATTGGCCCGGGAGAGCTCTGTGTGCAGAGTTGGAAAATGTCACCATTCAGGACGCTGTAGAAGCCTGGCTGTTTCTCTCCTTTCCAGGAGGTATTGAAACTCCCCAGTCAGTGGTTCTGTGGCCACAGACTTGTTTACTGTTCTCAACTGCACCTCCTATTTGGATGAATTAGAAAAAAATGGCAGTGTGGCCTGCACACTTGGTCAGGAGAGTGGAGTGCAGCTATTCTGAGAGACTTAGCGCATCACAGCCTGTGAACCCGTTTGGTTCTTGCTTCCCTGGTTGTCAGAGTTGTGGACGTGAAGACCACCAGTGAGCTTCCTATTACAGTCTTGCAGAACTCAGAAAACCTTGGACTTGGGTCTGTAACATCCCACCTTCCTCACTGGTTCAAAGCAGGAGATAAAAAACCATATGTTCCATACAATAGCAGTCTCCTGGGGAACATGCAACCGTTGGCTAATTCCTGTTCACCTATGCACACACACGTGCAGGTCATGAGGGTGTAACCTGTGCTGGAAGAGGAGCCGGGAAGGCTTTGGCTGAGTCCTTTACCTCCCTCACGTTCTCCTTCTTCCCTCACATTCTCAGGACTGAAAATTAGAAGCACTTTTCTCCTACACACAAAATTACTCCCTCACACACATCCCCCCTCCTGCTTTGAAATGGCAATTGCTGCCAGAACAGGCTCCTGGAAGAACTCTCTCCTCTGCAGTGACTCCAGCTTTACCGAAAATGTAGCCAGCCAGTGGGACCAAAGGAATAGGTCACCCCTGGGGAATACCTAGGACCAGGAGAGCCCTGAGGTGCTTTCCGGGACCCTGTCCATATCTGATTTCTTAATTTGGGTGCATGCTTCATAGATAATGTTTGCTTTGTCATGTGAAAATTGACTGGGTTGGACACATAGAATTTGAGGCCACTCTGTCTTTAATAAAAAGATTAAAGATGGTAGCTGGTTTCTGTTTGCTGGCTGTGATAACACACTACACTGAGAGGGCTCCTGCAGAAGGCACATGGCTGCGTCTACTCCCCTTCTGACCTCCTCTGCTGCCCCAGCCATGTCTCTTCTTATACTCTGGGTCTTTACGGCTCTGACAGTATCAGTGATCTCATGAGAGACCAGAACTGCAAAAGGCCATGTCACTCAGCTGGACATGTGACCCCAGGCCCTGAGGACGTTAATATTTCAAGTTGAGAAAGAAATACATCTTTAATAATGATAAGGACAGCAGTAATAATAGTTATTATCATTGCCCCTTTCATTTTCTATAAAGTATCTCCCTTCTTCCATGTTTGTTTATTCAAACACATGAAAGTTTAGCTTCCAGGATTTTCTACCTGGATTCTAAGATTAGGAGAAATAAGAAAGAGTAGAGTACCTCAGATCATCGCGGTTTACCCTTTACAGTGTGGCCCTCAGTTCCTCTTGCTTCATTTAGTGGAGAGAGATCTAAAAGTAAAAAGCTAGGACCGGCAAGTGGCTTAGTAAGAGTCAGTAGGAATTCTAATTCCTTCGAGGAGTCTCAGAACATATGTAAAACACAGTTCTGCACAATGACATGTTTGTAATCCCAGCGCTGGAGAAGCAGAGACATCCCTGTCTTCTAGACATTGTGGCCTACTTGGTGAGTTCCAGGTCAATGAGAGACCCTGTGTCCATAAAACAATGTGCAGTGCCTGAGTTTGGCCTCCAGTGTTCATACTCGTGTGATTCTTCACACACAGCAACGTATATACACATAAACATATATGCACACACACACACACACACAATAAATAAATAAAGTGGTTTAGGGCAGCAGACTCTCTAGTTCGCAGACCCTCAACACAGACTCAAGTCCTGGCTCCTGTAGGAAGCATGGCAGTGACCAAGTCACTTGCAACGCTGTTTAGTTCCTTTGCAGAAATCAGGATGATGAGGTCAAGGAAATGGTTCAGTGGGTGAAATACTCACTGTTCAACCAGCTTGAGTTCAATTTCAGGAAGGACTTAAAGTAGGTGCGGCATACACAGGTCTGTAACCCCTGTCCTCCTGTGGCATGACGGGAGGTGGGGACAAGAGAGCCAGTCGGGCAAGCAGGGCCATGAATGACAAAGAGACCATCTCAATCGTGGTGGAAATCGATGGCGGACACCAACTGTCCTCTTACCTTTAGATGTCCCCGAGGCTCCAGGAGCTGCAATAGTGTCAGAGAGCATAAAGCAGGAGGTCATGGGCTGTTACAGAGCAACGCAGTAAGAGCTTTGCTAGGAATCATGGAGGTCGGAGAGGACCTAGAGATACCAGCAGGGACTCTGAAAATACCGGGTGACACGGATGACAAGAGCTTGTGGCAGGCTGGAGTCCTAGCTGTCCTGGGAATTGTGGGGTGCAGGGTGTGGTTAGTTTGGTATTTATCCTCAGAAGGTGGATATTTGAGATTAAAGCAGGACTTTGCTGAGGACACAAGTAACCTAGACAAGAGTCGGTGGCACAGCTCTGGAGGATACCTGTTGAAGGGGCACCCTAGGTATTCTGCATAGGTGCACACCCAAGGTGGATGGCGTTTCAAAGAGGGCAGATTGGCACAGTGTGTGGGCAGCACGACCTCTGTATGTGCTGTTGGGTCTGTGTAGCCGATTACGTTATCCACTTTGTCCTACGTTAAGGTTTTACGTAACCAAGTAAGAGTGAGAAACAATGCCGGATCTGGAAGTTTAAGAAAGATAGGAACTGGGCGTGTAACCCTGGCATGTGGGCATTAGGAAGACATGCCTGACCTTCGGGAACACTTTAGGGAGGATATTGAGTGGGACCATGAGCTCCAAGGAACCGCAAGTGTGGAATGTAAGACTGTTGTCAAGTGTGTGATGTCATGGCTATCAAAAGAGATGCAGTGGGCAGATATCTTAGTTAGGGTTTTATTGCTGTGAAGAAACACCATGACCACGGCAGCTCTTATAAAGAAAATATTCATCGTGGTGGCTCACTGACAGCCTCAGAAGGATGGGGAGCATGGCTGTGTGCAGGCGGACTTGGTGCTGGCTATATCTTAGCTTGCAGGGAATGGGAGATCACTTTACAGTTGAAGGAAGCTGGAGCAAAAGAGACATCCAAGCCCGCCCCTACAGTGACACACTTCCTCCAACAAGGCCACACCTCCTAATAGTGCCACTCCCCTTGGGGGCCATTTTCTTTCCAACCACCATATCAGGCCAGGAGAAACAGGGTTAAGATTGGTGGGTGGGGCTTGTAGGAAGGTGTGCTGGGCTGCTGGGTACACCTTTGAGCCAGAGGCACCTTCTGGGGATGGATTGCCTGAAGCCACAGTTATAGGAATGGGTTTGAGTCTTCCATGGTAGGACAGGTAAAAAGAATCAGATAAATCTTGCGGCAGGTGGTAAACTGAGGTCTAAATGCTTCCCCAGGAAGCTTCCAGGGCTTTGTCGGAAATGAATGACGCTCATTAGAGTGAGTGTATTGGGGAGAGGCCAGCAGACTGCACTGGCTCCCATTACTAATTAAAGATGACCTGTGTACCACTTACAGGCTTAGCTACAATGCAACAACACTGCCGCTGTCAAAAGTGCAGTGCAGCTGGACAGTTGTCGTTCTTTTGTTATTTTTCCTGGATTTTTGCTTGCTCCCTGAGCTTTAGCAAAGGACGACTCTAGAGCCTAGCTCTGCTCCCTTATTGTAATCTATCATGGTAGACTATCATTCATGTTGACTACACTATCTTTTGTAGGAATCCTCATGTATTGTGTTGTGTGCAAAAGCCGGTGTCTGGTCATTAGTACGCACTCAATAAATGTTCTCTGAATACGTGGAATGAATGGAGTGTTTTATTATTGAGACAGACACTTCTTTAGATGAGGATTAGCTGTGAGTCAGACTCATGCTTCACCACTCACGCAAACAGAGGCGGGACTTTCCATTGCAATGTAAACTGAATACATTTCACCCTGGAGTGCACGCAATTGTGTGCAGCAGAGCTTCGGAACACTGAAGACAGGCCAGCTGAGCCCCTGGATCTTCAACCAGGGATCTGTATTATTTTCTCTATTTATTCAAACGTCACAGAAGAATGTTGGCAGGTGGAGGAAACGGTCAGAGAGAGACGAGGACTAAAATGCTGAACTAGGCGTTGTCTAGAGTGACCTCAGTTTTTACAAAGTGAGTTCTAGTTGCTTAATTGCCACAGAAGTGACACTTCTGCTTGTGTTCCTCTGAGGAAGACGAACAATGCATCTCACAAAAGGAATTGGCCTGTTTCTTCACCCGTGAGAGCCTGGCCAGTTAAAAACCAAGTAAAAGACAGGCCTCCAAGGTCAAGGCCGGCAGGATGAGACTTGAAACGGTGTGACAGGACCGTGTATCTGTGCTCCACGACTTTACCCAGCTGGAACTCCAAAAAAAGGAAAACCTGCTTTCTTGCTATCCCCATTCAAAAACTCATCACACTGCTCCAAAAACTGGTTTTGTTGACTGCCTAAACTCTTTGGAAGCTTGGCCTGTTCCCCAAGATTCTGACTTGGGATATCTGGGGTGGGGCCCAGGAATCTACATTTATTAGAAGAATCCAGTGATTTAAATGGAAATTATTCACAGCCCTCCAGGCACAGCCTTATGGGCCACTCAAACCCTGTAAACCCTGGTCTCACTGTAGACCAGATGCACGATTTCAGGCAACGCTATTTGAACTTACGCTTCCTCATCCTTCAGATGGTGTCTGTTGTCTGCTTCTCTGAGGAACAGGATTGAATGGAAACACCTATATAAAGGGGGTACACAGATTAAACAATCAACTAAGTGCGTGATAGTTCACATGTATTTTCTGGGGTGAGTGCATGACCGCAGCCCTCTAAGGGTTCTAGAAAGATCAGCGACTTCAACCTAGGATTTCTGCAAATTCATCAGTTCTTGTTAGCCCTCACAAAGACCGCATTGTTTTTCAGCAAAATGCAGAAGGCCTTACCCGCAGAAGAATTTTATCTAGGCTTTGGGGAATGTTTACATTTGGTAGAGATGGTGAGACCCTGGTACATGTCATCTCAGCCTAAAGGGCTCATCCTGCTTCTAATAGAGTTGAAACACAGTTGCTTTTGAAGACAGAAGGGCCTCCATTTGGGAAGTCCTATCAGCCTGTGTGAAAATGAAGCACGTGAGCCAGCTCCACAGCAGGCCGTGCCTTGAGCTGTTTTGGCACAGATAAAACTAATTGTCTCCACTCTGCCTGCTTTCGGGTTGTTCAAGCGGGTGGTGACTGGACCATGTTAGGTTCCAACTCCTGAGTTCTTTGGAAATGAGTGAGTGAGTGATGGATTGTCTCTGGAGTGAAGAAAGGCTCATGTGACAGCTGTTGGTCCATTCTGGCCCTCTGGTTGGTCCCCAAGGAAGGGCAGGGGCTTTGTTGCCTGGAGAGAGAATAAGCAAGGCTGCTTCCTTCCTGGATGCGGTGACCCAGTTGCCTGTGTGAGGAGCCCGTGTCACAGCCTCTCTTCCTTCCTGGATGCGGTGACCCAGTTGGCCTGTGTGAGGAGCCCGTGTCACAGCCTCTCTCCCAGCCCCGCCGAGAACCCGCCAACAGCAGAGACTTTCACAAGTCAAGTGTTTGCTGGAGTTCTGGGTCATACGGTTAGGGTGATGCACAAACAAAGGAATGGAGCATGGTCTGGAATCCAGGGAGAGACCGAGCAGAATAGTGAAAAGGAAACTCAGAAACAGAGAAGGGAGTAAAAATGGAAACATACAATATCCT